>NC_058131.1:303720957-303792129 GCF_016433145.1 Gracilinanus agilis
TGTGTGTGTGTGTGTGTGTGTGTGTGTGTGTGTGTGTGTGTGTGTGTTTTGGCAAAGATACTATAGTGGCTTAACATTTCTTTCTCTAGCTCATTTTACGGATGAGGAAACTGAGGCAAATGGGTTTAAGTGACTAGCCCAGGGTCACACATCTAGTAAATATCTAAGGCTGATTTTGAACTCAGGTAGATGAATCTTCTTGACTCCAGACAGGGCACTCTTTCCACTGCATCACCTAGCTGCCCTGTGGTTACCCAAAAAGAAAGTGGCAAATCCTTAATTTGAATACAGATATATTTTAACTCCAAATTTAGCACTTTAAAGACTGAATGTAAGCTCCCTGAAGGCAGACATTGTTTTACTTTTTGTATTTATATTCCCAGGACCTGAAATTTAGATGCTCAATAAATGCTTGTTGGTTGATTTATTGGTTGGTTGATGACCCCTGGAAATCCATTCTAAGACCTTGGATTCTAAGATTCCTCCAGGTACATGCTCTGTCTGGCTACTGGGTTTAGTTTTACACTCTGGTCTTATCCGATCAAGGCGATGGATCCATGTATATAACATGGAAGAGGAGAGATAGGGGTGCTTCTTAGAGTTGCTTCTGTCCATGTCTGCTGTGTGACATTAATTACCAGAGACACATCTGAATACTCCATGTGCCCAGAGGCCTGTGAAGGCATGAATATATAAAGTCTCCAGTGATGAGCTGTCAGAATCACAAATCCGTTGGCGTCCGCAGGAAACAGATGGGTCCTCCACCACTTGTGATCATTTCTGCAGCAAGGGGGTCAAATGTAGTTTCTGCTCCTTTCTTACCGAAGACAGTTTATCCATATCCCTGGAGGAGGATGGAGAGAACAAACTGCTTACAATATTTTCTCTTCTTTTCTCTTTCCCTTCTGGGTTTTGGGAATTATATGACATTTTTTTATTGCCAGAGGTTGGAAGAAGGTAAATAATATGAAGTCTTAAGAATTTTTTTTCCTTTAATGAAAACAAAGAGGCCAGTAGAAGAGCCACATAGCTATGGTTCTGATGTTCTGTAGGAGCTTATTTTGGTCCAACAAGGAGAGGTCAACCCAAGTATTTTACCACAGAGAATCTAAAAATTGTGAGGAATCATGCTTTTGAGATTCTCTTCAGGTGACTTGTCCTGTAGATAAAGGCATGAATTTGTTTATCAAATATTTATGAGTTGCTTACGCTATGATCTCTGCTAAGCACTATGGGTTATACACAGGTGAAAAAGACATTATAGTCCTTTCCCTCAGGAATTTACAGTTTGGTGGGTGGATGAGGTCATGCTATACAAAAAGTTAAATAGTGACACAAGTGTTAACAATACAAATTTGCTGATGCAAGAAATGCCACAGAGTGGCATAGTATAAGTGTGTTGGTGGTAACAGTAAGTGCTATGAATCAGAGACAAAGATAGAGACACACAGAAACATGCACATTCGGAAAGGGGGAGAGAGAGAGATAGGGAGAGAGACAGAGATAGAGAAAGAGAGAGAGAAAGAGAGACTGATTTTCCTTTTATTGGGAAGACTTTCTAGGACAGAGATTCTTTATCCTTCTACAGAAAAACAACAATGCTTACTGGCAACTTCTATACTGAATATCAGACTTGAAGGTCTCTTTTCTTCCAAGTCCTCTACCGACTAGAATTTAAATCTATTTTAGACTTATATACTAGCAGAGATGGAAAGACCCCCTAGAGACATGTAGTCTAACCTCTTCATTTTGTAAATGGGAAAACTGAGGGCCAGAGAGGGGAAGTGATTTTCTTAAGATCAAATAGCCAATAATTGGGAGAGCTGGAACTAGTACTTCAATCTCCTAGAATTCTTAGTATAGGGCTTTTCCCACTATCCCAGGCTGCTCCCTCATCTCACCAACATTCCTTTTCCCTCTCTTACTTTCCTTCTCTTCTCTCAGGGACCTCTTTTTCCTTTGAGCATCTGTCCTATAGTTCTCATCTTTTAAAACAGTCTTTGCTTAATTATTAGCTTCATAGCTACTAGTTGATAACTGGGTTTAGGATGCCTCCCTTTCCTAGAGGCATCTGCATTTTAAAAGGACTCTGGAAGTAGAAAAGCCTTTAGGAGGTCAAAAGAAGAAAGTTATCATAGTGGGATCACAGGATGTGCACTTATATTTTTTGGTAAGGGATGGAGCTCTTACTTAGCAACCCATCAAATCTTACCAAATTTCTGACTTTCCATTTTTGTCATAGGGCTTCCTAGATAGTTGACCAGCCATTCTCTCTGGTGCAATGAACCTTAATACCTAGAAATCTGCATAGGCTTTATAATGACCCACATTCTTTACAAAATGAACTTGCATAACTCTTTTTGGTCCCTCTCTGTTAACAGTAGGTGGCTCTCCAGCAAAGTCTAGATTGAAGCCATTAAACTTAGTTCTGTTATGACTGAAGATAGATTTAATTCCAGAGGTGAGAGTAGAGTGCACTAATTAGCTAAGCCGTCGTGCCCATGAAGAATCATGTTGGTTGAAGGGTATGTTAACTGCTTAATTTTTAGATGTGGTTTAAAATAAACATCTTTTTGAATTTTGAAGGCTTAATGAGTCATAAGATCATTCTAAATTACATGTCACTGCAATATTCAATCTCTATACATATCTATATCTCCTAAATCTTGCTGGGATTCCATTAACTCTTAGCTGCAAAGAGTTGGCTGGGATTGTGGGAAGGCAGTATGGTACAATGGAAAGAAAGCAGGATTTGGAGTCAGGAGGCCTAGGTTCAAATTCTGCTTTTGCTACTTGTTGCCTACGTTATGTTGGGCAAGTCACATTTCTTTTCCCTAAGCCCCAATTTCCTTTTCTGTAAAATTAGGAAATTGGATGAAGTAATCATGAAAATATTTCTCAGGTTTAAACCTCATCTAGTGATCTGATAGGCTTTAGACAATATAGAACATTGGAGGAATGGAATATGGACTGGAAAGGCTTGTCTAGTCTTTAATCTTCCTGTATAACAAAGAATTTACATTAAATAATCTTTAGAGAGCATTTTAGTTATGAATTTCTTAAAATGCATGTGTGCATGAGTGTATAATAACTAAAAACAGAACCCAAACTTTAGTTCGTATTTCCAGCAATGACACAAAATGACATGAGTCAACTCAAGGATTATGCTTCTGTTTTTGTGTCTGTTTTAAAGATTTATTATAATTGTTCTTTTAAAATAAGGCTTTGAACCTTAATTAGAGCTATGTAGGAATCAAAGCATTTGCTGAATCTGGCTCCCTGGTATGAAATGTGAGGCTCGTGGAATTACAAACACAGGTCCATTTACAAAAAACCAAATCAAGGCAAATGTTCTCTTCTGTATTTCACCCATCATGTGTGCATGTATATTTAACTTTCAATTAACCATGCAAAAACAAATAAGGCAGCAGATAATGCAAAGGTAATTTGGATTTAGCTTTGGAATGGATATTTATGTTACCCATTCCCCTAGCAAATCTGTCTTCTTCCTTTTGTTCAGAAGTCATGTTACAGGTTTATACTCTTTGAGCACACACTGATGAGGCTGTGTCAAGGAAGAAGTGGTAATCCTTTGATCCCTGTCAGAAACCAACCAGTCACTAATGTGGTGCAGTGGAAAATCAACAGCCATTTATTAAGCATCTATTGTATAATAGGCAGTGTGCTAAGCACTGAGGAAGCAGGGGAAAAATAAGAACAATCCTTGCCTTCAAGGAACATACATTCTTTGTTTCTTCTTTTGCATTTAAATAAGAATGATTTTAATTTCTTTTTCATATATTTAAACATTTGTAGTTTTTAAAATTTTGAGTCTCAAATTCTCTCCCTCCCTCTATCCCTCCTTTCCTTAATCCCTCTCCTCTTTCCCCATTCCTTGAGACAATAAACAACTTGATAGAGATATTATATATTCAATCATGTAAAAACATTTTTCCACATTAGTCATTTCATGAAAGAAATCTCAAACAAAAAAAGAAGAAAGTGAAATATAGTATGTTTTGGTCTGCCATCAGAATCCATTGCATCTTTCTCTTAGAATTGGATGGCATTTTTCATCATGAGTCATTTATAAATGTTCATCAAAAAACATTGCTGCTATTGTATACAGTGTTCTTGTTCTACTCACTTCACTTGGTATCAGTTCATGTAAGTCTTTCCAGGCTTTTCTGAAATCATCCCCCTTGTTATGTTTTATAGCACAGATTCTCTCACAATCATATGCCACAACTTGTTCAGACATTCCTTAATTGATGGACAGCCTCTCAATTTCTAATTCTTTGCCACCATAAAAAGACCTGCAATAAATATTTTTGTACAAATAGGGTCTCCGCTTTTTTTTAAATCTCTTTGGGATATAGACCTAAGTAGTAGCATTGCTGGAACAAAGGATATACACAATTTTAGAGCCCTTTGGACATAACTCCAAATTACTTTTCAGAATGATTGGATCAGATTACAGCTCCAACAACAATGCATTAGTGTCCTAATTTTTCCACATTCCCTTCCCACCACCTACATTTATCATTTAAGGAGCATTCATTCTAATGGGGAGACAACATGTAAGTATATAGATATATTCAAGTTACATGCAGAATAGATGCAAAATAATTTTAGAGCAGGAGTTCTTAATCTGAAATCTATAAGTCCTCAGATTTCAGGGGGTTGTAAGTTAAATTTTTTTGGTAACTACTTCAATATTATTCATTTCCTTTGTAATCTTATGTATTTTATTAATTTAAAATTCTGAGAAGAAATCCATAGGCTTTAACAGACTGCCTAAGGGATCCATGATACAAAAAGATGTAAAGTATCCCTGCTTCAGAGCTACTAGTTGCTGTGGGGGGTGGAGAGGGACCCAAAAAGCCTCTGATAGAAGGTGACATATTTGAGCTAAATCTTGAAGACAGCCAAGGATTTGGGAGAGCATCCCAGGAATGGGCCACAGACAGTGCAAAGGCAAGGAAAGAGAAGAGTGTCATGTATGAGGAATAGTCCAAGAAACAAGGTTAAAAGAATAAAGTGGGGGCAGCTGGGTGGTTCAGTGGTTAAAGCACCAGGCCTGTAGATAGGAGGCCCTGGGTTAAAATGTGGCCTCAGACAATTCCTAGCTGTGTGACCCTGGGCAAGTCACTTACCTCCAATTGCCTAGCCCTTACCACTCTTCTGCCTTGGAACTGATATTTAGTATTGAATCTAAGACAGAAGAAAGAGACAGAGATAGAGACAGAGAGACAGAGAGAGAGGTTTAGTGGAAAGAATGCTGGATATAGTTAGAGGATATGGTTACTTAGTTCCCTGGGCCTCAGTTTCCTCATCTGTGAAATGAAGCCACTGGAATGGATGATCTCTGAGGCCCTTCCTAGCTTTATATGTCCAATTAATCAATGAAAGACGTTAGTCATTTGATGTCCCATAGCTGAATCCTATATGTAATGTTTACTGTACAAGGGGCAGAAAAACAGGGCAAAAAGATTTCAATTGTTTGCAAAATTAATGTTTTTGGGAAAATAACCCAGGTGTCCAGTTAGAGCCTCCAGGTTTGGGAATTTTGAGATCCAAACACTTGACTCTTCAGGAAGAATGTTTCCATATAGTCCTTGACCATGTAGCTTTAACCCAGGCGCCAGCTGCCATCTTTGTGTGTTCTGATCTGTTGCTAATGCTGATTGCCTTTTTATTCATTCAGACACCATGTGCTTAATTCTTCTTAAAAGAGGTAATCCTTGAATATTCATAAGAAATATGCCTTTTATGAATATCACTGTTGCTTTGTCTGTCACTACTGTTCTCTGCAATAATTAGTATTAACTATTGCTTATGTAAATTGGCATTAGGTTCTGCAGCCTTAATGAAATTCGACTCCCCCTTCCCCTCATTGAACTGCAGTGGCTCATAGAGCATTGGATCATCGAATTTAAAGGTGAAAGACACCTTAGAAATCATCTGATCCAATCCTTTCATTTTATAGAGGAGAAAGCTAACACCAAGGGACTTGCCCAAGGTCACACAAATAGTAAATATCTAAGATGCTTTTCAGGTTCTTGGATCTCAAGTCTCTTTTCTCTCTCCCATACTGCCTAGTTATGCCCACTGTAATGGTGACAAATCCTCGAAATTCTTAAAAGCTTGGATAGAGGATATGGGATCCTGATTTTTCATAAAGCTATAACATAAGGGAGCAAGACATTTTGTAGGCATTTGTGGTGTGGGCGTTGGGGTAGTATGTGCCATTTTCTAGTTTTGTTTCAGTGCGTATTTGTATGTGTATGAAAGGTGTTATTGGTACCTCTGAGACTTCATCTTATGATAGAGGGATAGAGTATGTGTGTTTTTATAGTTAGTCATGCTTGCTTCAGTACTTCAAGGATCTGTGATTTCATTCTCGTGGGAATTCTTTACTGATACAGATCACCACCCTTCTACCCCTTAGGAGACTTATCTTCATGAGTCGTAGCTAAAAAATGTATTGCCTGGTGTCCAACCTTCTGTTTTCCAGATTTAACAAGATTTAATTGTTTAAATTGTTTACTTTAATTGTTCTCTGATGACAGACACCCAGTCCGTTGCTAGATCTACACGTGAAGATTTCAGGTTGGTAGAATCTACCAGAGCTTGTGTTCTACTGGAAACCCTGGGTCACCTCCACAAACACAAAAAAGTATCAGGCATAATACAACTGTGAGATGAATATGATGTCCCAAAGTCACTTCATCAGGAAATATATCATAGAGGTGAAAGACTTCAAGGCAAGTTTGGTTAAAGAGAAGGATGTGGTTTCATTATACATGAGGTGGAAATATTCCTATGTACTTGTGGCGATATAAAAAAAATCTCTGGGATACAAAATAATTTATCAAAGAGTTTTTATAAAGTCAACTCGAATGCCTAGGACTGGGCAAATGGCATTCTAGAACTCATTTTACCCAAAGAGGACAGCGCATGGGACTTTAAATCTGGATTGATGTGGAATGTATATGAAAAATTTTGCAAGCATGCATTCTGTAGTACACATTTCTGAAGGCAGTGGCTTTCCAAAATGAGAAAGCACCAGATAGAAACAGAGATATCACTTGTGGGCAAGAGACTGGCCTGAAAAGCCTCTGTCATCAATTTTATTCATCTAATTATTTATTCTCGTGGGAGCCTTGAATGACTGAAATTGTAGCTGGCAGCAACTCTGTCATGATCTAATTGCTATTGCTCAGTCATGTCTGATTCTTTGTGATCGCATTTGGAGTTTTTTGGGGCAAAGATACTGGAATGGTTTGTCATTTCCTTCTCCATTTCATTTTACAGATGAGGAAACCACGGCAAACAGATGAAGTGACTTGTCTAGGGTTACAGAGCTTATAAGTGTCTGAGGCTGGATTTGAACTCAGGAAGATAAGTCTTCTTGACTCCAAACCTGGCACTCTATTTATTGGTACCTCCTAGCTGCCCTCATAACCTGGTTAGCTTTTCTTAAATCTCTCAGACACATTAGCCAATATGCCTCTGACATTCTAATTCCAATCTTCTTCCAGACTGGCGATTTATCTGGTTTACTTTTCACTTTGCAGAACTCACAGAGTCTGGGGAAGTGTTAGAATGGGACTATACCTTGTAGAGCCTCTTTCTGCCCTTTCTCCTCACATAATTCTTAACCCTCACCTCCATCTCCCCAAACAAAGCCTCAGGGATGGTTCCACTTCAGTATGACATTGAAGAGGAAACCCACAGTAAAGGGGCTAATGAAGGATGCCTCTAGCCAGCATCTACAGGTATTTATCGCTTCCATCTTCTCAGTTCCCACTCCAGTCCCCAAAGTATCTTAGCACGTCCCCATTAGTCAATGGAGGTCAGAAGAGGGAGTAGCTCACAAGCCTGGGCCCTGGGTTGAGAACAGCTGGCATTTAGGTAGCATCTAGGTAGGCTTGCAAAGCACTTCACAAATATTATCTCATTTGATCCTTAAAATAACCCTAGGGGGGTAGATGCTTTTATTACTCTCATATTTCAGATGAGGAAATTGAGCTAGATAGCACCATTTTTTTTTGCCTGAGGCTGAAAGGAAATTAAGTGTCTGAGGCTAGATTTGAATTCATGTCTTCCTGACTCCATGTCTGGTGTTCTACCCACTGTGAATAACTGACTACCTTTATTCCTCAAAAGGTGGTTAGTTTTCTGTTTGGGTTTCTTAGAAGGGAAATCTAGATGTGGATTGAATGGCAGACTTTCCCAAGGTCATACAGCTAGGAAGTGTTTGAGGCTAGATTTGAACCAGGACTTCTTGACTCCATGTTGGACAGCTCTAATTATTAGGAGGCATTTCCTTATACTGATCCCAAATTTGCTTGATCAATTTCCACCTCTTGGGCTTAGTTCTGCTCTTTGAGGCTAAGCATAACAATTTAATCCCTCTTAACTATAACATTTCTTCAAGGCCTTGAAGGCAGCAATGAGGCTCACCTGAATCTTAAAATCATAAAACAGAATTGAAAGGGCTCTTAAAAATCATCTAATTTAACCTCATTTCACAGCCTGAGAATTTGAAGCCTAGAGGAGAAGTGATTTGTCAAGGGTCACATTCAGGTTACATCTATATACATAATATATTTAAAAATAGAAAAAAGATAAGGGAAGAGAATAATCTCCTTCTTACTTTCCTTATGTGCAATATAGGTGTGTGTGTGGGAGTTTGGAATAGATGATAGATCCATTGTTATTGTTCAGTGGTGTTCTATTCTTTGTGACCCCATTTGGGGTTTCCTTGGCAAAAATACTGGGGTGGTTTGTAATTTCCTTCTCCAGCTCATTTTACAGATGAGGAAACTGAGGTAGAGTTAAGTGTCCAGGGTCACATAGCTAATAAGTATCTGACACCAGATTTGAACTCCCAAAGATGAGTCTTCCTGACCCCAGGCCCAGAGCTCTATCCTCTGGGTCAGTTAGCTACCCAGATTCAGAGGAACTAAATTCAAAACCCAACGCTGCAACTTTCTACCTATATGATTTTTCATGGCCTCAGCTTCCCTATCTATAAAAATAAGAGAGTTTGGACTAAAAGATCTTTAAGATTCCTGCCTACCCAAATCTGTTGGACTCTAAGATTCCTTCCAAATCTAACATGAATAACTGACTACCTTTATTCCTCAAAAGGTGGTTAGTTTTCCATTTGGGCTTCTTAGGAGAGAAATCTAGATGTGGACTGAATGGCAGACTTTCCCAAGGTCATGCAGCTAGGAAGTGTCTGAGACTAGATTTGAACTAGGACTTCTTGACTCCAGGCAATAACTTATAGAAGAAGCCTCCCAAATCCCTTAACTGTTAGTGCCTTCCCTCTCAGACTACCTTGTTTTACTGTGTACTTATATTTATTCTGTGGAATATTTACGTATATAAATCTTATCTCCCCTATTGGAATGGAAGCTCTTTGAGAGTACAGAATTTCATTTTTATCCTTGGTGCTTAGCCCAGTACCTGGCTCATGTAAGCTACTAGGTGGCATGGTGAGTAGAGCTTGGGACCTGGTACCAGGAAGATCTGAGCTCAAATCTTGCCTCATATACTTAGTAGCTGTATGATCTCATGCAAGTCACTTAACCCCTGCCTCAGTTTCCTCATTTGTAAAACAAGGATACTAATAGCACCCACCTCCCAGGATGGTGGTGAGGATCAAATGAGATAATGATTATAAAGTGCTTATTGTTGTTGGTGGTGGTGGTCCTTTGCTTTCTAAGAGGACCAGTGACATAAAGATGATGTTTTTACTTGCTGGTAAATTGGATTTAAGTGAGGCAGAATTATATAAAGATAGCAGCCTCACTCTCTCTTCCAGCGTCACTGAAGTTCGGTGGTAAGACAAAAGCCAGGATGACCATTGATGGCCCGGGATGCAGTGGATGACCTTGGCATCTTCCATGTCTGACCAAGCTCTAAGCATTTCCTACCATCTTCTTCAGCCTCCTTCGTGGCTGTTGGAACAAGTTGTTCTCATCGCTGGAGAAGATGCCTGGAATAGACACCCTTTCGTTCACCGGTGAGTCTGAGGCTTAGTGGTTACCCTCAGCCTGGCTTAGACCATCTGCCAGGATGGTTTTACTGAGGTGTGGCTGCTGGTCGTATAGCAGCTTCTCGGAGCCACAGGGGAGGGTTGGGTGACAATGGGTGGACGTCAAAGGTGTAACACAGTGCCTGGCATAGAGCAGGCCCTAGAGAAGCTTTAGCTATGTATTATTATTATTATTATTAAATGCTTCCTATTTCATTAACTGAAGTAGGGTAGCCAGGAGAGGAGAATGAGAACTGTGGAGGAGGGAGAATCAAGAAGGAGTGGTGGGTGGTAAAAACATCAATTGTAGCAGAAAGAACCCAGAATCCAGAGGACCTGGGCTTACATTCTGGTATTGCTGCTTCGTAACTTTGGGCAAATCTGTTTCTCTGGGTCTTGGTTTCTTGTACTTGACAAGGAGTAAGTTGATCCAGGTAATCTCTAGTTTTATCCAGCTTCAAAACCTGTGATCCAATGAGTGTGCAAGAGAGGCAATGGAGAATAATGGATAGAGGGGGTGTCATTGGAACCAGGAAGACTTGAGTTCAGATTCTGCTTCTATAACCTCTATCCCCACCTCTAACCTTTCAATGTGACTCAGTCCATTCTCGTGCAGTGGAGACCTTGTGCAGAGTAGGGAGCAGCTCAAATTAAGAACTTATTAGCAGTGTGACACAACCTCTGAATCTCCGTTTCCTCATATCTAAAATGGGGATAATAATAGTCCCAGCACACACCTCACAGAGTTGTTGTGTGTTTCAGGCAAGAAGATGAATATAAAACATTTTACGAAATTTAAAGCCCTGTATAAATGTCAGTTATTATTATGATCTGGACAAAGGCCAATAGAGGTTAGAACCAAGAATAGAATGCTGAATGGCTAAGAGGAGGGGGATAAAGGATAGCTGGCCTGGGAAGGGTTTTTTTTCATGCTGGTCTCTACCTGCCACAGTATTGTTGGGATGAATTAAAAGGACAGTGTTTCTGATCCTGCAAGGGACTGCTTAGGTTTCCTGAGAATTTGGATAGGATACTTTATGAGGAAGCTGGGTTGTACAGTGGAGAGAGTGCCAGACCTGAAGCCAGGAAGACTCATCTTTGTGAGCTCAAATCTGGTCTAGGATACTAATTAGCTGTGTGACCCTGGGCAAGTCTCTTATCCCTGTCTGCCTATTTCTAATCTATACAATGAGCCAGAGAAGGAAATGGCAAACCATTCCAGTATCATAGCCAAGAAGACCCCAGATGGGGTCATGAAGAATAGGACATGGCTGAAAAATGACTGAACAAGAGGATACTTTATGAAGAATGGTTTGGAGCACCTTGTTTCAACTTGTTTTCTATAAGGGAACATAGGAGGCAGTGTGATACAGTGGATAGAAGGCTGTTGTTGGCGTAAGGAAAAATTCAAGTTCATATCCTGTCTTTGGCTATGTGATCTTGGGCAAGTCAGAGTCTCTCAGTGTTCTTTAAGACTATATGTTAGCCAGCTGTGTGACTCTGGGCAAGTCACTTGACCCCCATTGCCTACCCTTACCACTCTTCCACCTGTAAGTCAATACACAGAAGTTAAGGGTTAAAAAAAAAAAAGACTATATGTTAGAAGTGAACCCATGCTAGATTGGCAGAGGGTTTTTCCCTACATCACTGAAATCTAAGGTTGCAATTTTGAAAGGGTTCAGCATAGACAGTGCATAAAATACCTCCCAATATCCTAATAAACCTTATTCAGAATCTGCTCCTTAGATTTTGGAGTATACGTGTGCATGCATGTGTGTTTAAATGTGAGCGTGTCAGAGCCAGCTGATGTGTTGTGCTGAAGTCATCAGTCATTCTTCCTTATCTTTTTCATCTACAAAGGCAAGCAAAGTGTGTGCTGGCCTTGGCTCTGGGTTGTGCCGCAGTCAAATGCTAAAGAGTGCGTGCCCACAGACGCGCCCCTCTAGCAGCCAGCGTGCCCCAGAGCTCCCAACATCAAAGGGCCCCGAAGCTCCTCTAAAAAATACCATCAAAATCTGGCTGGTGGAGGGGGCCACGGCTGGTAGAACTTTAGAGCAATAAACATTTAGACATCTGTGGCTGATTTAAGACCATTCTAATCTAGCAGCTGTCCAGGCACAGCTGGCTACCCCAGGTTGAACACAAGCCATCTCCAAAAGAACGTACTTAATAAGATTTATGCAAGAACCATCATTAAGGTCTTCTACCCCAAATATGCTCTTTGAGGTGGCAAACACTAATGGAACTTTTGTCATAGGATGGGGGAAGGCACTGATTTTCTTTACACTCTTACGGAGTAGAGGGGAAGGGGAAGATCCTTTGTTTTAAGTCCTAGTTTCTTTTTTGATTTTCTTTTTCTTTAAACCATTGCCTTCTGTCCCAGTACCAATTCTAAGAGAGAGTAGTAAGTGCTAAGCCACATGTGACTTGTCCAGAGTCACACATAGTTAGAAAGTTTCTGAGGCCAGATTTGAACCCAGATCCTCCTGACTGCAGGTCTGGTATTCTATCCACTGTACTTCCTAGCTATCCCTAAGTCTTAGTTTCTAATTTTAATTTTGAAAGCATTTTTTTTCAGACTCTATATGACTGTGTATGGGTGCGTGTGTATGTTTGTGTTTATGTATGTACACATGTGACTGGTCCTGCCACCTAGGTAAAATGTGGTTTGTCTTTATACATTAATTTGCAAATTCAGGAAACATTTTTGGGAATATAGAAAGATGAATATGATATGCTTCTGGCATCCCTAGAGTTTATAACCTAGTAAGTGATGAGACTTGTATTCCAATGTTCAGTGATGTGTAATCTTATCGAGATGGGTGCTCTCACCAATGATGCAGACTTTAGTCAATCTGGCTGTGTCCATCTTTGACTACTCTTATCCATTGTTTTCTTTCAGTTACTTTTCAGTTGTATCCAATTCTTTGTAACCCCATTTAAGGGTTTCTGGGCAAAGGAACTGGAGTGGTTTGACAAAATCTTTCTCAGGCTCATTTTATCAATGAGGAAACTGGGACAAAAAAGGTTAAGCAACTTGCCTAGGGTCACACAACTAGTAAGTGCCCGAGAGCAGATTTGAACTCATGTCTTCCTGATGCCAGAGCCAGCATTCTATCCACTGTGCCACCTAACTGCCCCTTTGGTTTGGTTTAAAGCCTTCTAACTTCAGGAGGTTCTTGCTAAAATGAAAACATAATCCTGAGAGAGGGAAGGCTATTATCAGTCATTGGCATCTGAACAGAGAAGAATTTATCAGATTAGTTTGTTAGTATCTTGAAGGAATATTAAGTTGCAAAAGGATGTGTTGGTGGTGATGTAGTAAGGAAGTGAGAAGTGGTGGTGGAAAGGAAATGTCAAGTAAGGTCCAAATTTAAATTTTCTCTCTGTCTCACTCTCTGTCTCTCTGTTTCTGTTTCTATTTCTGTCTCTGTCTTTGTTTCTTTCTCCCTTTCTCTCTCCTCATTTTATTTAAAAAAAATTTTATTTTACTAATATCACTTACTTTTCATATCATCTTCATTTCTGAATATGTCCCCTATGTATTGATCCACATAATTACCTCTCTGATCTAAAATACAAAGCAAAATCTGATCTGTGACACTGGAGAGATATAAAGCAAGCTCTGTGGGAGTTCATTGAAGGAAGGGAACATGACTAGTGAGGAAATCTGGGAAAACTTCTGGAAGAGGTGGTATTTTGAGAGGCAAGTTGGAGGATAGAAAGGATTTCAAGTGGCAATCCTATGGTGGGGCAAAGAAAAAATTTTTATGGACACTGTAGATATATTTGGTGGGTGGCTGGACAGTGGTTGTATTTAGACAGTAAAGACCCTTGCCTGAAATCACAGCAGGGGAGTAATGTCTTGCTTGGCCAACAGTTCTTCTTATAAGATCTGTGTTTTTTTTTTGAGGCCCCCATCACAGGGCAAAACATCAGCCTGAGAGAGTTTAGTAGCAGTCCAATGGGGCTGCTACCCTCTCGAATTGAGAGAAGTCTGTCTTATGATGCTGGGGACCTGGGGGAAACTTCAACAAGACTTTGGTAATTTGTATCTAACTCTTCACTGAGGCATTTCAAATGCCACTAACTTATCAGCCCTGATCTAATTGCTTAAACTTCCCCTTTATGCAATTTGTAGCGGCAAACCCTGGATTCTTGGCTCATCTAGCTAATGTCTCTTTTTTCCATTCAATGTCTGCAATCCCAAAAGCAAAGTGTCAGAGGAGGGGAGCCAGAGGAGGCATTGTCAGCTCTGTTGCAAATCAAAATAATTTGACACTTTCATTTTCATGATTTCATGTGAATCAAGATGTTCCCCAAAAGGAAATGAACCAGACCCATAAAAGGGAGGAAAAGAGGGGCTTTTGCTTCGGATGGTCCACATATGGTATAAATTATTAAGGAATTAGCATTTTTCCATAATACCAAAGGCATGAGCAGTCAATAGAAAATAATGAATCCCAGGCAATCAATAGACAGTAAATCCAGGCTCAGGAATTGGTGCTCTGCTTAGAAAGAGGGCAGGAGAGAAACTTTTGAGTTGAGGAAACAGCCTGTGGGGAAGACTTCACTCTAATAAACCAGGGCATCTGGGAAAAGATCCTAGAAATTATGGAAATAAAGGGAAAAGGGAGGACACATTAGAGATACTTGGTGCCCCAAATGCGACCTGAGGCAGATGCTATAAATATTATGAATGACAGGCACTGGGCAATTGCTTTTTGGAGGTGGCTTGTGGATTTTAGCTGAAGGCAGCTTTTGGTTGTGTGAGATGATTATTGTTTAGACTTTTGGAGTCACTTTCAGAGGATTGCTGGTTATACACTTCAAACCTGCAGAGTGGGAAGAGAACCTCAGGGATCAGTGGGTTGAACTGTGAGTAGGAGAGGGAAGATCTAACCTTGATTATTCTGCTTTTGCTCTATCCTTTTCCCTGACACCAGTGCCTCCTTTCTCACTTAGTTCTGTCTGTCTAAACCCTGCCCTATGCAGTAGGCTCAACCCAAGTCCCTCCTTTAGGAAGTTTTCTTTGAGATCGTGGAGCACTTGCTTCTATTATTTTTTGGAGAGCTAATCATATTCATCCTTGGAATATCTCTTGTGCTATTGTTTTGAATGGTTTGTGAATTTTAAAAATAACTAGTTATGGGGAAGCTGGGTAGCTCAGTGAATTGAGTGCCAGGCCCAGAAATAAGAGTTCCTGGGTTCAAATCTGGTCTCAGATACTTCCTAGCTGTGTGACCTTGGGCAAGTCACTTAACCCCCATTGCCTAGGCTAGTGGTAACGTTCTTCTGCCTTTGAACCAATGCTTAGTATTGATTCTAAGGTGGAAGGTAAGGGTTATAAAAAGACAAACAAACAAATAGTTAGAGGCATCAGAGGGGTGTGGATAACCTTCTATCTGGGAAGATCTGAGTTCTAGTCTGGCTTCTGTTACATGCTGATAGTAAGTCGCTTAAACACTCAGTGCCTCCAGGTAATTCTCTAAAACAGGTAATAAAAGAATTGTTGATTTTCATGGACCCTGGGAGCTTCTTGCAGTTATGATTTCATGCAATTGTAGACCTGGCTATACTGATCTACAACAGGGTTTTTCTCCCCTATAGGATAAGTTATGAACTCCTTCTGGGCAGGGACTATGCCTTAGCTAGTGCTGCAAGGTTTGCAAAGCACCTTACAAATATTATTTCATCTTATTCTCACAACAACTCTGAGAGGTGTTGTAGGCAAATGTAAGGTAGGGAATATAGATAAGGTAGATAAGAGTATGTGCTATTATTACTTCCATTTTACACATAAGGAAACTGAGTCACTGAGAAGAAAGTGAGGAAACATCACCCAATATCAAAGGTGAAATATGAGCCCAGGTCCTCAACCCAAAGGCAGCACTCTGTTGACTATAACATGATGCCTTTCAAGGTTTTTAGCACCTAGAATCACTCAATCTTGAGAAGGATCATAGTATCATAGGGTTAGAGCTGGAAAGCATCTTTGAGATCACCAATTTGATTTGATTCGATTCATTGTGTTTGTGTTATAGTCGCTAGGGTGTCTATATTTTTTTGACCCTTGTAATTTTCCCATTGTGGAATTTGGAATATGGGACAATGGAATGAGCAGTGGATTTAGTGTCAGAGGACCCAGGTTCAAATACTGACTCTACCATTTACTACAATACATGCCACTTGGTCAAGATAAGTTAACCTTTTTGGGCTTAGATTTCTTGATGTAAAAATAAAGGACTGGAGGACCCCTAAGGTTCCTTCCAACCCTAAATCTATATTTATGTAAGATAAAGAGGAAGATTTTAAGGTTTGTGGATTTGGTTGGCATAGGGACTCTTCAGTAATCAGATTGCTTTATTGCCAAGGTGGAGAACAAGCCACTACATCCTATTTTGCCCCAGTTTCCTCATCTGTAAAATGAGCTGGAGAAGGAAATGGCAAGCCATTTCAGTGTCTTTGCCAAGAAAATCTCAAAGAGTCAGATGTGACTGAAAATGACTGAACAACAATAACCTCTCTGCCACTCTGTGATGATCTTTGTTTCTGTCACCCACTGATGTACAGGCCATCTCTGATTTTCCTAACTTGGTCAGACCTATTAAAACTTGTGCTTTGCTGTTCTCAGACTCTGAGAACTTAGGTTCACATCTTGGCTACAATGAGGCACTGGAATAGTTGGAATAATACACTTAAAGAGGAAGATGTTGAATAAAATAAATTAAGATAAATTTAATAACCCTGTTGATAAATTTATAATAAGCCATTATCAATAAATTAAATTTAATAAGATGAACAATACACTGAATTAATAATTCAACAACAATAATAAATGATAACTATTGTTATTGTCAAATGAGAACTTAAGTGTACAGACTTGCCTTCTTGTTGGATTCTTTTAATAATTCTGTAAGAGGTAGATAGGATGTCTTACAGAGACCGAGGTTGTTATGTTGATAATAACAGACATTTTGGGGAAGCTGATGATGTAGGCTTGGTACAAATTCCCTAGCTCCAGGATCTAGCTTTAAAATTCCTCTAGCAATTTGAAGTCATGGCTATCCCTGATGGTATATAAGCCAAGGCATCACCCACTGTTATAGTTAGCCAAAAGTAAGTGTCATAGATCTCTATCACCCTTTTGAAAAATTAGGGAACTGTGACAAGCCAAAATGTGGCACAAGTCTGCCAAATCCCATACAGCAAGACCCCAGAGCACCCCAAAGTAACAACTGCCCTATTGATCATACTGGCTATATATATATATATATATCTCCCTTCCCCACTAAGTTCTAGAGTAAAACTCCTAGGCTGGTTGGCCAAAACTGTTATGTTGATAATAACAGATATTTTGGGGAAGCTGATGATTATGCCAGGGCCAGTAACCTTCAAGTCACTTCTTCTCACAGACACTGACTGACAGGTTTCGGTGAGAAAGGAGGGGGTTAGACACTCCTGGCTCTCAAACCCCTCCCCCCAAGCAGTTGAGGTTTCAGTTGGAAAAATGGAGACTGACTGAGGTACTTCTGGTAAGTTTCTGTTGAAGCTGAACTTCAATGATGTTCCCTTTCTTTAACTTATATTCCTCATAGGTCTGATAGAGGAATAAGTAGAAGCTAGTTATCTAAATGTTGAGGACTGAGATGGATCTGATCTTCTTAAACAGACAGCTGACAGGATTCAAGTTAGATGACCAGACTTGAGCAGTGAGTATCCCCAAATAATTCCCAGGCACAGATATTGAAGGTAAAGCTTATATTAAGAAGGAAGGGAAAAGCTAGAGGGGGTAATAGTTTTTAAATAAGGAAAAGATGACCCTGATCTGTTAGGTTGAAGCTGCCCTTCCCCCCCACAGGAGGGGGGTGAAGGGCCCTTGGCTAAATTGGCTCTCTTGCTAATAGTTAATATTTCTAATCACTAAACCACTAAATAATTGTTATATTGATATTGATAAGGATTAACCCTACAAAGCCGGCTAACCCCTGAGTAGAAACCATGATGGCTTATGCCACAATGGCCACTCAGGTGAACCCCTCAAGTCAGGAGCAGTAAGCAGTGATCCGCTCACCTCAACCCCCAGAAAGCAACTGTCCTAACTCCCTCTCAACTGCCCCCTCACCCAAAGTTCTCCAGGGAGGGTCCCCTGGAATTCTGGGTGAGGCTGACCCTGTATTTTGCAGGGATTCCATGCTGCCATCTCTACATAACAAGGTCCAGATAGGGTGAGTCATATGTGGGAGAAAGCAGATCAAGAGTAGATCACCTTTACACCAATGACTTATCTAAGGCCCTATAATAAACAGGGCCAAGGCTGGAATGTTTCTAAATTTCAGACCTGGGTATTTTTTTTATCATATCATGCTTTGTCCATGCATGACTTTGGTTTAAGAATTTCTCTCCTAGAAATGCAAACTAAAACAGTTCTAAGATATAATCTCACACTAATCAGATTGGCTAACATGACAGAAAAGAAAATGACAAATGCTAGAGGGGATATGGGAAAAGTTGGGAGGCTAATGCATTGTTGGTGGAGTTGTGATCTGACCCAACCATTCTGAAGAGCAATTTGGAACTACAACCAAAAGGCTATAAAACTGTGCATACCCTTTGACTCAGCAATTCCACTACCAGATCTAAATCCCAAAAACAATATATTGTACATATTGTTATATGTACAACAATATTTATAGCAGCTTTTTTTTGCATGTGTGTGGTAACAAACAATTGAAACTCAAGGGGATACCCATCAAATGGGGAATGGCTGAACAAGTTGTGGTATATGATTGTGATGGATTTGTATTATTGAGCTGTAAGAAATGACAAGCAGGATGGCTTCAGGAAAACCTGGGAAGACATAAGAACTGATACAAAGTGAAGGGAGCATAATTAGGCAAACATTCATAGTAACAGCAATATCATATGGTGATCAACTGTGAATGACTTAACTACTCTGATCAAGACGATGACCCAAGACCACTCCAAAGGACTCATATTGAAAAATACTATCCACCTCCAGAGAGAGACCTAATGAACTCAGACTGCAGATTTAAGTATAGTTATTTTTAGTTTCTTTCTTTTTATTATTTTGTTTGTATTTTCTTTTGTCACATAGATAATATGGAAACATGTTTTGCACAATTTCCCTTATATGGTCAATTTCTAATTGCTTGCCTTCTCAAGGACAGGGGAATAATGGAAGGGAGAGAATTTGGGAATCAAAATTTTAAAAAAATTATTAAAACATTTTACATGTAATTGAAAAAAATTTAACAAAATAAGTAAAAAGAATTAAAAAAGAATGTCTACTTTTCCCATTCTCAATGGAAAAAATAGAAATCACAAGTTATTAGAATTTTTAGGAATCAGAAACAGAGTTATCAAAATCCTGGAACTTCTGCTCTAAGAAATAATTTCTGTCACCACCAGTCACACAGTCCAAACCTTAGGAAGCAGCAAAGGTGATTGAGATGTGCTAAGTGGCTCTTCATGAAACTGGCAGAGTCACCATAGAAAATCAGGCTCCCCCCAGCTCCTGCCATTCCTATGCCACTTTGCAGACATGATGAACCAGAGTCAAGTTTTTTCCTTTGTCTCTTCTTGGCATGGAGCAGGAGACATTGTCCTTCACAATACTGGGGTTCTCTGCTTGGCTAGAGAAGAATTCTCAATAGCTGAGGATTTTCTGTAAATTTCTTCCCTCTTTTGGTCAGAATTTCCAGGCTTCACATGCCACTGGGACAGCTCATCTTTAGGTCATTTATGTTTTGTTGGCAGAATAGATTTGCCTTAATAAGAGAACTGGGATCAGGGTTCTGGGAAATCAATTGACTTCTCTTGAGTTCCCATCAGTTTCCTTCTAGGTTAAGGGAGGGTAATGCTGGCAATATCTGATGGGTATGGAGACTAGTAGTCATTGGTTTTGGGGAACAATAGAACATGCTGTCCAGAACATTCTAAGTTGATGCCAGCAAGAGGCACTATATCTTCCCCAGTAAAAGGATTGAGTTTGCACTAAGTTATCTCTACTTGTTGTAATAGTTAAAAAGGGCATTGCCAAATTGTAATAATTACATTAAATTAAAATTAAATTATGAGTCTGTTAGTAGCTTTATTACAGCAAAGTAGAGATAGTAAAGAAAGGGAAATGGAGGAAGGAGGTAGAGAGTTGCCTAGCCTACCACCATAAGTGCTGATCTGATGAAATCCAGCTCTCCCCCTGCCCCCTCCAACAGGGGTCTAATCTCCAGCCAGAAAAGTGGGAGAGTTCCTTAACCAAGAGTGTCCAGAGTAAGAGTCTCTTTTGCAAGAGTCTTTAGTCAGCGCCCAAATCTGAATCCAAGTCCCTCCAAAATCCGAATGGGAATCTGAATGTCCTTTCAACAAGAGCTGCCAGTGCCAAAATCTGAATCCCAGAGAGAGAATGAGAATCAGAATGTCCCACTTTGTGCTGGGTCTCACCTTATAAACATTTTTCTTTACCCACTAGTTCTCCCATGTCACATCTCAGGAACCAATCATAGTTCCTTAATTTGTCTGGCACTGCCCAGGGGTGCAGTGCTTGTGGGATTAATTTCCCATCTCCTTGGGTTCAACTTCCTTTCTCTGAGGGTGTGTCTGTACTTGTAATCAATGCTAAAGGATCTTCAAGTTTCTGACTGATCACATTAAAGGCTGCTGATTGATTACATCAAAGAAAACAAAGGGAGAGCAATTCCCTTTTCATATCATGATACCAAGATCATAGAATCTGAGAGTTGGAAGGGATTGTAGAAGTCATATATCTAGTCCAACCCAAACATGAAAGAGATTCCCACTATAACTTATTTGACATGCGGATATCCAATCGTTGCTTGAAAACATCTAAGGAGAGGAAACCCATCATATCTCTAGGAAGTTGGGCAGCTAAGTTGCTAAATAGCATACCGAGTCTTGAGTCAGGAAGAACTATCTTCCTGAGTTCAAATCTGGCTTCAGACACTTACTATCTGTTTGACCCAGGCCAAGTCACTTCACCTTATTTGCCTCAGTTTCTTCATCTGTAAAATATCTTGGAGAAGGAGTTGGCAAACTACTCTAGTATCTTTACCAAGAAACCCTCAAATGGGATCATGAAAGGTAGGACAGATCTGAAATGACTGGATAAAAACAACAAAATTATTAGATAGTTCCTCCTGACATCAAGCCTAAATTGACCTCTTAGCAACTTACACTGTTCCTGGTTCTGCCTTTTGGGCCCAAACAGGACAAATCTAATACATTCTCCACATGACAGCCTTTAAAAAATGTGGAGACATTTGATCACATCTCCCAAATCTTCTTTTCCTTATGCTCATTTCTTTCTATTAATTTTCAAGACTCATTTACACAGGCTCCCTTGTGACTGATAGTATATACTTAGGGGATGGCTGGTGAGGTTTAGGGATGTAGACAGGAATATCAAGATGGATTTTTTCTATGTAAATCTACTAGTCTAGGGATAGAACTGTAACCTTGATCTCATCATAGAAGCACAGGATATAGAGGCTCAGGGATATTTCTCAGAGCAGGAAACTGAGGATGAGAGATATTAAGTGACATGGCCAAAATCACAGAGGCAGTAAGTGGTATAACCAGGATTCAAATCTAGCTCCATTCCTCCTTTCTTCCACATTCCCTGTTGGGTTTTTGACTTTGTATCAGGGGAGAGCTAAAGCCAGTTTGAACTGACTCAAGAGAGATTATTAAAATTTCAGTGTGAGCATTTATACTTCATAAATTGGCAAATGCAAGGCTTGACTTATTTCTTTAATTGCCTAACCTTAAGAAAGTGATGGAGTAAATATTAATAATTCAGATTAAACTTTAAAGTATATTCTGTGTATATTTTTCCCCTGGAGAGCTGGTTGTTAAACATTTATTAGCACATTGAAGCCTTGTGCCTTTTTTTTTTTGAGGTTTTCCCTGATGACAGGATTTAATCAGGAAGACCTGAATTTGAATAACACCTTAGATATTTATTAGTTGTGTGACAATAGGCAAGTTCCTTGATTTCTTTGAACCTCAGTTTCCTCAGCTGTAAAATGAAAATAATAATAATAATAGCACCTACCTTGTAAGTAGGGTTGTTTTGAGTTTCAAATAATATGGCTCTCTATAAATATTTTATTGTTGTCTGACTCTTCATGACTCCATTTGGGGTTTTCTTGGTAAAGGTACCGGAGTGAGTTTTCCTGCTCATGGGGATTCTGTTGTTAACAGTAGAAAGTCTGTAGTTTGGAAGCATTTTTGGTGGTCCTTTGATTGGCCCTTAGCTGTTGCCATACCACAGAACAAATACATAAGAGTTACACCAAAAGTGGTATGGCTACTGCTTAGATTACCATGAGAAAAAGAGAAAGAGGGAAAGCTGTGAGGCTCACGAACTTTCAAAGAAAGCAAAGAAAATAATTGGTTTAATGACCAAACTCTACCATAAACAGCTAAGAAGATTCCAATGAAAAAGACTATCAGGTTGCAGAAAAAGAGAAATATCAAGTGAAAGTGATGAGAAAACTCCCTGAGGAAAAGTGTTTGCATATTTGCTGGACAGAGAGGGACCATCCTGAACCAAAGTCCTTTCTAATATGATTAAACAAAAATGAAACAAGAAAGCTTGTAAATGGGAAGTGCCTTACCAAAAGTTTGTGCACAGAGAGAAACAGAAATGTTAAAGGTTATTCATATAGAAAAGAGAAAGATGGCAGCTTGGAAGAGAATGGTTTCGAAAGTAGGCTTTGTTGGGGATGGCTTTACTTGAAAACCACCAAAATATGAAAGATTTATTAGGCCAATGAGTTTGCATTTAAAGAAGGCTCATGTAACTCACCCTAAACTTAAAAGCCATTTTTTTCTTACTCATATTTGGTATGAAGAAGAATTCTTCATCTCCACTATATACAATTTTGGGTCTCATTACTAAAGGTTCTGTCATTGAAGTGAATGTGAGTGAGCTGGGCCTTATGACAGAAGGAGGAAAGTTATCTGGGGAAATATTTGTAGGATACCAACAATCCAGAAGGTGATGGATGCATAAAGGCTGTCTTGCTTGTTTGATAGACTGATCAAATAGAGTTCTATGTTCTTCATAATTATTAGAGACTACAATATATCAAGGAAACATCAATATGTTAATATGGTGGTCACAGAACATAATATTCTGTCAAACTTGATTATGAATGAGATCTGCTGTTCTTTTTAAAATAAGTTCTGTTTATTACATTGCATATTGGCTATTAAGAAGACCCAGTTCTACCAAAAAAAAGATACTGGAATGGTTTCCCATTTCCTTCTCTAGATCATTTAATAGATGAGGAAACTGAGGAAGAATAAAGTGACTTGCCCAGAGTCTTGCAGTTGGTAAGTGGTCTGAGTCCAGATTTGAACTTAGGAAGATGAGGCTTTCTGACTCTAGGCCCAGGATTCTATCTACTGTACCACCTAGCTGCCCTATAAATGTTAGCTATTACAAAAATTATTATTAATTTTAACCTGATTTATCCTGTATATAAAGAGAGAAAAAGAGGGAATGCTTTATTTTAGACCTGATCCCCAAGTGCCAGAGATATGGCTTTTCTTGCTACTGATTTCTGGCTTGACCTTGACATTCTGATTTTCCCCAAATTTTGACTCCTCTCTGTTGCTGTTTTAAATTTCCTGTGTCTTTTGGATTAGCCCTAGACTCCTGACTTCCATTTTGCTTTCTGTGACCTGATCTTTTGGGTTTTTAAAAGAAACATCCTGAATAGAGGTTTGAATACAGATTGTGTAAAAAAAGATGCTAAGTCCTCTTCCTTGGGGAGAAAGCACCCCAAGGATAATTCTTTGGGTGGCTTCTGAACTCTTTATGAGGAAACTGAGGATCTCAAAAGTTCAATGACTTGCCCAAGGTCAGTGGCAGAACCCTGGCCCTCTGTCTCAGATCCAGTGCTCTTTGCATTATACCACACTGCTTCCTTGAACTTTTCTCAGAAAACAAGACATGGCTTTAGCCATTGACCTATTTATGATATGAACTGAGTAAGATGACGTGGGACTAATGTGACTGGAAGGAAAGGAGCAACTATTGTGGACAGGGCCAGAAAAGAACTGGAGGATAGTGGGAAAGGTAAGGAGAAGGGATTTGCTGAAGAACTTGGTTCATTCCCATTTGGACTCATTTGATAAAGGGATAAATCCAAATAGTTTGTGTCAAAGAAGCTTTGTATATTGAATCATATTTTCTTGGGTGTTTTCCTGAATCAGCCCTATGTCGGTTATGTTCTTACATTTTTGCCTCGGAAAATACATGGGATTGCTAGTTGATCATTTAATGAAAACTTGATTTTAGAGAGAATATCTTTAAAGAAAAATTATTTAAAAACACAGCCTTGTCATCTCTTCTTCTCATATCTGGCAACAACCAGTGATGGGCAAAGGATGAAGCAAACTTTTTTTTTTCCTCTGTGAAATGAGAAAGGAGGAAAACAAGGGTTAGTTTAGTTTTTATAAACAAATGGAGGCTGGCCAGCTCTATTGGAGAATGCATGATTGCCCTCCGCCAACAAGCAGAATTAGCAATCAGTTCTGGGAGCTGAGTAGATGAGGAATAAAAATGAGCTGTAAGGCATCAGGGAGGTATGGGCTGCTCTTTAGAAAGATTAAAGTTACCCTGTGCCTTTCTGTCCCCTAATTACATTCTTTCTAGTTGATATCTCTGAATTACACAAGAATCAGCCATTGCTGGGCAAAGCAAATAGACTATTATATTGTTTCATAGAAATTGTGGGAAAAGAACTAAGAGGCCGTGAGAAGGAGCCTCTCTTTCTTCTTCTGCTCATCTTTGCCCATGTGCTCTAGTGAGCACTTCTAATTGAAAGGAGCGGGCAGTGCTATAGTAGGACTGGGGTCTGTCTTGTGATTTTGTCAGAGCCTGGGAGAAGGGACCTCCCACGTACACCTGGGCTCAGGCAGGAAAACACACTTTGGCCAGAAGCCAGAGAGGAGGGGACCGTTTACAAAGAGCCTTTCCCTTTGTGGGGCAGATGAAAGGCCAGGAGCGGCCTGTGTGAATCCACGATCCCAAATTCAATTTCCCAAAGGAAGGAACACAGATGGAAGCCTAAGAAAGCACCAGTACAGTGCTTTCAGCCCAATAGCAGAGAGAACCCTTTCTCCCTCTTTTTCCTTTTTGTGTGAGGTCTCACATCATTGGGTGTTAGGAAAGACGACTCTCACACTCATTGAGACTCAGTGGAATCTTTTAAAAAACAACCCCAAATATTGAAATTTCCTCAGAAAACAACAACTGGCTTTAGCCATTGAACTGAACAAGGATTTAGCTGCTCATTAACCAGACAGTCTAACTGTGCCCCTAAGGCTGAACGAAGGACATCTTTCTCAAGTCGAATTACACTTCAGTGCCATTCCAACCTATTTTTTTAGTCCTTGACATTTAGTCATTCAAAAACGCCTTGTATGGCCTCATCTGTATTACCATCATGAACATAATATTATCATGCAATTAAAGAGTATAATAGCCTGCTAAACTGGATACCCACTAAGTAGGACCCAGGTACTAGTTAAAACAGTTGAGTTGGCAATCAATGAAACATTAAAATATTTTATGGGAATTCGGAAATGGCAGAAGGAATAGAATTTTCAATGTCATCTGCCCGAGTCCTTTATCTTTCTTTGTGCTGGAGCTTCATGGCTGAGCTCCTCATCGAGATTTCCAGGTGACCTGAAGACCAGTCAGATCTATTGCCCTTTGTGATGGAAGCAGTGAGATCAAAGGTGTTGCAGCCTGGCCCAGTTTGTTGAAGAACCATCACCTTTAGGCAGTCTTTGTTGTTGTTCGATTATTTCAGTAGTTTTCGACACTTTGTGACCCCATTTGGTGGTTTGCTATTTCCTTCTCTAGCTCATTTGACAGATAAGGAAACTGAGGTAAACAGGGTTAAGGGATTTTCCTAGAGTCACACAGCTGGGGAGTGTCTAAGGCCATATTTGAGGTCAGGAAGATGAATCTTCTTGACTCCAGGCTCAGCACTATTCACTGTACCTATTAGGCAGCTTTAGAAGAACTAAAGAGGGACAGCTAGGTAGCATGGCAAATAAAGTGCTGGGTCAGGAGTCAGGAAGGCTCATTTTCCTAAGTTAAAATCTGGCCTTAGACACTTTCTAACTGTGTGACCCTGGGCAATTCATTTAATCCCAATTGCCTAGGTCTTCTGCTCTTCTTTCTTAGAAATGATACTAAGACAGAAGGTGAGAGTTGAAAAAATTAAATCCTTTTCTACAAATAGGTCTGGGCAGATTGGAAAAAGATACAGCAAAGCGGCAGAAGCAACATTGTGTTAAGATTTTTTCTGGTGTTAGGAGTTGAGGTCACTATAAAGCCCTGAGTCTGAAAGGGGCATTTTATTATTTTGCCTAGGATCTGTGCAGCTATTTTCCAAAGAAGCAAGTGCTTTAGACTTTGTATTTAGATAAATGCTGGAAAGGCATCTAGATTATTGTGGATATGTGAATGGAACGGAGTGATTTGTTATTTTCTGGTTGTGAAAGTTCTGTTGTCTTTCCTGGACAATGCTCCTGAAGAGCAGGGATAGAGAGAAGACATCATCTTTACCCTTGCATGAAACTTCTAACCCTCTGTGTCAGGGTATACCGGTGTTTGGTGAAACAGATCACTGTTTTGTATACATCTTGGAGATATATATATATATATATATATATATATATATATATGTATGTAAATAAAACATCATATAGTAGACAGAGCTGTCCTGAAAAACCTGAATTCAAGTCCTACCACTGCCTTAAAGAGACTATATTACTTTGAGCAAGTTTCTTAGGTTGACCCTGCCTCAAGCAGTTCTTTAAAACCAAATTATAGAGCAGGTGCTGACCTGTGTTGGATGAGTTTCTTAGAGGGAGTGCCTGATGCCAATGAAATTGCCAACTGGGAGAAAAAAGGAGAAGTCCTATATTTAGTTGTCTATGGCTATGTGGTAACCCTTCAGTAAGACTTAAGTTCTCTGAGAGCAGGGACTGCCACATTTTTGCATTTATATCCCTAGAAGTTGGCCCAGTGCCTGGCAAGAGCTTAAGGATTAGAGTTGATGGAGATGAAGCCTGCCCAAGTCAGGGCTGACGAGTGTCAGTGATGGTGGTGGGAGAGAAGAAAGATGGGAATCTCATAAGGTCAAGGAAGTAGAATCTTGATTGGCAGGAGAGCAAATAGAAACCAAAAACACAGAGGCCAGGTTGGTATCTGGTCCGTGGGATTCCAGGATTAGAGGATTACAGAGCTAGAAGATACCTTGGGGATCTAGTCCAATCTCCTCATTTTTTTTTACTGGGGAACTGAGTCCCAAGGAAGTTTCAACGACTTGCTTGAGGTAACATGGACAATAAGTGGGAGAGACAGGATTAAAACCTTGGCTTCTGATGGCAAGTTGTACCTTTTTTTTAGGACATCATACTGAAGAGATAGGGACTGAGGCACATAGAAAGACTGGTTGTTCTAGCAGAGGTTCTATATTAGATCAGGAAGTCAAAATATAGGCAGTGCCAAGGAGTTGAACATTTGTCTGATTCAACCTGACTTCTCCAAACTCAAGTATCCTTTTTAAAAATTATGACTGCATGCGTCCCTGTTTTTCCCAGTGTTGACTTGCTGCTATAGTCAGGAATGGAGTTCCCTAAACCTCCTTGCTACTCAGCTGTCCCCGTGGACTATGGTCTGGGATAACTTGGCTTTGTATGTTGGGTCCATCACTCTATTTTTGTCTGGCTTTCTTACTGTCCTCTAGGATACAGATGCTTTGTTTCATGAATTTTGTACCCCAGGGGATTTGAGATAGGGTCCAAAATCTGTTGCCTTTTGGGGAAAGTCATATGTAGGTGTCCATAACAGGAGCAGACATTTCTTATTGTGGAATGACATAAGGATGTCACATTTGGTGGATTAGATGCTAAATAAGGAAAAGCATTAATAATTATTTCATAACTCTGGTACAGTTAGCATATAAGCTTTGGAAAAAAAAATAACAGCCACCAAACCACTGTAATCTGCTTTGCACAGAAGGAGAGGGAATACTATGAGCAGGTGCAATCTGAATTGAATTATTTCATTACTTGCTCTTTGTGTGGTTACAGCCAGAAGAACAAAGATGCTTTAGCCTACCTTTTTATTTTATTTTTTTGAAACAGTTAACTTCATTTTATGGAATGGGAATGAAATCCGCAGAACTTAATTAGACTCAGCCCAGTACACAGAGAGCTCATCATTGTCTTTTTGGATGTTTGCATGGGTCTGCAAACTTTGTAGAGATTGCTCCATTACGTGTGTTTGATAAACTAGAGGCTATCGGAAGCCAAATGATGATGTGATCTGCAATTTTACTCTATCTCTGCTTCTCTGCCTCTGTATGTCTGTCTCCCTCTTTCTTTTTCCATCTCTGTCTGTGTTTCCCTTTCTTTCTCTCTGTCTCTCTTCCTTTTTCTCTCTCTTTCTCCATCCCTCTCTGTCTCTTTCACTGCTTCTGGAGTGAAGAGGGCACAAATATGTAAATCAGTTGTCTCAGTCAGCCCCTCTAGATACTACTTTTTATTGGTATCATGTGCTATACTGTGTGGCTACAGATTGATTGGTTGTAAAAAGCCCCCAAATGCTCTTTGGCTTCTGCATACCTTTGTGGAGTGGTTCTAGAGCATGCCTGGGTTCTCCATTAATGTTGCTTCTCAAGCTGGGACCTCTTCCATGCAGACTTCCCATCAACTTCTAGTTTACTTCTCCAGTATTTTATGGTAGAAATAGCTCTGGATTTGGAGTCAGAAGACTTGGATTCCAATCCTAGGCCTTCATCTTTACCACTTGTGCAGCTTTTGGTAAATCAAGACAAACAGTTGCTATTTCACAGGTCCTCCTCATATTAGGGAGAAGGCAGTGTGATGGGATGTTGAAGCCAGGAAAACTGTCTCTGGTACATACCAGCTGTGTAAGCCTGGGCAAGTGCATTCGACGGTGCTCCCAGACTCAATTCCTGTCCTACTTATGTCAAAGTTTAGAGCTTGTGAGCATTGTTGGCTTTTCTTGGGGGTGGGTCTCACCAAAGGGATGGTGAGCAACTGACCAGGTGTGATTTTTAGGGGGAATGTTTGCTATGGATGGAAGAGGCTTTCTTTGGCCCCATTTTGGGTTAAGAGCCTTGTGCAGGGTATATTGTGGTGGGGAGTGATAGGAGACAGAGAGAGAGAGAAAGAGACACAGAGACAAGAGAGGTGGAGAGAGACAGATAAAGGCAGAATAGATGGAGACGATTTCAAGGAGGTCAAGAAGAGAGACAGACAGAGACAGAGAGAGAGGGAGAGAGACAAAGACAAATGGATAGAGACAAAGGTTAAGAGAGACAGTGTCAAGAGAATCAGAGACAGATATACACAGACAGAGGAAGAGACAGAGGCAGAAAGGAAGAGGGACAGAGACAGAGTAATAGAGGCAGAGAGAGACACCAAGAGAGCATTGGAGAAAGTCAGAGACAGGTATACACAAAGACAAAGTCAGAGAGGGAGAAGGATAGAGGCAGAGGGTAAGAGAGACAGACAGGGGACAGTTAAGTGGCTCAGTGGAGACAGAGTCAGATCTAGAGATGAGAGGTACTGAGTTCAAATCTGGCTGCAGACACTTCCTAGCTGTGTGACCCTAGACAAGTCACTTCACCCCCATTGCCTAGCCCTTACCACTCTTCTCCCTTAGAACCAATACACAGTATTGATTCTGAGATGGAAGGTAAGGGTTTAAAAGAGAGAGGCAGACAGACAAGAGACAGATAGGTGGATACCAAGAGAAATAGAGGAAGAAAGAGAAACAGAGAGAGATACACAGAGGGGACTGAAAGAGGGAGAGCATTGCTTTGCTGTGTGTAACATTGGGTAATTAAGTCTCTTAAGTCTTCTGGACCTCAATTTCCTAATTTGTCAAGGGGGACTAATCCTACCCATCCTGCCTACTTCGTAAGGCTGTTGTGAAAACCAAATGAAATAAACTATGTGAAAGTGACTTGAAAATAAAGACCAACAGGTCAAATATAAGATATTAGCATTTTTTTGAGGAATAGCAAGAAAAACAGAAGATTGCTTAGACTCTTTTTTATATAACTTCAGGTTAAACCATTTCTTGGCCTTCACTTTCCAGCTTTCCTTAGCCTAAAGGACTTCCTAAATCTGACAGGTGGCTCTTGATAGACCCAGGAGAACTCTAATTGTCCTGAACGCCTAGGCAGCGGCGTTCAGCTTTTATTTGGTTTATAGGCCACCATTTCTATCTGCTGGCTTCCCATGACTCCCCCCTGCAGCCAGGTGACCCCGCTGAATTCTCCTTAGTGTACTCAGGTCTTCTCCAAAGCAGAGTTGTTCCTGGAGGCCTGTGAGTACTGCAAAGTGAGGAGAAGATGCTGCTGGAAGGGAAAGGAGAGGATGGCCTGGGTAGTCATGTGTAGGATAAGAACAATCTCTCTCCTCAACAGTTAAACTTCATTAACTTGACTTCCAGTAACCCAGTCATCAGATTTTGTAATCGTTTATTTGGACAGGGTCTAAGCTAAGATTTGCCTTTGTTTCTTATTGAGGTACCAGTTTCATTAAGCAAATCCAAATTAATAATGTCAAAGAAATTTCTAGGGGGCAGGCATCTTTAACCTACTTCAAGAAAAAATAAGCCAGTTTTAAGCACTTTAGGAGTACAAATAAGTAATCAATTGATCCGTATGATTGATTATTGTTACTTATTCATGAATATGTCTCCCGCTGGTCAAGCTCTTTGTGAGCCAAGTGAGGAGTAAGGCAAGGGCTCTGAGCCTACAACCTTTTTATGTATCTATACTGGTGTGGCATATTTTTCTATCTATGTCAGGAAGCAGGTAGCTTAGCACATAGGAGGCACTCAATAAATGTTTGTTTATCGAGTGATTGATAGGGAGGATCTGCCATGAAGCCGGGGTAAACTAGTTCAAGTCTTGCTTCTGATATTCCTGGCTGCAGGCCCCCAGCCATTCATTGCAGAACAGGGCTGATAATAATGTTTGGTCCTTTTAGTTGTGTCTGATGTTTTGGAAGGTGACTCCATTTGGGGTTTTCTTGGCAAAGATACTAGAGTGGTTTACCATTTCCTTTTCCAACTCATTTTACAGATGGGGAAACTGAATCAAATAGAGTTAAGTGACTTGTTGAGGGTCACATGGCTAGCAAATGTCCGAGACTGGATTTGAACTCAGAAAGATGAGTCTTCCTGAGTCCAGGCCAGACACTCAATCCACTGAATCACTACCTGGCTCGCCCAAACTGATAATAATGATAGGTAGCTTTTATGTAATGTTTTAAAGTATGCCAAGCAATTTATATGAATTAAACTCATTTGGTCCTCTCAACTCCATGGGACAGGTGCTATTATTATGCAGATTTTACAGATGGGAAAACCAAGGCTTAGTGAAGTTGCCTAGGATTGCAGAACTAATGTCTAAGGCAGAATTTGAGTTTAGGTCTTTCTTAAAAAGCCAAACAAAAACCCTTACTTTCCATTGTAAAATCAATACTGTATATTGGTTTCAAAGCAGAAGAGTAGTAAGGGTTAGGTAATGAGGGCTAAGTAACTTTCCCAGGGTCACAGGGCTAAGAAGAGTCTGAAGTCACATTTGAACCTTGGACCTATTTCTATCTCTGGGCCTGGCTCTCAATCCACTGAGCCACCCAGCTGCCCCCTTGTGTCTTTCTAATTCCAGATCTGAAACTGCACCAAACCACTAAATTGTCCCTCTGCATTGGAAGAAGGAGTTTATTTCCCTGGAGGACCTTGTACTCAAGGAATCCCAAGTATGAACCTCCCCAGGACAAACTTAGAAAACCTTTCATTCAATGAGGCTTGCTTTTCCTGTATAATTTGCTAGAAAACTGTTAGTACAAACAGAGAAGAAGAAGGAGGATTCCTAACAGAAAAGAAGCAGAAGGATTTCAAATGCATTTGGAGCTTGCAGCTGGGTCCCCTGCTCTGGGTTCTGGCCAGAGTTTACTCATTTTAACCACTAGAAGGCTCTCTGGTATAAGGCTTTCCCCTGGCCTGACATTTCATAAAACACAGAAGCAAAATTTAAGGTGATGGGTAGGGTTGGGGGTGGGGAGAGAAACTCCCAAATAAACAAAATCTGGCTGGCTTTAAATAGTTTCTTCTCCAAGATAGCCCTCCTCACTTGGGTTTAACGGTAATTCAGTTGCATTTTCTCATCTTTAATAATGATAATTTATAAGGCACTTAGCAACCTCAAATAGTGCTAACCTTTCAGCATTTGGAGCCTGTCCAGCTCTTCATTGGGCTTTCTGTCTGAGAGAGGTAGTTAAGGAAAGACAGAGAGCCTGGAAGACCAACCAGGGAGGTCAGAGTTCAGACTTGTCCCTTCTCCTTAGACCTTTGGGTTTCTCATCACTTAGTGAGTTTTTTCAGGGTAAGTACTCTTCCTTGCTTCCTCCTCTCATCCAAACTCTGTCCACAGGGCAGTGGAAAAAACACCAGCCTGAGAAATCGAGGACCTGTATTTGTTTCTAACTTATAAGAATGAAGACAAACACCATTTCTCTCTCAGGAACCTAGTTTCATCTTTATTAAAATGAGGCAATTGGAGGAGATGATTTCTAAGATTCCCTCCTGTTTGGAAAAAGTCCACGAAGCTAGGAATTTATAGCAGACAGGCTAATATGGTACAGGGGGAAGGAATGCCAAACTTGGAGTCATAAGACACGAATTTGAAATCTGTTTCTGCTCCCTTTGACCTTGATGACCTTGGGCAAATTATTTATCTATTCTAGGCTTCAGATTTCTCATTCATAAGCCAAGAGGATGGACTAGATGACCTTTCAAGTCTCTTCCAGCTCTAGATCTATGATTCTAGTATTCAACTTAAACCCTTACCTTCCATCTTAGAATCAATACTATGTATTTGTTCCAAGGCAGAAGAGTGGTAAGGGGTAGGCAGGGGTAGGAGTGGAGGGGTGGGTGTGGGTGTGGGTTAATTGACTTGCTCAGGGTCACACAGCTAGGAAGTATCTGAGGCCAGATTTGAACCCAGAACCTCCTGTCTCTGGGCCTGGCTCTCAATCCACTGAGCCACCCAGCTGCCCCCTAATTCTAGTATTCTAGCAAATACATTCACCAAATGCAAATTTGGGAGATTTCATTTAGCTCATTGGACTTGGAGGATGCACTCTGGTTTCTGGACTTTTTTTTTTCTCCTCATTTTCTCTTCTTCATAACCCAAGATGGAACTGGAAGTGAAAGTGAATTAGTTTAATATTGTGGATTTCCTTGGGAAAGTAGGATCTTCTGGTAATTCCAAATAACTAAAAAAATAATAACAATAACTGGCCCCTATAGGACTTTACATAACCAGTATCTGATCTTATTTTCATGATAGTCTAATGAATAAAGGGGTAGTGGATAGAGAGCCTGCCTTGGGGTCAGGAAGACCAGGACTCAAACCTCTATTCCAGTAATGATGAACCTTTTAGAGATGAAGTGCCGGGCCCTGTCCCCCACCCAAGAGCAAGTGCTATGCTGCCCCTCACATGCTGAGTATGTCACCTCCCCCTTACCCTACACAGGGGAGGGAGAAAACGCTTCCATTGGGCTGCTGGACAGAGGGGCGAGTGAAGTGAAGAATGTCTTCAGTGAGTGTAGAGAGGGAGAGGGGAGTGGCCCAAGTGCTCTGCTCCCCTCCAGCTCTGCTACTTGTGAGCCTCCCACCTTGCCCCCTGTGCACTCTCATTGGCTGATGGGCAGAGTGGTGGGGCATGTGAAAAAATGTCAGCAGGCATATGGAGAGTTGGAGGCGAGCAGTTCTGCCTGAATCCCTCTGCCTTTCTAGTAGCGAACTCTGGGGAATGCATGCATGTCCATAGAGAGCACTCTATCTTTGGCACCTATGCCATTGGTTCACCATCATTGCTCTATTCTGATATTTTACCAGGGATGTGATTCAGACCAAGTTCCTTAATATCTCCATGGCCCAGGTAATTCTCTCAGACTATAAATTAGAGAAGAGGCACCTATCTATATTGGTAGAGGGATTATACTCCCTGGGGGGCATTTTGGTATAATGGAAAGAGCATGGGCTCTGGAGGCAGAGCCTGGATTTATATTTTGCTGAATTTTACATAGGTGACCTTGAGCAATGTAACTTCTCCATAACCTCCTTGAGCCTCAGTTTCCTCATCTGTAAAATGAAGGGATTGGACTAGATAGCCTCTAAGATTCCCTTTAGCTCTAGCTTGAAGATCTAGGTAAGCTACAATGTGCCAGTGGAAAAAGGATTGGCTTTGTAGTCAAGATGGTTTGGGTTCAAATTCTATTTCTGACACATTACTGGCTCTGAGAATGATGAGAAGTTACTTGTCCTTTATCACACCACTGACAAACTATTTCAATGGCTACTAAGAAGCAGTGGATTATGGAGAGAGAGAGCTAGCCTGGCCTTTGAGTCAGAAGGACCCGAGTTCAGATCTAACATCTGATGGGGCTCCAGGAGAATGTCTAAGACTACAGGAAGCACAGATGAGTTGCTGATAAGGAGAGTGTGTTTTCACATCCAGAGTTGCCTTTTCCCCTCACCCCACAATGATTCTGAGAAGCATGATGCTAGTACCTATTGCACCTCATGCACCCACTATACGCAGAACTCTGTGCTTTGTGCCAGAAGGTGTTCAAATTTTGGATAAGATGTGGTTGCTATCTCTGAGGGGCTTATAATCTACTGGGGGTAAGATGACATAGCAAAACAATTTAATTTGAAAAAAATATTAAAGGGTTATAGAATAATTCTCTCCCTCCCTCCTTACCTTCAGAAGGCAAGCAATTTAAAATAAATTATATGTGTGGGCAGTTAAGTAGCACTGTGGATAAAGTACCAGACCAGGAGTCAGGAAGACACATTTTCTTAAGTTCAAATCTGTCCTGAGACACTTACTAGTTGTGTGGCCCTGGGCAAGTTACTGCATCCTGCTTGCCTCAGTTTCCTCATCTGCAAAATGAGCTGGGCAAGGAAATAGCAAACCAGTCCAGGATCTTTGCCAAGAAAATCCCAAATGAGGTCAGAAAGAGTCAGACACAACTGAAAATGACAACAGTAATAAAGATACATGAAGTCACGTAAAACATTTCTATATTAACTGTGTTAAAGAGCCTACTTTCTAAAATACTAAAAATATTTATAGCTGCTCTTTTTTGTGGCAAAGATTTGGAAATTGAGAGGATGTTCATCAACTGGGGAATAGCTGAACAAATTGTGGCACTATTGTTCTGTAAGAAATGAACAGAATGATTTCAGAAAGAGCTAGAAAGACCTACATGAACTGATGCAAAGTGAAATAAGCAGAACCAGGAGAACAATGTACACAGTAACAGCAATATTGTAAAATGATCTAATGTGAAAGACTTTGCTATTCTCAGCAATACAATGATTCAGGACAATTCTGAGGGGCTTATGAAAAAGAATGATATCTACCTCCAGAGAAAGAATTGTTAGAGCCAGAATACAGATGAAAGCATGTGATTTTTCACATTTAGTTGGGGTTTTGTTTTAGGATTTTGATTTTATATGATTATTCACTTACAAAAATAAACAATAGGGAAACATTTTACATGATAATGAAGAAGAAAACAAAAGCAAAAGAAAAAACAACCAACTCCCCCCCCAAAAAAATAAAAATAAAAATGATAAAAAAGTTATGTTTTGATCTGCACTCAAACTCCATCAGTTCTTTCTGTGGAGATGAATAGTATTTTTCATCATAAGTCCTTTAGAACAGTTCTGGATCATTGTATTGTGGAGAATATATTGTACAATATTGCTGACATTGTATATGATCATCTCTTGGTTCTGTTCACTTCACTTTGCATAAGTTCATGAAAGTCTTTATAGGTTTTTCCAGCATCATCTTGCTCACTATTTCTTATAGCAGAATAATATTCCATCATAATCACTTACCACAACTTACTTAGTCATTCCCCAAAAGATGGACATCCTCTCAATTTCCAAATCTTTGCCACCACAAAAAGATCTGCTAGAAATATATTTGCACGTATAGGTCCTTTTCCTTTTTTAAAAAAATCTCTTTGAGATATAGACCCAGTAATATGATCACTAGATCAAAAAGTATGCACAGTTTTAATGGGGATAATAATAGCATTTATCATCTACAGTTATCATGGGGATCAAATGAGATAAAATTGGTAAATAATTTACAGTGTCTGACCCAGAGTATGAACTTAATAAATGCTTGTTTCTTTCTTTTCCTTCTTATGAAGGGCCTTAGAAATCATCTTACCTGGGGGCAGCTGGGTAGCTCAGTGGATTGAGAGCCAGGTCCAGAGATGGGAGGTCTTGGGTTCAAATCTGACCTCAGACACTTCCTAGCTGTGTGACCCTGAGCAAGTACTTAACCCCCCATTGCCTAGCCCTTACTGCTCTTCTGCCTTGGAACCAATATCCAGTATTGATTCCAAGATGGAAGGTAAGGTTTAAAAAGAAAAAAAGAAATCACCTTACCCAACTCTTTAGTTGTTTTAGTTGTAGTTGTAGTTTTTAGTTGTAAAAGAGACTGAGGTGAGGGGAAGTGATATAACAAAGGTCATGCAGATAGTACATTATAACATAGCAGAGAAGTGAAGTCAGGTATTTTCATTCCAAGTTTATCGCTTTCTACATCAGACTCTACAAAAGCAACATAAACTGAAGTTCAGATATGAGCTTATATTTTGTAACAGATTTTATATCATAAATATAATATATTAATAATAACACATATCAGCAACAAATTAATATATTACATATAATAATTAACAAATAATAATTTAACATCAAAGGGCATCTAGGTAGTGCAATGGATAAAGTGCTAGGCTTAGAGTCGGAAGACTCATCTTCCAGAGTTCAAATTAGATCTCAGGTTCTTACTAGCTGTGTGACCCTGGGCAAGTCACTTTAATCCTGTTTGCCTCAGTTTCTTCACATGTAAAATGAACTGTAGAAGGAAATGGAAACTATTCCTGTATCTTTGTCAAGAAAACTTCAAATGGGGTAATAAAGAGTTGGATACAACTGAAAACCCACAAATAATAGAATCAATATTAACTAATAAAATAATATACTATATATTAAGTATATACTACATCAATATGTTATTTATAATGTATCTTTTAATATAATGTATTATATTGCATATGTATTACATAATGTATTATATAATGATGTATTATGTTAATAGATATAAATTATATTAAACACTATATCAATAGATATTTATAACTTTAAGCATATTGCACATTAATAGATTTTATAGTAATATATTCTTTATAATACATAGATTATATTTTAATATGTTCAAAACAATATCTTTGTGATTAAGGTAAATATCCTCATCTCCCATTTTATCAGCTAGAAATTGAGATTCTAGAAACTGAGAGTCCAAATGGCAACCCTAATGCCATATGTGAGCTGCACACATATCATAGGTTCACCAACACAATTCTAGATTATTTACTCATGCCTACCTAAGGGGACAGATTTGAACCCAAGTCTCCTGACTCTAAGTTCAGTGCTCTATCTACTATGCCATATTAGATATATTTTTAAACCTTTATCTTTTGTCTTGTATACTAAATACTTACTCCAAAGCAGAAGAGCAGTAAGTACTAGGAAATTGGGGTTAAGTAACTTGTTCAGGGTCACACAGCTAGGAAGTATCTGAGACCAGATTTGAACCCAGGACCTCCCATATCCAGACCTAGCTCTCTATCCATTGTGCCACCTAGCTGCTTCCATATTAGATATTGAAAAGAATTGCTCCCTGTCAGATAATTTGAAAGGCAGGTGTTGTTTCCTGCGCAGAATGGGAACTGAGCTAAATCCCCAAGAAAGGACACTCAGAAATGGTGGCATTGTGCTAAGGAGAGTCCTATTTGCAGCTCAAATATGCATCTTTTAAAAGACTCCATTTGATGCTAACTTGTTTAGCTGTAGCATCTCACCATTCAGCTGTATGGCGATCCCCAGAATGGTGTGATGTTTATTGTCGCTGAGGCTGTCCTGTAGGAGACACAAAAGGCAGGGGGGGTGTTCACTTCCCCCTCCCTCTTCCAAACACTCTTTTTTATGCCCCCCCTTCTCTCTCTTTTGTTGTTTTCTTTCTCCTCTAACAGGATCAAGCAAGCCAGATCTCCCCATGCAGACATCCATTAATTAAACGTAATACCAGTTTACATAATCTCTTTCCAAACATATTATCTTCAGCCAAGTCTGATGCTGTCACTTCCATTTAATTCCCAGGGAGTGCTTAGCGAGAGGCGGTAGGAAGCTGCAATCAAAGGGCAGAAAACGCACTGACGTTTAAAATTAAACCTCCTGGGTAATCCCTTTTTATAAGCCAACGAGGTGCAAAGTGTAGCTGATACTACAGGCTGCTGCAGACGATGAACGGATGCTGGGGAGTCTAAGGCCTCGGGGATTTGGAGAGGCAGAGAGAGAGAGATGGGCACCGAGGAAATCCACTCAATGGGATGGCCCAGAAGGGAGAGCTTGAGCTTAGGGAATTGGCTCTGCTTCAGGGTGGTTTCTGGTTAAGGGATGGAGGGAGGGGAGATTCATCTTTCTTTTCCAATCATGACTAGGGATCTGAGAAACGCAGAACTACTCTGATCATGCTGGGTTTAGCACCTTTATTACCAATGCCCTCAACGAGAATTATGACTCTTCCTCCCCTATCCCCAATAATGGCTCTCTCTGAGGTTTATGGATTATTATTTTTAGGCTGCCATTGATTTACTACTTCTCAATTCAGGTCAGGAAATGGAGAGGGTCAGACTTATTTAGTCAGTGAAGTAGATGGTCACATCAATGATAGTGATTTTAGGGGCTATGGGAAGAACCCAGATTTAGCAGATGCCAATGTAATACTCGGGCTGCCCATCCCTTTTCGCTCACTGCATGACTGGCTCATCTCTTTTTCTGAACATGCACTTCCTGGAATATGATGGATGTCCTTTTTGTCACATCTTGCCTCTAAGTCGTCATGGAGATATCTATAGCTCACTTATATTCACAGTAGGTCTCTCTCTAGCCCTTTTGGGCTGCTTAAAGCATGAAACCTTAGATATTGTAATATCATAGAATTACAATTATGTAGCAATGCAAATGCTAAAAAGATATATTCCTTTTGTTTTTGATATTCTGCTTTATTGTCAGATTGACACTACTCTATATTATTAATTGTTACATGTCGATTCATAAAAAGTCATTAGTACTGTTTTGATTATTTGAATTCCTGTCTTTTGTTTTTGAACTGCCTAGACATACTATATCAATCCCAAAAGATTGCTATTGCTCTACCACTGTTGTTGAAAAAGGATTTTTTTTTTAAATTTTAAACCCTTAACTTCTGTGTATTGACTTATAGGTGGAAGAGTGGTAAGGGTAGGCAAAGGGGGTCAAGTGATTTGCCCAGGGTCACACAGCTGGGAAGTGGCTGAGGCCGGGTTTGAACCTAGGACCTCCTGTCTCTAGGCCTGGCTCTCAATCCACTGAGCTACCCAGCTGCCCCCAAAAGGATTTTTTTTAAAAGAGCCCAAAGTTGTCTGTTGAGAGTTGACTTAACTAGTTCCATTTTATTATGCATTTGCCTTAAAAAGATGTATTCTTAGGTTGGAGAACAGCTTGGCATCAATAAAAGCTCTGATACACATCTGACCTCTCTTTCCTTCTCTTCACCTTTGGGCCCAGCTCATTGTCCTGTTTCTGACACTTGTACGAATGTTCTAGCTCAATGGATTGCTAGTCAACAACATGCATTAGTATGGACAATAATTAATTCTCAGCCACTTGTTTTATCCAGTATAGACTATCAAGTGGATTTCTTTTGAGTAATTATGTGTCTCATTGAGGAGATTCTGTAATGCCCTGGGACTTGATGCAGTATATTCTCATTGAATGAATGAATGAATGAATGATTTTACAAACCAGAACATCCAATAGATCTTATCAGATATAGAAAATTCCTCTTGCCTTTTGACTCAATGTAATATATCCTTCATGAGAATGATGAAATCTTTGCTAAGCCTGTATCTAATGTTTTATGAGTCACTCAGTGTTAGTAAACAAAGGGTCATGTTATCTTTGTAGTTTATCAAGAAATCTTGTATAATGTTAATGTTTTGCATGAGTCTCCTTGTTGGAGGAGAGCCTTTAAGGCAGTATTATACTCTACTGGGTTAACTGCTTTTTTGTAACCATCAAAGAATCAGTATAGAAGGATCTTGAATTTTCTGTACTTTTCACTGAGTTTTTTGTCTATAAAAATGTGGTGTGGTATAGGGAATTGCATGTAAAAATTTTCCCGTTCTCTTTTATTTTCATTGAGACTACCCTTGATACATGGCTATCATCTTATAAAGATTTTTTAAAAAATGAGAAAATAAACATGTAGACTAGTAGTTACTGGTGTTTCCCTCAACTGTCCTTTTTTAGGTAATAATATTGTCTGGAAATTTATGTCAGCTCTTTTGGTATCTTCTCCCTGGAAGTATCTTGAAAATAATCTTTTGGAGATAATAGGGAAAATACATGTACAAAAATATTTATAGCTGCACTCTTTGTAGTGGCAAAAAATTGGAAAATGAGGGGGTATCCATTGATTGGGGAATGGCTGAATAAATTGTGGTATATGATGGTGATGGAATATTATTGTGCTGAAAGGAATGATGAACTGGAGGAATTCCATGTGAACTGGAAAGACCTCCAGGAATTGATGCAGAGTGAAAGGAGAAGAACCAGGAAAACATTGTATACAGAGACTGATACACTGTGGCACAATTGAATGTAATAGATTTTTCTACCAGCAGCAATGCAATGATCCAGGACATTCCAGAGGAACTTATGAGAAAGAACACTACCCACATCCAGAGAAAGAACTGTGGGAGTAGAAATGCAGAAGAAAAACATATGATCGATCATGTAGTTCGATGGGGATATGATTAGAGTTTTGATGTTAAAAGATCGCTTTACTGCAAATATGAATAACATGGAAATAGGTTTTGAACAATGATACATGTATAACCCAGTGGAACTGCTTGTCAGCTCCGGGAGCAGGGAGGGAAAAGGGGTGGGAAAAATCATGAATCATGTAACCATGGAAAATATTCTAAATTTAAAAAAAAAGGAAGAAGGAAAATAATCTCTTGGTGCAGTTTGGTGGCTCAGTGGACAGAGAGCCAGGCCTGGAGACAGGAGTTCTGGCTTCAAATCTGTCCTCAGACACTTCCTGGCTATGTGATCCTGGGCAAGTAATTTAACCCCAATTGTCTAGCGCTTACCACTCTTTTGACTTGCAACCAATACTTAGAATTGATTCTTAGATGGAAGATAAGGGTTTAAAAAGAAAGAAAAGAAAAAAAGAATCTTTTAATGCTTTCAAGATGTCATTTATTACATGGATTGTCTCTTGGTACACCTGTCCTGATACTGACACTTTTTCTGACTGTCCTCATGAATTCAATTTCTATATATTTTTTTACAGTGTACAATTCCAGAACATTTCCTCAAATAACATGTTAGAAACTCCAGTGTTAGGTTACAAATTTGATGGTTCTCCTGGCGCTGATGATGAGAAGAGATAATTATAGAAATATTGACCAATCTGCTCCACTTCCTCTTTGTTGACCTCCTGCCAGGTTAATCTATGAATGCACTTTGGAATAATATGACTTAGATGGGTTTCATGCTAAGCTTTCTGCAAATTTGTCTTTTTCTCTGTATTTTTTTATTGCTCTGTCATTTGGGGAACCATTTCTAAGATATGGGATCCCTAGCAACATTATTTTATGTTCAAGGAACTCTGTTGGTCCACACCCACTCAAAACTCTTGAGTTTCCCACTGATGTATTTGCTTTTATTAGTTGGCCAGAGGATTCAATTGATTTGAAGCAAAAGAGTTTAATAAAATAGCTAAGTGAGAAAAGTAGCAACAGAACATTTCCTTATAAAGCTCTGTTTCCACAAATATATTCACCTTTAATGCTAAGAGTGAGCAAGTGTAGGGGATATTTATAGAGAAATATACGTTTAGGGGACAGATATATCCAGCACATCTGGGTGGAGAGGCAACTCATGCTTCTAGTAATTAGACATAATCTAGTGATATCATCACACTGCTCTCTGCTTTTCCTGATTCACAAAGAGCATCATATTTCTCTGACTTCCTTCTAGGTTCTGTGACTATCTTAGATGCTCCTGGTAGTAGTCTCTGATAACATCTTCTGGGTTTCATCTCTTCAGGTATTTCTGTTTGTCACCTAGATTCCTGTCCGTTAAGGTATAATGACTAAAAAAACTTCGTATGCTAAACAAAGAAAAACTTTGTGTGCTAAAAAGGCCTGTCAGTTTTCTGGTCATAGCTGAGGTTATGAACTACCATGTCCATGCAAAGGTGAACAAACAAAAACCAGGAAGAATTCTCAGGCTAAGATTGTATACTTTTTTTTAACTGCTTGTGCCTATGATTCAAATAAGGTCTGTTGTCCTAGACAACTTCCTGACTTAAGGTCAGAAGTTTCTTACACCTCTCTCTCTCTCTCTCTCTCTCTCTCTCTCTCTCTCTCTCTCTCTCTCTCTCTCTCTCTCTGTCTTTGTCTCTGTCTATCTGTCTGTCTGTCTGTCTCTGTCTCTCTAACAATTTATGAGGATACTGTATTCCCTTTATACATTTTGAGGAGCTCTGTCAAAGAAACTCCATTGGTCTTTCATGGATGTTAGTGCTACAAAGTTCATTTAATTCTTAGATTGGCATGCAAATGACTCTAAGCAAGGTCATATTTAAGTGAAGGAGGAAAAGGGTTTGTCTATCATTCTGTTGGACCACAGTTCTGCCTTTTTCATATATATCTGCCAGCAGCAACCTCCTCCTCTCCAAAGAAGTCTCCCCAGACAAAACAAACCAAAACTCACTTCTGTGATGAATCCTGACCAGCATTTAGCCATTCATTTATTAAGCATGCCAGTCACTTTGTGACAATAGAAACAAATAAAGAAGCAAGACTGTCTTTGCTCTCAAGGAACTTATATTCTAATATAGGGAAATGACATATACAGAGAGAGGAATACTGACCAAGGAAAGATATACTGGTCTTTTGATCTGAGGAGACAAAAGGATGGTAAGTGGGGCATTGACTTGCCCTTTCCTCAAACAATGGTACTATTGATTTGATTACTATTCCCAGATAGAGTGGAAAACAATAGTGGTAGGGGAAGTTCTATCCTAGTTAATGAGAATATCTTAACTCTTCTAGGACATGGTCTTTAGAGTTCTAGTTTATGGGTTGCTATACCAGCAGAGTGGATAGCAAGCAAGGGTAAAACATGGTCCAGTACAGGGCTGGCTGGCAAGTAGGACAGCACTGTTCCAAAGTGGGAATTACCTAGGGGTCTCTAAGAGGTTAAATGTACCTTATGCTTACAATAGCCAGTTTATATAGGAGTCAACATTTGAACTCACATCTTCCTTACTCCAATTCTCTATATACTATGACATGTTCCTTGCTTTCAACCTCAGTTCTTCAGAGGCTGTAGTATTCTATTACTCACAACCATACAACAGAATATTTTTAAAAAATGAACCTTTTTTTAAGGGAGGAGCTTGGCAGTTAAAAGAATTGCAGTTAAAAAACAAAAACAAACCTTACCTTCTATCTTAGAATTGATTCTAAATGTTAGTTTCAAGGCAAAGAGTAGCAAGGGCTAGGCTGTTGGGGTTAAGTGACTTGCCCAGGGTTATATAACTAGGAAATATCTGAGGCTAGAACTGATCCCAGAACTTCTTGTGTTCAGGCTTGGCTCTCTCTCTATCCACTAAGATGCTTCCCATATCATAATAATTTTTGAAAGGCAATCTAATCAGCTTCCTTCTTCCTTTCTAACTCTTGGGCCAGATCATTGTTCATTTTCAGTGTCTAAGATGATACTGATGATGGATCAGCCCTTACAGTTTCCATCTAATGGCATATTTTAGTCAGGAAAAGAAATATTCTTCATTTGCTTGTTTTTTTCCTAGGTAGATGGTTAGGTCAAATCTGAATGATTCTGGATCTCCCTTAAGAGGTTCTGTGATTTTCTGGGTCATGCTGCGCAGTGTCATCTACAAAGAGGAGCATCTGGAGGTCCTACATCCAAAGGGAATTTCTTTCCTATTGGCTTCTTCATTTGATATTCTTCATAGCAGTAAGAAAAACTTCAAGCACCTGCTTCCTTATTTTATGCCTTATGTAAAAATAATAATCAGGGGCTCATTAAACAGGGTGGTCTCCTATTTTTAAATCTTTCCATACAAGGAATCTCTCTCTCTCTCTCTCTCTCTCTCTCTCTCTCTCTCTCTCTCTCTCTCTCTCTCTCTCACACACACACACACACACAAAACTGTTCTTAGAAAACCTTTAAAGTGATATTTTGCCGTACTGAATCAACTGCTTAAAAAAAATTAACCAACTGACAATTAGCACAGTGGGACCTTGTGTTCTCTATACCTTTCAGTTAGCTTGTGACTGGATGTAGTAAAGATGTAGTTGGTTATAGATGCCGTCAATCTCATTATTTTCTGATGTTGCTGAGGGCTTGCCATGTTCAGTGTCTTCTTGCTCACTTTTTGAAGGAAGTATTTAGGATGTATCAGCGTGAATCTTCTGAGTAATCTGCAGAATTTTTGACCACTTTCATGTCTTGCACCTGAGCTGGGTTTCCAGCATTCTTTGTTCCTCTGTGTTTACTTTCTCATTGAAGTCACGGAGTATCAAAATATATGCTGACTTAATTTAGGATAGAAATCTTGTTGAGGTCTTCATAGAATTTCTCTACCTTTTTATCTTCTGCAACAGATGTTGGTATATAAACTACAGTTGTCTTTAGGGTGGTCTTTTTGCTAATGCTCATCAGGAGCATCTCAATGAATTTAGACATCTCATCCAACTGCTCCCACGAAATGATGTCTATTATCACCTTTGGGTACACAAGTTGAGGACCATTTATTAAGTGTTTATTCCATTCAAGTCATTGTGCTAAGCACTGGGAATACAAATACAAACAGAAAGAATGATCATTCCTTCCCTCAAGGAGATTAAAGGAAGTCGAAAAGGGGTGTGTGTGTGTGTGTGTGTGTAACACCTGAAGGTGCCCATAGTAGAGGTATTGTTGACAAAGTCCAGAAGTGAAGCCTGCAGAGGAATAAAGACATAGCTGATTTGGCCCTCCTCCTCAAAATGGACATTCTGGGAGGAACCAGACAATCAGAACAAGAGGCAGAAAGATCAGAGGTTGCTTCGAAATTGTTAAGTCTGGGATAGATCGAACTTCAGAAGTGAAAAGGTTTCTGCAATATTAAAGGGAAAGGTTGGGAAAATCAGGAGTGCAGCCTGGAGATGAATGAAACCAACTCTGTATATTTTAAAATTTGCTTCCCAAGGAGAACCTGTGAGCCATCCTATCCTTTAATTGCAACTTTGCTTTGTTTTCTGGTTTCATTGATCATGAGAATGTCAATAGTGATATGGTTATACACTCAAATGGTTCTGTGACTCAGTGATTTGGATGATCTCTCTTATGGTGTAAATCATAACACATCCATTCCTTCCCATTCTTGGCAATGCTTATCCCGTCCTTTCCTAGTTTTGCCACAAGAAATCTGCTCACCATGCTGGAGGCTTTCCTTGATTTCTCTTGTTATTGCAAGGATGCAAGTGGAGCACCCTACCTTTCATCCCTTGCCATTTTTTCCTGCTAGCATACATTTTGGGATGATACCTTCTGCTCCTATACTTTGAGTTATATTGGTTATATGTGGTAACTTGCTCATACTTGTTATGGGACTTTCCATTGCCCTCTAAGTGATATTTTATCATGGAATATAAGATTTACTGTGTCTTTTATATGCATAATTTGAGCCTCATAACAACCCTTTAAGATAGGGAGTGTATGTATAATCACCTCCATTTTACAGATGAAGTAACTGAGGTTCAGAAAAAGAAAGTCATTTGCCCAAGGTCACATAGCTAGGAAGTTTCAAAGACAGGCTGTGAGCTATGGTCTACCCAGATCTTCTAACTCAAAATCCAGTAGGCTTTTTCTCTGTTTCTTGCCAACCTTACTGCTGAGGGGACCTTAGAAAGCATCTAGTCTGGCTCCTTTATTTTATAGGTGAGAATGCTGCAGCCTAGAGAAATGAAGAGATTTGCCCAAGGTCATCCAATGAATCACTGTTAGAAGCGGCCCTGGAATTTATCTAACAGTCTTTCCAGATAGGAAAAACTTTCTCTGATCGTCAGCTGACCTTTCCCTGCATCTGTATTTCATATGATAGCGATTCCTCTAACATTTGAACAATGGAATGTTCTTTGTCTCAGTGGTTTTTCTTCTTAGGTTGTGTGACTTTAGTTGGTTTTTAACTATTCATCAGCTGTGGTTTTTCGAATTCAGTTTGTACTAATTATTTCCCACTTTTTCTGACCAGAGAAAATATTTTTTATCTTTTATTTTTTAAACAATATCCTATCTTGAAAGATATCTTGTTTGTTTATTTTTTTTAAACCACATCCTGTCTTGGAAGAATCTTGTACAGAGAATGTTCAAAAGGGGAATATAAGTCATCTGGTATGAACCCCTCATTGTGCAGATGGGGAAACTGAGGCTTATAGAGTGTTCAAGGGACTGAGAATACTCAGGTAGTAAAGGGGCAAGTCTCCTTAGGCACACTATTACTCCAGTAAACCACATTAGCCCATTATGAATGATTTTTGCAGTTGGAGCTGTGCCAAGGTGATTTCTTGTGGTAATTTCTCTACTGTGGCACTACTCATGTCAGGGCAGTGATTCATGGAAGCAGCTGGCAGGAAGAAGGTCCTTCTGTTGCTAAGAAAATCTCAAGAATCTTACATCCATGTTTAGCCTATTTCTTTTGCTCCAAGATTAAATAATGGATTATAGAAGCATAGGATTTAGACTTGGAAAGGATGTTGTTGAGTTGTTTGTCATGTCCAACTCCCTGTGACTCCATTTTGGGATTTTCTTGGCAAAAATACTGGAGTGGTTTGCTATTTACCTCTCCAGTTTATTTTACAGATGAAGAAACTGAGACAAACGCGGTTAAATGTCTTGCCTATGGTTCTCCTTAGCTAGTGTCTGAGGCTGGATTTGAACTCATGAAGACGAGTCTTCATGATTCCAGGCCCAATATTCTATCCATCATATCACTTAGAAAGGATCTTAGAAATTATTTAGTACACTCACTCTCCCCTCCTTTTTTTTTTTTTTTTTTTTTTTTTGCAAAGGAGGAAACCAAGATAGAGAGAAGTTAAATAACTTGCTTAAAGTCACATCTGCAGAAAGGAGCAGGCCAGGATTTGAATCAAGGTTTGCTTGGGACCTCCTCTCTTCATTGTTGCCCTTGTGTGACTTCTTTTTTCTTTTCTTAAAAAAAATCCTTACCTTCTGTCTTAGTATTACTAGTAGTAATACTACTAAGTATTAGTTCCAAGTCAGAAGAGTTATAAGGGCTAGGCAATGGGGGTTAAGTGACTTACCCAGGGTTAGGAAGCATTAAAAGTCATATTTGAACCCAGGACCTCCCATCTCCAGGCCTGGCTCTCTGTCCATTGAAGTAACCTAGCTGTCCCTGTGACTTCTCTCTTTCAAATCTTCCCTTTATAATCATTTTAACCTGCTATCCCCTGAAAACAAAGGTTAGAAGAGGAGAAAGGAAGACTTTATTCTGGACCTGGACCTAGAGCCCCAGGGATGGTTCTTCTTGTCACCAATTTCTTCTTTGAAGTTGGCATTTTGGCCAAACTGACTCTTCTCTATTTTATTTGTTTTCATCTTCTGTCTTTCAGATCATGCCCTAGGTTACTGGCTTCTATTTTTCCTTTTTTTAAAAACTGATTTGTTGGTTTCTTAAAGTACTACTGTGGATGGAACTTTGAATGCAGAATTTCAAAAAGATGCAAAAGGCACTTCCTTGGGAAGATGTGAAGTGTATTTCCTAAAAGGCTCCCCCCTAGCCCTTTTTTCTGGTTTTAAGATGATACAACAAAATTAACACTCTATGCCTGGAACTTCAAGACCCTTTGTAGTTTGGCCTCGGTCTGTCTCTCCAGTGATATAGTCTCCAAAGGTCAGGTGACTTACCCAAAGGGAAGCCTTGTGGTGATTATGGAAGGAATACTGGATTGAGAATTAGATGATATTCATTTGAATCCTAGTTCTGAAGTCTGCTACCAGTATGTCGTCGGACAAGTCACTTAACTTTTTCTAGGCCAGTGTTTTCTCATGAGAAATTTGGATTAAATCAAAGCCTTAATTAGGATGAGAAGAACTAGGTTTTGTGCCAAGGAGTTATTTACATGGCGCATCCACCATCCCTATTTATTTAGCATATGTTGTCCCCTCCAACAGTTTATAAGTTTCTTGAGGGCAGTGACTATATCATTTTTGTCTTTGAATCTCCAGTGCCTAGCACATTGCCTGGCTAATAGTAGGTACTTAAGAAATTGCTTGATTGATTTTACCCTTGACTTCCTCCCAGGAGTGCCTCTTTCCCCTTTAATAGCTTAGAAACCTCTCCTGAGCTATATAAAATCTCTCCTCCCAACATGAACAGTTAGGAGACTCAGTGGATAGAGCACTGGACCTGGAGTCAGGAATAGCTAGATTCAAATCTTGCTTCAGATATGACAGTCACTTAACCCTTTTCACCCCAGTTTCCTCATCTGTAAAAAGGAACTGGAAAAAAAATGGCAAACCACTCTAGTATCTATGCTGAGAAAACCCAAATGAGATCATTAAAAGTTGGATAGTACTGAGAAATGATTGAAGAATCTTCCCCCCACACTCACCTTGGCCACAACCCAGGTAAAATTCTTTTCCTCTCACCTATCTCCCCACTCCCTCCAAGTTCCAACTTGCTCTAGTTCAGAAATTGCTCATTATAGCTCTAAAATAGATGGTTTCCTAAGGTATATTCTAGCTCAATCTTATAATCCTCAGTCTTACAATCACTGAATGGTTGAACTGGAACTGGGATCCAAGTGACCTGTTTCCAGCTCCATGATATTCTCTGGGTACCCCTCTCATTCTGTTTCCTCAAGGTTATGGAGGACAGAGAACTAAGCCAAGAGTTTGATGCTTTTTTCCAGATCTCTTGACTGGTTGCTCAGGACTAAGCCCTTTAAAACCACTATAGAAAAGCAAAGAAATTCCCCCTTCTCCTCCCACCCCCAGCGAGTTTACAATTGATTTAAGTGGCTCTTGTTTAAAGTAGAAATCAATAAAAACAGAATAGACCATGTATATTCACCCAGGCAACTTGGTTGCACTTTGTCTGGAAATATGCTTTCTGGGTATTTGACATTTGGGGCATCAATCAAGAGAGAGACCTGGGACCACATCTTCAAAACGGCACTTTTAATTTTTCTGACATTCTATGAGTTTAGTTTATTCACCACTTGTCAAAAGGGAGGCAAAGGGAAGGAATGAAGTGTTTGTCCTTCAGAATAAACTGCAGAGAGGACAGCAAAAGTGGCCTGAAAAGTTCTCCCCCTTATTTCAAATGAATCCGTGTGTCCTGAGACAGAAGGGAAAACCTTATGTAAAGTTCCATCCTTCTTTTCTTTCATATGGGAGCAAAACAATGTTGAGTGACTACATTTCACAGGATTATGGATTCAGAGCTGGAAGGGACCTTACAGACTATCTAGGGCAGTGATGGCAAACCTTTTAGAAACTGAGTCCCTAAACTATAACCATCATATAGTATATGATTCCCTTGCATTACCCCAAACAAGGGAGGGAGGAAGTGCTCTCATTGGGCTGCTGGGCAGAGGGGTGGGTGATGTGAGAAATGTTCTCAGGTGCCCTTGGAGAGGGGGAGGGGAGCAACCCACTCTGGCATGCTCAGCATGTGTGCCATAGATTTGACAACATGGATCTTGGGTAGAGTTGGACAATTTTCTTAAGGCATAGAACGCCAGGTCTTGAATCTCAAAAGGAACTAAGAATTATGACCATTATTTGTATAATACAATCCTCATATTCATCTGAAATATCTAGGTGGCAGAGGCAAAAGTGTAAAGATTTTAGAATCTTTTAGATTTATTTAGATGATTGCCTCAATCCTCTACGTCCCTTTGCCTATTTTGCCACAGGGAGAGGTTGCTTAAGGTTTTAACCTTCTAGGAGTCTGTTTTCTAGGTTCCTCCTCATTGGCTCCATTATCCTTGGATGACATGACTAGAAGAGGAGTCGCCTGTCAGCCAGGGACCCAGGAGATTGAAGACCTGGATTAACATTTATGAATGAGCTGAGATACATGTATGAGGTCATACCAGCTCTGTGGATCCAGTGTCTTGGGGGAAAATTTCTAGTGCGGCCAAACTGCTTTTATAAAGGAGAGGATCTCAAAATCTTTGCACTGGAGTGGACCTCAAAGGTCATCTTGTGCAAACTGATCAGGAATCTTCTCTTAAGATATTCCGATTAGTCCTCATTCAGGTTCTGGCTTTGAAGACCTCCAAGGAGTGGGAAACCAACTTGATTTCCCAAGTAGCTAACTCTATTTTGAGGATTCCCAATCATAATAAAAGCTAACATTTATATTATAAAGTTTGTGAAGAACCTTTACGTACATTTTCTTTTCTTTTCTTTTTTTTTTTTTAACCCTTGTACTTCGGTGTATTGTCTCATAGGTGGAAGATTGGTAAGGGTGGGCAATGGGGGTCAAATGACTTGCCCAGGGTCACACAGCTGGGAAGTGGCTGAGGCCGGGTTTGAACCCAGGACCTCCTGTCTCTAGGCCTGACTCGTACATTTTCTTATTAGATCTTCACAACAGCATTATTATGAGGTAAGTACTACTGATATTGCTGTATTCCATTTTACAAATGTAAAAACAGATGTTAAGGAGGGGATAAAGGACTTACATACCAATATTTTTTCATTTATTTTAGTTATTCTATCTCTGTGGACCCATTTGAGGTTTTGTTGACAAAGATACTGGCATGGTTTGCCATTTCTTTCTCCAGCTTATTTTACAAATGAGGAACTGAGGCAAACAGAGTTAAGTGACTTGCCTAGGGTTACCCGGCTAGTAAGTGTCTGAGGCAGGCCAGTTCTGAAATCAAGAAGATGAATCTTCTAGTTTCAAGCCTGGCACTCAATCCATCACCTAACTGCCCACAATGTAATCTTAGTAATACCTACTAATTGTCATTCAGACTCAGGTCTCTTTTGGATTCTATGTCTAGTATTTTTTTTTTTTTGCTATCCTAAATTGTTATTTTATGGAAGGAAGGTTCAGGCCTAAACTGGCATTTGTCACTCCTAGTAATTATTTCTAGTTTTGTCTGGTGGGTAGAGGCAGAGTGGGAAGCAGAAAAAGTTGAATACCTCTTTCATTTGAAAGCCTCTTGTTTCTCTCTTCTGTTCCTGCCACCCCAAACTCTCAAGTCTTCTCTTTTCCAAGTTAAATGTCCTCAGTTCCTTTCACCATCCTGGTTGTCCTCTTGTCATTGCACTACAGTTTATTAATGTTGTGCCCATAATGTTGTACCTGGAACTGAAGCAACCCTCCAGATGGAATCTGATCAGAATACACTGGGATTCTTATTCTTGGAGATGTACTCGGTGCAAATTAAAGGAGGAGAGATTTTTGAAACATATAAAATCACTTATTAAATGATGACTTAGAGATGGTGTTGTGTAAGTGATCTAATAATCTAGAGCCAACTCCCACCCTTTCAAAATCTGTAGTTGGAGGCAATTCCTTAGTGCAGATATTTCTGTGGAGGATGGACAGATTATAGAAACACCAAAGTCAATCAGCTCACATTTAAGTTTCTGCTATGTGTCAGGCACTTGACAATGGCTGAGGATACAAAGAAAAGAAAAAGCTTACAGTCTAATGAGAGGGATAACATATAAACTGGTATGTATGAACAAGATTATACAGGATAAATTAGAGATCCTCTGGGTGTGGGGGCCTAGCATTAAGGGAGACTGAGTTTTGGGAGAAAGGGTTAGATGGGCTTTGAACAATGACCTTTGGGCATTCAGAATCACTGGAATGAGGTAGAGGATGTCAATCATTTCAGGTCAGTTATCTTGGTCCACAGGGGTTCATACTTTGGTAGAGTTTTTCCAGGGCATTAGCAGGTGTATATGTGTGTGTGTGTGTGTGTGTGTGTGTGTGTGTGTGTGTGTGTGTGTGTGTATGTAAGGGGAAATGGGAATGGGAACACAGTCGGTTGGGGGCTCTGAGGAGCTGCAGGTGACCATAGATGGAGCCTGCCAGAACTTGATGGAAGGGCAAGGCAGGGTCCCAGACTGTATTTGCCTAGAGTGTAGTGGAAGGACCAAAGCAATGTTGATATAAAAAGGATCATTTATTCATATCTTATGTTAGTCAGGGATCATAGATTTACAGCTGGAAGGTATCTCAGAAGTCCCTTTTCCCCCAACTTCCTTATTTTTCACATGGGGAAATTAATCTCTTTGTTCTCTTAACCCCACTTTTCTCCAAGTTTTCTGAAGGTCTGAAAATTTAACGCTGAATTCAATAGGAAAGGTGGGATCGTTTTTTCAAATAGATAGAATTTACTTTCCCCCCCTCTACTTCCCTTGAAAATATTACCTAGATATACTGTTTATTTTATTATTACTATTTTTAAACCTTTACTTTCTGTCTTAGAATTGAAGCTAAATATTGGTTCCAAGGCAGAAGAAGCAATTGGAGTTAAATTACTTGCCCAGGGTCACCTAGCTGCCACTAGATATAGTGTTTAGAAAGAAAGGAAGATCAGCACATTTCTGCTGTTGGGCAGGTTTTCCTTTCCCATTTTCATTTCATCCTACAGTCCCTTCAGGAATCTTCATTTCCCCCTCTAAATCAAGCTAGACTTTTATAAGGTACTTCTGTAGATAGCTGACTTGGAGGCTACCAGTGAGAGTGGAAGTTCACATTAGAGACAGGCAGGGGAGCACAGAATACACAGGAGGACCTGGTTTTTTATCTAGAGGATTAAGAGAGCAATAATTTATCAGTAGTTAATCTCAGAAGACAAAAATTTACTAGCATCAAGCTGTCAGAGCCAAATTGAGATCAACAGGACTTTAGTCTACTCTACAGTATTCTCCCTGGGAGACTGGATATTGCTTGCCAGGTCTCAGATGTCTTTCTTGGGGAGGAAGGCGGGCATAGGAATCCTCCAATAAGTGGAGTGCAAAATGGAATATCTCATAGTGGATCTTCTGCCCTGCCACTATGAGAGCAGAATTCAACCACTGTAATCAACAGGGATCCTCACTAATTCTGTCTTTCTCTATCCCACCCTGGGTCCGCTGTTACCCCTTACCTCCCTATCTCATGTCCTAATCCCATGGTCCAAGGTCTTGATTAAGCTGTTTTTGTTAGAAAAATAGCAAATTAGCTAATTTCCACTGAGGTGTTAGTTGATAGTTTAAGAATTTCTCCTTTCTCTAGTCTCCTGTAACATTTATCATTTGTTCCACACAATTTAGCAATTTAGCCCTTGGCTACACAATACCCTATCTTGTCTTGTCCTCTATTTTTCACATGGATTGGCCTTATCTCCCCAAATATAAATGCAGATTTGTGTAGTGGAATGATTGATGGGCCCAGGTTCAAATCCTGATTCTCACAATTTCTATTTTAAAAATTTCCCCTGGGTTTTAAAATTTTAATGATTTCATCTGATCCTCACTCTAATCTAGAGGCAGTCAACCTGGGTGTCTGAATCTGTGAAGACAAATTCTGCTTTTTTTTTTGGATATAGTTTTCCAGCAAATTATTAGATGCTTCTGTTGCGATTTTCTTTTGGTTGTACTTGTGGCTCTATATTGTATCGATAAGCAATCAATCAAGAAGCATCTATTAAGTGCTTATTATGTGCCTGTGCTGTGATATGTGTCTTAATGGTTGTATGTTATCAAGTTCTCCCATCTCTTCCTGTTTTATTGAAGAGGTAGTTAGGCAAATATATTCTTTCCTTTTTAAAAAATTCTTACCTTCTTAGAATCAACACTAACTATCAGTTCTAAGGCGGAAGAGCATTAAGAGCTAGGCAATTGGGATTAAGTGACTTGCACAGGGTCACACAGTAGGGAAGTATCTGAGGCCAGATTTGAACTCAGGTTTTCTGACTTCAGGTCTGGCATTCTATCCACTGAGTCACCTAGGTGCCCCTAAATATATTCATATATTGCCCTTCACTAGATCCAATGTATCTTTGAACCAGAGACTAGTATTCATTTCTAGTATCCTAAACTACAGTAAAAAAATTAATTCCAATCCCAATCTTTGGGCACCATCTTCTGAGTCAACTCTTCATTTCTCATTTGTTCCTTTCTGTCCTAAAGAGAGAAAGGCCATGCTACCATTGGGAGCATTTGTGAAAACACAATTTGTGTTCTTAAGGCTGTTAGTTTTCTACTGAGGATCTAATAGCTTCTGGACAGTCTCTTCAGATTCCTCCTGATGGAATACTTTGTACCCATAGGAATTATGGAAGTGGGTAGGAATTATCCTCTGGATAGCTAGTCCAGGAATACTTCACACCTCCTCATTGGTTCTATCAGGCTCTCAGGACACTCCTTTAACTGTCAGCTGGGAATGTTGACCGCCATAAGGCATTTTCTTTTCCAGTGTTCAAGAATAGATAGACAGGATCCATCTGGCACATGTTATGTACCTTCAGAGGTCCAATGGCCCTTCTTCTCTTCTTTGACCTTCTAATCTCTTAGACACAGATTCGTGCTTCATTCTGTCATCTCAGAACCTTTTTTAATTTTCTTGTAATACACCTTTGGGCAAGGAACACTTCATTTTATTTTTTTGACAAGATTGCAGATTTCAGAGATTTTCTTCTAACCTGTTTTTTTTTTAAACCCTTACCTTTTTCTAAGAATGAATATTGTGTATTGGTTCCAAGGCAGAAGAGTGGTAAGAGCTAGGTAATGAGGGTTAAGTGACTTGCTCAGGGTCGTACATCCAGAAAGTCTCTGAGGCTACTTTTGAACCCAGAACCTCTCATCTCGAGGTCTGGTTCTCAATCTACTGAGCCACCTGCCTGTTCCCCAACCCAGGGATTTTTAATATTTTTTTTAATGTCATGAGCCCCTTTGGGCAATCTGGGGAAGCCTCTAGACCCCTCCTAAGAATAATATTTTTGAAGGAATAAAATCACATATACAGGATTACAAAGGAATCCAATTATATTGAAAAAGTTATCAAAATATTTTTAAAAGACCTTACATTAAGAATTCCTTCTCTAACCTTTCACTGTTTTCTCCAGAAAGGATATCAACCTGCATTTTGTCCATGTCTATGAGCTATGTAAGAAGCAGAAATAGAAATAGAGCAGAATCTCTCTGTGATTAAAGGACTCCCACATGTAAGGGAAATCAGCAGAAGCTCTCTGTGATTATATAAAGGCCCCCCACATGTAAGAGGAATCAAATGTCCCTTTGGAGCATTAATAAGGAGGAATATCCCACTTGTAGCACAAATAGCAAGTAGAGATGACAAGCTGGAGTAAGATTTCATGAGTAAATAGAACCAGCATAAATGAGCTATATGGTTGGGTGGGTGGGTGAGGGGGTGCTAGATGGTACAGTGGTTAGAGCACCAGTCTTGGAATCAGAAAGATCTGAGTTCTCATCTAGTTTCAGATGCTTAATAGCTGTGACCCTGGCCAAGTCTCTTAATCCTGCTGACCTCAGTTTTCTTATCTGTATAATGGGCTGGAGAAGTAAATGGTAAACTACTCCAGTATCTTTGCCAAGAGAACCCCAAATGGAATCCTAGAGAGTTGGACTTGTCCGAAATAACTCAACAACAATAAAATTATAAAGAAGACAGTACATTCCAACCCTTAAAATGTGATTCAATCATAAGTAGTGATTATGGTATACCTTCTTTAGTGGAGATTGTTGAAATTAAGGATTTAGATCAATAAATATTATTTAAAGTCAATAAATACAGACGTGCTAGGTGCTAGGGATTTAAAGACAAATCTGCCTGTATGGAACTTCTGTTCTCCTGGAATGTGGATAGCTAATTGGCACAGTGGACAGGGGCCTAGGCCTAGAGTCAGGAATGTCTGACTTCAAATCTGGTCCCAGACAATTACTAGTTAATTAACTTCTTTCTGCCTCAGTTCCCTTGACTATAAGAAGGGGCTAATTATAGCCTCTACTTGCCCAAGTTGTTGTAAGGATCAGATGAGGTCAAAAGCCCTAAGCACTTAATAAATGTGTTCCCTTTTCCTCATTCTTTAGGTCAGTCAGTCAATAAATATTTATCAATTGCCTACTGTATACCAAGCATTGTATACAGGCAAAAGACAGTTCCTGTCTTCAAGGAGCTCCCAATCTAATGGGGGAGAAAATATACACAAAGTATAGTTTTATGTGATTTTTTTTTAAAACCCTTATCTTCTGTCTTAGAATAAATACTCTGTATTGGTTCCAATAAGCGCTAGGCAATGGGGATTAAGTGACTTGCCCAGGGTCACACAGCTAGGAAGTGTCTGAGGTCAGATTTGAACCCAGGACCTCCCATCTCAATCCACTGAGCTACCCAGCTGCCTCCAAATCGAAGGACTGTGATTTTTTAAATATAATTTTACATTTTCTATGGAATGAATTAAGGGCTGTTCTCTCCCAGATGGGTAATTGCTGCCTTAAGGATTTGTATACATGTTCATTTGGAGATTTCCTGGGATAAACTCTTGGAGGGCAGTCAGCCAAAGAGAAAATGACCTTTTTGGAAGATATCCTCCAAACTGAACCCAATCTGCATGAGCCTAGAACTTTGGGAAGTCCTGGGCCAGGTGATATAGTGGAGCTTAGGAAGATTATTTTTGCACAAATATTTTTGCATTCTAGCAGCCTCGGTCTGAGGGTTCTCTGTAGCCTTAGCTGTTTGAATTACAGTGTAAGAAGTGTCTGTCACAGCAATGCTTTTTTTATGGAGCCTGGAATCAAGCTGGCTAATGCCTGAGCAGTGGAAAGAGCCCTGTGCTCAAAGTCAGGAGACAGGGATTGAAATGTTGGCTCTGACTGGCTACATGCGGGTATTTCTCTAAGCCTTGGGATATTAGCAGAGCCTGTTATGCCTCGAGCAAGTCGCTGCAACCATGGGAAAAAACCCTGTTTTGGGCATCAGAGGACCTGGGTTTGAATCTCAACCTTGTCTGTGGGACCTTTGGCAAATCACTTAATCTCTCTAAACTTTAGTTACTTATTCTGCAAAACAGTATGTTTGGACCCCCTGATCTCTAAGATCCCTTCCAGCTAGAAATCTGTGGTCCTCTAGATAAGTGCTTTGCAAACCTGAAGGTGGCATATAAATAGGAACAGCTGTGGTTCCCTAGAGAGGATAATCTGCACATGTGAGTCCCCACCTCCCCTTGGCTAGGGAAAATACAAAGATGAAATGAAATGTGGTCCCTACTCTCATGATCTCTTGCGAGATTAGACACATATTTGGCACAGTATATACCCCTGTGGACAGAACTCTGGATTTAGAGCCAAAGTTCGAATCCCAGCTCTTCCACTTATTGGCAACTAAGCAAGTTATCTAGCCATGGTGGGCCATAATTTTTTATCTATAAAATGGGGATGATAATACATGTCCTACCTATTGTTTTGATTAAAATTCTCGGGAGACTTTATTGTAACAGTGTGAACTGAGTTTGCAAAGGCAAGCAGGCAGCTGGGGGTGGAATGGACCCTGAAACCAGCCCAGCAGAATGTGCCCGTTCAGAATTCCATTTGGGAGATGCCAACAGCAAGAGGAGTTTGGAAGAGGCTTCTCAACTGTCACTTCTCTCCTGACCAGATGAGGAGCTGGCGGGGTTTTTTCTTTGGGTTGGAAGGTTGGGCTTGGGGGTGAATCCTGAGTGAGTTGGGTTCCTCTGTGCTTTTATGTGTGACTATTGGGAGACCACAAATACCAACAGAGAAGGCATTGACCAGCAATTCTCGCATTTGGCGGGAGAGTCCGAACTCTTGGGGGAGTGGGCTTGAAGAAAGTGGGGTCCCTTCCCTGATCCTGCCTGAGCCCATTTGATCCTGTTACTTCCCTTTTATATTAGTTTAGAAATATTTGATAGGAGACTGTAGGGGGAAGAGAGAGTTAGCTGCTGTGATCAAGCCACTGAAGAAGTCCAGAGCTGCTCTCTTGGGGAGAAGACTTAGTTGATAGAAAAGTTCATCCTTTCCCTCCTTTCTGGATTCCCATGTACCTTTTCCCCTGTACCCTGAATTTGATGTATACTTTATTAAACCCCTGATAGTTGATACTTAGAGTCTGGAACAGTTACATTGAGGGGGGAGGTGACTGATCTTGTGGCTGAAGGGAAGACCATTACCTGACTCCATCTAGAGGGGTGAAGCTACTTGTACTTAAGATGTGGGGGAGGCTTGTCTTAACAGGGCTGGCTCTGAGGGTGGGATCTCATCCATTAGGGTCACAAATGAACCCCAGCACCTTCCTTCAACATCCCCATTATAGCTTTGCTAGTTTGGGAAGCTCACTTAGTTTATTCCCTGGGGTGGGGGTGAGCGAATAGCTGATCCAGACCATTGAAGATAACAAGAGGGGAGCCTAGATACCCAGCCAGCTACCATCAATACTCACTTACATACATTATCTTAATTTATAATTATTTTTTTAATTAAAAAAAATGGGCCAGAGAAAAAGAAGGAATCTGTTGGTTGGCAGCTTCCTTAGCAGCCTTTCTTCCCCTACCCCCCCCCCCCCATCCCCTTCCCACCTTCCCAGCCCAACAGTGCACCTACTCAGTTTGGAATTCCAAGGAAAGAAACCTCTACTTATTCCCCTTTGTTCTCCAATTTATGTACTCCCTTTCCCAAGACTCTTTGAGTGAGAATTTTTTAGTTTTAAAATCTATTTAATTAATTTAATTCAAATATTCATTTTATTTTTTAAGTTTTAACCTCCCTCCCCCCATCAAAAATGCTTGTTACTCCAGGCAAAAACTCTATCTTCCAAATGCCAGGAATCACCAATGACATTTAGAATGGCCCCACAGTGGCATGGCCACTTTTCTCTGCCAGACTTTACTTAGTTTATTTAATCTGAGCTTCACTATCTAATTAGGCTTATTTACAGACAAACAACGACCTTGTTTCTACCCTCATTCAGCAAGAGGGGAAAGAAGCTTCAGTCTTAAGATTCAACTTCTTCCCCTTTAAAATCCAAAGGCTGCTTTGGGATGCCAAAAAAGGGGTACATGATAGTATTAAATTTCCACACTATATCACAGGGTTGCTATATTATGGAGAAATAGCTTTGTAAATCTGAAAGCACTGCATAAATGTGGGCCCCCATCTCTGTAAATATAATTTCTCCTTTTGGGACTATCTGTGAGCTTCAGTTTGGTATTAGCAAAACTGAAAGTTTTTGCTTTCCATTAAGGAAAGCAGCAGAGGAGCCCTTGAAGTATCAGTATATCTCCAGGCCATTAGTTCTGCTTCCAGCCTAGCCCCTCATGGACATCATCTGTGGAGGTGGCTGTCCAGTTAGGAGAAGAGGACAGCTCTTTTCAACAATTGCAAAAGAATCACCATACAAAGAATAGTAAGACCTCCCTAGGTAAAGCAGTAGGGCACCTAGAGGGACAGAGAAGAGGCAATATATGAAAGATATAATAATAAAAGGGAGCCTGTTGACCAATGTTATGATAGAAAGGAAGATAGAGAGAGTCTATGTGGTGAGACTCTCTTCTGGCTCTCCTCTCCCACCAAATATACTCTGGGAGACTTTGAGGGGGTGTCACCTTGAAACTGGGTGACCTGGATGGTTGTGCCACCCCAAAGGAGTTGGGGGCAAGGCTTCCCTTTAAGATGAGGTTGTGGTACTCCAATCCGATTCTGAATGAGGATGGGGTTCACCCAAGCCTCCCCCAAGGTCAATCAACTTCACAGTGGGTGGTCTGGCTTCAAGATGGAGGCTGTTAGATTAAGCTGTTGTTCCCCTCCCCCTTGTTGTCACTCAGGTTCTTTGGAACACTATTTGACTAACGAATGGCTTTTATTAATCACAGTTCAGGGATTGGGGAAAGGGGTGAAAGGCAGAGGGATTTGGGGTGCCCTCTTCTCTATTCTTATGGAGTCTCTCACTCAGGAGGGAACCTTTAGGGTTCCCACTCCGAAGTGTCTCCCCCCCCGCCTCTTCTCCTTCAGATTCTATTTTCTATTTTCTATTTCTATCATTTTCCATAATTGTAAGTTAGACCAGAAAGGGTCTCTCAGCAAGGCTAGGTAATGGGGGAAGGAGAGTACGAGATCGCTCCCAAAATGGAGTACAAAAACTTAGCTTATTGCGTTGGTTGAAGTCTTGATGGGTGAGAAGTGACAGAATGGCTGACCAGGGAATCCGGGTTTCAGTGTCCAAAGAAAGATCCTCGGGAAGCCCTCAGGACTGGGTCCAAGCTGGGATGTCCACCTCCTCTCTGTCCCTCCTCCTGAGAACTTCTGCGGGTAGCCCTTCTCCTCCTTCCTCCTCCAGAGAATTCCCAGAATCCTTTCTGGTCTCAACTGTCACCTACTGTCACCAACTGTCAGCCACTCCTTCTCTGGCTTCTTTTGTTCCATCCCCTTTGCACAAATCCCATCCTTACAAAGGTAAAGTCAAACCACCATTACCCCCTTGACCACCATCTCCTTTCTGATCCAGTTGGAGACTTCAGGAAACTTATATTCTAATGGGAGGGAGATGGCATGGTTACAAGATAGCTTGTGAAAAGAATCAAAGAGTTAGGCTAAATGGTCTCAGGAAACTTGAGGACATAAATAACACTTTTGGTGTTTAGAGACAATATCTGAGTGGAGCCTTGAAATGAAAAACAAGATATCAAGAACTAAAGATGAGAAAGGTGTAAATCCTAGTCATGCAGGACAGATTATTCTAATATCTAGAGGCAAGAGAAAAGAAACAGAAATCAACAGGGACTTGTGGGGATCAGTAGGCTGTTCAGTTTGACTTGAATGTAGAATGTATGAAGGCAAGTAGTGTGAAATTAGACTAAGAAGGGAGATGGGAGATAGGTGGTGAAAATCTTTTGATGACAATCTAAGGATGTTGTATTTTATCCAGAATACAATGCATCAGAAAGATTACTTTTTATTAGACTCTTTGTTTTTTTTTTTTAAACTTTTTAGAGGTAGCTATGTGGACTAGTGTAACTGGGGGGCCTGGAGTCAGGAAGACCTGAGTTCAAATTACCCTAAGACACTTGCTAGGTATTTCTTCCTTCCTTCCTTCCTTCCTTCCTTCCTTCCTTCCTTCCTTCCTTCCTTCCTTCCTTCCTTCCTTTCTTTATTGCCTCCTTTACCAAGCTGTTGATCCCCCCCATTATTTTCCTGTATTACTCTCATATTTTTCCCCCAATTTTTATTCTACCGCTCTTATTTGATTTTTAAAATACTTTTTGAACTCCTCCTTTAATTCTTTTTGGGCTTGACAGTAATTAATTTTTATTTCTCAATAAAGTATTGACTTTATTGTCTTCTCCTGAGTTTATATTTTGGTCTTCTCTGCTACCTAAATAACTTTCTACTTTGAATTTATTTTTTTGTTGTTGTTTGTTCATTTTTTAGGCTTTTTTCTTTTCTTTTAACTTAAGAAAAACTATTAAAGTTGGGCTCTCTGTGGTAAAGGAAGCACTGTTCCAAGTTTCAAGCTGTTTGTGTAGCTGCCTTCAGAGGTAGTCCTGGAGATCTAACTGCTTTCAGTCCTTCCAAGGTGGTAGGATATAAGGAGAGATTTCGTTAATACATTCTTGGTCTGCACTCTAGTCTATGAACACAAGCACTCTTTCCTGCCTTGGAACTGTGACTAGGGTCCCCTGTTCCTCTGTGGCTGCAAGCAATGGTGTGTGCTACTGCTCTTCCTCACCCTGAGACTATGACCCCAGATAGCAACCTGGATCTGTGTATGGGCAATATGACAAGAGTTTTGTACCCAGAGCCAGCAAAGGGATCCCTGTAATCTCCTTTTGAGCAGTTGTCTGACCCCCCATTATCACCTGTGGCTAAAAGCTCCAGAAACCTTTGCTGCCGATTTAGCCACTCCCAAGACTATTGCCATGGTGAGGCCTGTGTTGACATGTTTCTTTGTCTTCCACCTCCACTCTAGTGCAAAAGATCTTTCAGGCCAACCTTTTAAGTTGTTTTGAGCTAAAAAATTATTCTATCCTATCTTTTTGTGGGTTATGCTACTCTAGAATTTGTTTTGAGGTGTTTTTGGAGGATATCATCATAGTTTTTGGAGGATAACATCAGGTGGCTCTGTGTATCATCTCTGCCATCTTGACTCTACTCCTGACTACTAGTTTTTAAGCATACCTGAGCTGCATACTTGTCCTGCTCCTCCCCTACCCCTGGGGATTGGGGAATAGACCCAAAGTTATATAAATATCATTTATCTATTCTGTCTTCTAAGATGCCATAGGATGAGAACCAGTAACTAGTACAATTTGATCCTTAGTTGGTGTTTCTTCATGGTGATGGTGGTCCTGTTGTCCACTGAGACAGCTGATAGAACAGTGGCTAGAGTGCTAGACTTGGAGTCAGGAACACTTGAGTTCAAATCTGGTCTCAGACACTTACTAACTATGTGACACTGAGCAAGTCACTTAACCCCTGCTTGCCTCAGTTTACCTTAATTGTATAATGAGGACAATAATAGTACCTACTCCATAAGGTTGTTGTGAGGATCAAATGAGATAGTATTTGTTAAAAGGCACTTAGTACAGTGCCTGGGGCTTAGTAGACAATATATAAATGCTTATTTCCTCCTTCTCCCTCCCTTCCTATCTCCAACAAATGCTGTACAATCTTGCCAGATCATTACCTCCTCTTCACTCTGTCTATAATAGGCTGTGCTTTTCACCCATTTCTCAATGACAAAACAGACCTCCTAGCCTGCACTAGAGAGGATTCCTTATTTCATTTCTCCCTAAACCTAGAATCAGCCTCACCTATCTTCCAGGATTCTTCTAGTACAGGGGTTCTTAAACCTGGGGTCCAATAACTTGTTTAAATTTTTTTTGTAATACATTTCAATATAATTGTTTTCCCTTACAATACTTTTTATTTTATTTTATTTTATGTATTTAAAAACATCATTATGTAAAGGGGTTCATAAGTTTCATCAGACCAAAGAGGTCCAATACAGGAAGAAATTACTATGAAATGTACAATGAAAGGAGTTGGACTATGTATTCTAGAACAGTGATGGCAAACCTTTTAGAGATGGAGTGCCAGCCCCACCCCTACTCCAGTCCCCCAGACCAATTGCCATGCCTGCCCCCTCCCAGATTGTGTGCTGTGCCCCTCACTCTGATTGCTGGATGTGTTCCCCCTTACCTCACACAGGGGAAGGAGAAAGTCCTCCCATCGAGGTGCTGGGCAGAGGAGAGAGAAAAGTGAGGAATGTCCTCAGTGAGTGTGGAGAGGGGGAAGAGAGTGTCATGAGCACTCTATTACCTTCCAGCTCTGCCGCTGTGAGCTGCCCACTTTACTCTTTGTGTTCTCCCATTGGTTGCTGGGCAGAAGGATGGGAGATATGAAAAAATGTCATCAGGTAAAGTGGAGATAGAGCAGCTCCATTGGAATCCCTCTGCCTTTCTAGTAATGAACTCTGGGGGGAAAGGAGGAAGTCAGCTGTATGCCTACTGAGAACACTCTTGAGTGCCATCTTTGGTACATGTGCCATAGGTTTGCCATCACCCCTCTAGAAGGTCTCTTCCATATTCACTCAATAATGAACCTTGTTCTAATGGATCAGAAGTGAGAAGACCTGTGTTCTTGTTCCATTTATGTGACTAGTTAGCACCTTAGGGGAACTGAGTTTTAGAGAGGGAGGAGTTGCCTTCCCCTTCTATACAACAAAGGGGTTGGAATTGATAATTTCTGAGGGTCAGTCTAGCTCCCAAATATCTATCTTTTATGGTTTGTTGTGACCTGGTACACAGCTAGATCTCCTGGGAAATCAGGTGGACTTTTTCTTGGTGTCAGATCCCATTTCACATTTACCTCTCTTCATATCACTCCGGCATTGCTATGGGGCTTTCTCTGGAAGGATAGTTTCTTTCCTGACTCTGTATCCCAGTGCAACTGGAGAAAGGCAAAGCCCCAGGACCCACCTGCTTATTCAATGAAAGATGTGGTGGAATGATAGATATCAGATAAAGTACAACATCATTAACTCACACTGAGGCCCGGCAGTGAACATGATGTATAAGAGGGAAGTGAGGAGGTAAACTGTGGGGGAATGAGAAATGGATGTGCGGTGAAATCGGATGAATAATCTAAACAACAGCAAAAACATTAGAACTCCATTAAGTCCTTAAATGATTTAGGTTCCCAGAGTGCTGGGAAATGGTGTAGAGCTAAGGCTGCAGAGACTAATTAGCAGGGGAGGTTCAGCCCCCATTATTACCAGAGTGGGAATGAAGATGTTCGGCTCTGCCCCTACACAGTTTATATCATAAAACTGGTTTTTTATTTGGGGCTGAGGCTTGCTTCAAATCCTTATTTCATGACTTGAAAAAGCCTTAATACTATTTCATTTGCCTAATAGGCATATAGAACCCTTTAAATTTATAAAAAGCTTTCTTTTATCTTTGTGATTCTTATATTGTCTTGTCAGGGAAGTAAATAATTTCATTGCAATTTTACAGATAAGGAAACTGAGACATGGAAGTTAATTCACTTGATGAAGGTCACACACCAGAATTGGGGGAAGGTGTGATGTAGAGAAAGATATTGGACTTTTTGGAGTTAGAAGACCTGGGTTCAGATCCTAAATCTGCTACTTATTACTATGACCTTGGGCAAGTCATTTCACTCTTTGAACTTTAGTTTCCTTATGTGTGAGATGAAGAAGGTTGGATTATATGCTCTCCAACAGTCTTTCTCATATCTTAATACTATGAATAAATCTTTTAGAGGTTTTATTATATTAAATTTTGGATATGGGAGGGAAGTGTTCTTTGTAGTTTCATTGTGCTATGAAGTAACATTGTGTTCCCTAAAGCTAACCGGGTAGAGAGTAAGCTCTAACATCTCCTGCTGGGTTAGGAAGAGTATGGTCCCAGTCAAGGGCTGTGCAACATCCAAGGACTTAGCTGTGTTGGGAGAGACTCATTCTCAAAGTTTTAGCCAGTGGGAAATAATTTTCTTTTGACCACAATAAACAATGGAAACTTTCTGTAAAGATGCAGATGGAATACCAACCCCAATAAAATAACAGATGCTTGAAATGAGTAATAATAATAATAATAAATATTTATATGACAATTACTATATGCTAGGTGTTGTTCTAAGCCCTTTACAATTATTATCTCATTTTTCTTCTCAACAACCTTTTATGGTAGATGCTATTATTATCCCCTTTTTATAGATGAGGAAACTGAGGCAAAGATGTTTAAAATGACTTGCCCAGGGTCACATAGCAAGTAAGTGGCTGAGGCCACATTTGAACTCTGGTCTTTGTGTCTTCAGGTACAGTGCTCCATCCATTATACTATGTCTCTATGCTTAATAATAATAAACATTTATATAGAGCTTACTATGAGCCAGGCAATGTGTTATGTAAGCCCTTTACAATTATTGCCTGATTTTTTTTTTAATTAAACCCTTACCTTCCGTCTTGGAGTCAATACTGTATATTGGCTCCTAGGTAGAAGAGTGGTAAGGGTAGGCAATGGGGGTCAAGTGACTTGCCCAGAGTCACACAGCTGGGAAGTGTCTGAGGCCAGATTTGAACCTAGGACCTCCCGTCTCTATGCCTGGCTCTCAATCCACTGAGATACCCAGCTGTCCCCGAATTATTGCCTCATTTGATCCGCACAATGACCCTGATTGGTAGGTATCCTCATTTTACAGTTGAGAAAACTGAGGCAAACATAAGTTAAGTGACTTGCCCAGAGTCATACAGCTAGCAAGTGTCTTCAAACATATTTGAACTCTGGTCTTCTTGATTCCAGGCCCTAGTTACCTCTAAAGAGTAAAATAAAAAAAGGAGTCTTTCTGATGCATAGATTGTCATCAAAAGATTTTCACCACCTGTCTCCCATCTCCCTTCTCAGTCTAATTTCACACTATTTCCCTTCCTACATTCTACATCCAAGTCAAACTGGATGGCCCGCTGATTCTCACGAGTGTCTGTTGATTTCTGTTTCTTTTCTCCTGCCAACAGATAGATATTGGAGCAGCCTGTCCTGCATGACTGGGATGTACGCCTTCCTTAGCTTTACCTCTTAGTACCTTGCCCTTCCTTTAAGGCTCTACTCTGACTCCTTCCCTAAACACCTTAAGTGAAAGTGTGGTTTATCTCCTCAGGTTTCCTTAGACCACTTAGCCTGACCTCTCCATTGTTTTCACAAGCTACCTTGAATTCTTCTAATTACATTATAAGCTTCTCAAAATCAAGGGTTAAGTAGTTTTAAAAAATTGATTTCTATTCCTTGTGCCAAGAAAGTACCTAGCAAATTATAGGTGGTTAGAACATGTTTGGTGGACTGAACTGGCATAAAAAGACAGAAAGTGAAGGGGGGGGTACTATGAAATGGAAATTCAAATAAACTTCTTTCAGGTTGTTTCTTCATCTGTCAAATGGGTATAATATTACTTCATCTCTCTACCTATTAGATAAGACAAATTAGATAGTATGTATGAGAGTGAGTTGGAAAGTAGAAAGTATTACATGAGTATAAGGGATTAGTAAAAAAATAATTATAAACAGGGACCCAATTTTATGTAAATTGTTTGGTTGCTGTTTAGTTTTTTTCCCAGTTGTGTCTGACTCTTCACTGATCTATTTGAGGTTTTCTTGGCAAAGATACTGAAGTGGTTTGTCATTTTCTTCTCCAACCCATTTTACAGATGAGGAACCCGAGGCAAACACAATTAAGTGACTTTTCCAGGGGCATACAGCTAGTAAATATCTGAGACCAGATTTGAACTCCAGAAGATGAGTTTTTCTGACTCCTGGTCTGGCACTCTACCTGCTGTACCATCTAGCTGCTCCATCTAAACTCTTTATCTCCAGGGGCATCTGAGTAGCTCAGTAGATTGAGAGCCAAACCCAGAGCCAAATCTGGCCTCAGACACTTCCTAGCTGTGTGACCCTGGGCAAGTCACTTGATCCCCATTGCCTAGTCCTTATTGCTCTTCTGCCTTGGAACTAATACATAGTATTTATTCTAAGATGGAAGGTAAGGGTTTAAAAAAATAAACTCTATATCTCTTACAGTGCAGGGTCCTACATAAGGTACAGGCTGACCTAAGATTTCTTGCATTTGTATTTGTTTTAGGCAGCACAAGGAATGACAGCTAGCCTGTGCTGCTGACAAGGGCAGAGAGAGATTGTCATACCGTGGAAAAATCATTGACTCTGGAGTGAAAGGACCTGGGATCAAATGTTTACTATCTCCATGACCTTGGGCAAGTCACTTAAGTTCTCTTGCATAAGTTGCTTAACCTTCTCCTTGATGGGGTCAGACTGGATGGCCCCTGTGGTCCCTTCTAACTCTAGAGCTATGCTGCCATTATTTTACTGAGTGTTGTGAGTGATGAGGGAAGGCTCCCTGGAGGAGTGGGCTTGGAACAATGGGTAGAATTTGGATAGCTGGACAGGAGTAGAAAAGGCTGACACTAAGCCATTTTGAGAGGATCAGACACCCCATTCCTCCTGTAAGAATTCTAATGGTCTCCCACAAGAGGAAGGTAGAAAAGTCAGCTCACATCCCTCTTCCATGGCTTTCTGCCCTTTAACAAATCAAACTTCCAAGGAATGTCGATGGCAGCTCATTACCAGTGGTGTATTAATGAGTAACTGAAGGATGCAAATTGCAGTTGGAGGAGGCAGCTACCGCTCTTGAGTTAAAAAAAAAATCCCCCCATAACAGATGTCATCGGCAAAGGCTCAAATCTCTTCCACAGATGTCATCGCCCTGCAAGAGGTCTGGAAGGATGAAAATGTTATGAATGTTATTACTGTAATAATAGCAGAACAATAAGAGAGGGGGAAAAAAGAGCCACTTACTGAAGATTTTTGCAACCAGAAATAATGATGTGGAGGTCGATAGGATCTTATCAGCCCGAAAAGTTTCTGTTCAAAGTCAAATGGCAGAGCTTGCTGAGTGAGAGTGAAAAATCAAATCAATTATTAAAGCAGCCTTTGCTTCATTTGTAAGTTGCACAAGGGACCCAGTACTTCACGGAGGGAAAGGCCGAGGTGGGAGGTTGGTATAAACAAAAATCAGTAAACAATGCCGTCATTTGACACTTGTCACAATATGGCTGAGGCTCAATTACACCAAAGGACCAAAGGAATATTAAAATGGGAATGTGAAGTAGCTGTTTTCCTAGAGCGGGAGCAGTTGCCAAATTCTATTGATGTCATGGCTCCTTTCAGTTTTGTGAGCCCACTCACTATTTCAGTCCTTTTTGTTCACATTCTATCAACATCCCCCAACCCCACCGTGACCCCCACAACTGGGCTGTCATGGGATTCATAGATTGAGTCTTGGGAGGGCCTTATAGCCCATCAAGCCCAACCCTTTAGCTTTCCAGATGGGGAAACTGAGGATTGGAGAGATTAAGTGATTTTCTCAGTTAAGTAGCTATTAAGTGATGGAGGCAGGATTCAAACCTCAGATCTTCCTGATTCCAATTGCAGTGCTCTACCCACTATACTACTCTGATGCTTTACAAAGTACTGTACTCACAATGACACTAGCAATGTAAAGGTGAAGATATAATAGTCCCAGCTTCTTTCTCTGGTTCCTGATTTCTTATATCCCTTCATGCTAAATCCTTTTGTTAAAGCCCTTAAATTCTATCTTAGAATCAATACCAAATATTGGTTTGGTGGCAGACAAGCACTAAGGGCTAGACAATTGGGGATAAATGACTTGCCCAGGGTCACACAGCTAGGAAGTATCTGAGATCAAATTTGAACCCAGAACCTCCCGTCTCTAGGTAGGACTGGTTCTCTATTCACTGAGCCACCTAGCTGCCCCCATGCTAAACTTTGATCCCAAATTATTCTCTTATTGTCTTAGATCATGTGTCTGTTTCTGAGGGTATCCTCAAACCTGTTTTTTAAAAAAAGTTTATTTAGTTGATTAATTTAGAATTTTTTCCCACGGTTACAAGATTCATGTTCCTTCCCTTCCCCTATCTCCTCCTGTAGCCAATGCTCAATTCAACTGAGTTTTATATGTATCATTGATCAAGACCCATTTCCATATTATTGATATTTGCTCATTTAGAGTCAATATTCCCAATCATATCTCTATCAATCCAAATGATCAAACAGTTGTTTTTCTTCTGTGTTTCTACTCCCACAGTTTTTCCTCTGTATGTGGATAGCATTCTTTCTCATAATTCCCTCAGAGTTGTCCTGGATCATTGCATTGCTGTTAGTAGAGAAGTCCATTACATTCGATTGTGCCACCGTGTATAATGTTCTCCTGGTTCTGCTCCTTTTGCTCTGCATCAATTCCTGGACATCATTCCAGTTCACATGGAATTCCTCCAGCTCAATATTCCTTTGAGCACAATAGTATTCTATCACCAACAGATACCACAGTTTGTTTAGCTATTCCTCAATTGGAGGGTATCCCCTCATTTTCCAATTTTTTGCCACCACAAAGAGCATGGCTCAAACCTGGTTTTGGTTGCTCTTTGGCAGGGGTCAGTTATCACTGCAAAATGGTACAATTGATAAAATTTACCGTATAATAGCAATTTGAAGAGAGCTCTAATGTCCACTTAGTAAATGATTGATCACATTGAACATACTACTCTCTCTCAGGGGTACTTATACATTACCAGAGTTCAGAAATCTTTAGCCAAAGGAAGAATTGTCTAGAGGCGGATTTTCAGGCATCTCAGTTACACTTGAGTTTAAACCAAACAACTGAATTAAAAGAGGAAAAGGTCAATGGGAGAGAATCTCTTTCTTTTGAAGGTAGGCAACAAGTTATAATAATATTTTTTGAAATATATTCTATGAATTGTTATGCAAAACAGTTTTGGAAGTGGAAGGAGCTTATACATCACATTTGGAGATCAGAAATCTCCTTCACAATATTTCTTCACTTCAGAACCTCCTATGAAAGAACTGCCTCATAATTTAATCCATTCCACTGTTGGACAGTTAGGAAGTTTTCCCTCACACTGAACTGAAATTTTCCTCTGTCTCTTCATCAGTGCTTCAAGATTACTTCCTCAAGCCAAGTGGACAAATATGATCTCTCTTTTGCCTAACCACCTTTCAAATATTTGAACACTATTATGCTCCACCTCATCTCCAAACTAAACAGCCCTCTTTACTTCAAACAATCTTCATTTGTCTAACACAGTGTCTTGCACAGGTACATGTAAATAGGTATGCATATTGGATTAGGTTGGATGGTTTCTAGGCTCTTTGCCATCTTGATTACCCTCTTCTGGGTCTACTTTGGTTTGTCAATATCCTTCCCAAAATGAATGTTCAGAACTCGATATGAGACTCCAAATATCATCTGACCAGGCAGAATATAGCAGGACTGTCACTTCTCTAGTTCTGGACACCATGTTTTCAATAACACTAGCTAAAATCATATCATCTTTCTTCTTATCCCCCATTTAAAAAAAAACACAACTCTGAAATGAACAAAAATCAACTAGAATGAGCATTTCCATATACCCATTGTGGAACAGAAAAACAAGGTTGTATATAAAGTAGTGAATCTCTATTACATATGGTTTACTTTTCTTTTTAATTATGTAAGAAATTTAACATGTTACTTCCCATGATGTTCTGTTTGTCTGTGATTCCTTTTGGCCTTCTTTATGGTCTGTCTTTTCTGTGCATTTCAAGTTTTCCTTCCTCCCTCCCTCCCTCCCTTCCTTCCTTCCTTCCTTCCTTCCTTCCTCCCTCCCTCCCTT
>NC_058131.1:303792485-303803788 GCF_016433145.1 Gracilinanus agilis
TTCCTTCCTTCCTTCCTTCCTTCCTTCCTTCCTTCCTTCCTTCCTTCCCTCCTTCCTTCCTTCCTTCCTTCCTTCTTCTCCCCCTCTAAATTTTACCTATCTCCAGTTCCTCTCCCTTTCTCTCTTTACCCCTCTTCCAATTGAGAAAAAAGCCCCAACCAAAACCCTTTATAATGAATATGCATAGTCAAGCCAAATATTTTTGTGTCTGAAAATGTATATTTCATTCTATATCCATCATCTTTCTGTCTGGCGGTTGATACCATGCTTCATCATTGGGTCTCTGAAATTGTGGTTGCACTGATCAGAGTCCTTAAGTTGTTTGAAAGGGAAATGCTGTTATCATATAAATTTTCTCAACCATTTTGTCAACGGATATGTTAGCTATCCTTCCCAGATGTTTGCTATGCACATATTTGATAAGCATGCTATCTAGGGTTTCATTTAAGTGGTATCAGGGATACCCAGGCAAGTGCCAAGATGAGTCACTTATATCTCTATTGTCTCCCAAACAAGATATGAACACTCCATCCATGTGGTTGCTAAAGTGATTTTCCATAAGTATAGATCTGATCATGTCAGTCTCCTACTAGATAAACCAATTGCTTTCTTTTGCCTTTAGGATCAAATAGAAACTCCTTTGTTTAGCTTTTAAACCTCTTCACCTGGCCCCAACCCTCTTTTCCAATCTTGTTTTACATTACTCCGAAGTTCAGCTAGCCTGGGCTCCTTGCTCTTCACATCTCTTGACTTCTGCCTTTTAGTATTTCTTGTTTCTTTCAAAACTTAAATGAAATATCAACTTCTGCTTTTCTTAATCCTTTCAGCTTCTAGTGTTCTACCCTTCTAACTTCATTCCTTTCATTCTCTATATTTATTTTACATATAGAGATATGTATATATTTTCTTCCCACATGAAATATAGGGATTGTTATATTTTTATCCTTGCATCCCCAGTGCCCAGCTCAGTGCCTGCCATAAAGCAGATGCTTAATAAATGCTTGAGAATCCATTTATTAGACAAGGCAAATTAGAATTTTCTTTTTCTTGGATATGGCCTTTCCTCTCACATTGATTCAAATTCAAAACATCATTGCAGCAGAGAGGATCACCAAAGTGTCTCTTTGGGGATAATGGAACTCATACCCCTCTCTATTTCTGTGGTTTTGGCCTTTAAAAGAATTGGGAGAAAGCAACTAGGTGGCACAGTGGATAGAGCATCAGGTCTGGAGTTGGGAGGATCTGGGTTCATATCAGGCACTACCTAGCTATATGACTCTGGAAAAGTCATTTAACTCCCATTACCTAGCCCTTACCACTCTTCTGCCTTGGAACCAATATACATTGGAAACAATATAAATTGGTTATCAATTCTAAGATGGAAGGTAAGGGTTTTTTAAAAAAAAGATTTAAGATTTTAGGGCTCTAGGGGCAGTTACGCGTGGCTCAGGGGATAGACAGCCAGGCCTAGAGATGGGAGGATATGAGTTCAAATGTGGCCTTAGACATTTCTTAACTATGTGTCCCTGGGCAAGACACTTAACCTTATTTTCCCAGCTCTTGCCCTTCTTCTTTAGAGTTGCTACTAGGACAGAAAATAAGGGTTAAAAAATAGAATATGGATGTCTAAAATGTGAGCTAGAGGTGGGGTTATTTCTAAGGCAGACAGCTCCAGAGAGGTCTTCCTGAAGGAGAGGGAGGCAGGAAAGGGAGACACAGACATTGCACCCCTGCCCCAAATATAGACAGAGAGACTCAAACACATACACACACACACACACATCCACTAATGTGTTATGCTGCATATAGACTTGGGAAGAGACCTGTGCAACCTGAAAGTTTATACACAGAACCATGTCCATCTAGAAGCTGCTTTCAGACAAAAACATGGAAGAAGAGAAGGGAACTTGAAAAGAGACAGGAAAGGAGTTCAGAACTTCAGTGATAATACAGTAGAGGAGATATCATGAGACGAGAGGCCTGAAGGCTGTGCCTTTTGCATGACCCTAAAAGAAAAGGATCATTAGAGTAGAGAATCTCATGGGCCAAGGAACAATCCCAACCTATTTCCTTTGCTGGTACTGTGAGTCAAGTGAACTGTGTAGGTCCTGAGGGAAGAATGAGATCTACCTTGACTTGGAGTTGTGACTTATCTAAGGTTTCACATCTCTGGTGGCAAGCCAATACTGAACATCCTCTGAAAAGGGGGCTTCTGTATATTTTGTTGGGTTAAATAATTGAATTATGTCTGATTTTTTGTTATGTAGCATTTTTTCAGAGAAGCGAAATGCTTTTTGTTGGGGGAGGGAGGAGGCAGTATTGGGGGAAGAAGAGGGAAGGAGAGAAGAAGGGAGAGAGATGGAGAAAGAAAGAGAAGTAGGGAGGAAAGAAGGGAGAAAAATAAAGAGAGGGAGGTAGAAGTAGAGAGAGGGAGATGTAGAGGAGGGAGAGAGAAGAAGAGAAAGAAAGAGGGGGGGAGGATAGAAGGGAGAGAGAAGAAGAGAAGGAAAGAGAGGGGGAGGATAGAAGGGAGAGAAAGGACAGGGAGATAAAGAAAGGGAAAGGAAGAGGAGGAAAGGGAGAGAGAGAGGGAAGAGGAGAGGGAGATGGAGAGAGAGAGAAAGAAAGAGAAGGAGGGAGAGAAAGAGAGGGAAAGGAGACAAATTCAGATGCTTTCAGAGGAAAAGAGTGAGTGTGGATGTGAAACAAATAGATTATTATTGAGAAACCATCAAGTTGAAACTACATTGTTCTGTCAGGTTTCTAGGACTCAATTGACAAGTGGGTTATAAAGTTATTGATAAAAATGTCAAAAACCCCAGAGCCTAAGACAGATCTTTATGGCAGTGTACTAGAGACCCCTTTCCTGGTTGAAGCTGATCTATCCCTCTTTGGGATTGATCCTTGAACCAGTTCTATATCCACTTAACTGTATAGCCAATACCTTTCCAATCTCATCTACAAAGATAATTATGAGGAATTATATCAACTGCTTAGCTGAAATCCAGGTATACTATGTCTATAGATTTCTCCTCATCTCCTAGTCACCCTGACACAAAAGGAGATGCAAACCCAAGTGTTTCCATTCTAATATCAAATTGACAAATTGGTTCTGGTAGCTGAAACTAGATTACTGGTCACTGCAGAATAGGCTCAGATCCTTGGAAGAATGATTTACTTTGTAACAGTGTGACTCAGGTAAGAATATCATGCCAAAATAATACATTGGAGTAATTCCTAGGTTTATTTTATTGTTTTGACTGCAGGGGGTTTTGACCTTGGGTCCACGGATAGATTTCAGAGTGTCTGTGAACCTGGATGGAAGAAATTACATCTTTATTTCAGAATAATTTGTTTCCTTTGTAACTCTGTGTTTTATTTAAAAACAGTCTTCTGGGAAGGGTTTATAGGCTTCACCAGACTGCCAAATGAGATTTGACGTGGATACGTGCACACACACACACACACACACACACACACACACACACACCATCATTAAGAACCCCTGGCCTAAAGACATCTGGATCAATGATTTTTAGAAACTGAGGAATGAGGACCTCATTGTACAAATCGAGATTCTTTGGGACCTAGGTATAAAGAGAGAAGAGGATATCATGAACAAATTTCTCTAACGAGCTATGTGTTAGGATCTCCGAATTTTAGAGCTAGGAGAGATCTTCAAAATCATTTAGTTCAACCCCTTCTTTCAAATAATGAGGGCACAAAGGCTCAAAGAGGTAAGGTCATTTTGCTTAGGGTCACAGAATTCTCAGTGACACAGTCAGAACTAGAACTCAAGTCTCTTTCATTTCATCCCAATATTTTTTCCTCTGCACGATGCTGCTTTTCTGCCACCACTGGCTATGATAATGTCTGGATATAAATGTGCCTATTTTATAGCTAGATTATTGCATTTAGCTTTCTTCTCTGTGTTTAAAATGAAATGTCCACCATGAAGTAACCAGTCTGGGCAGTGAGAATGTGATGGTGGGATTTTTCTAGTAAGAGGTCAAGGATAGCTTGAAGAAAAATGACCACCCACCAAGCCATCTTCTTAACCTCTGCATGCAATGATACTCTCTCATCCAGCTAATCTCTTCTGTTGATGGGCACTCACGGCTGCAAGTGGGATATTTCTAAGTTGCCTGTCATCATCTCCTGTGTTTCCTGGCAGGGAAAATGAATCATATTACTAGGATAATGAACCATTTAATGACTTGTGTGTTGATTTATCAGATGGTGCCAGAGGGGCCAGTTTAAAAATATAAAGTCATAAGTCACCAAGTCTGTGTCTGGTGGGCAGAGACTTGTCTAGCTCTCTTACCAGTTGACTGCTATGTTCATTCAAGTGGTATTAAGTTTGGGAGAGGGTGAAAAGACTTAGCTGTAAGTGTTCACTTGGATATATCATAGGATGTGAATCACTTCTTCTAGGAAGTCCTCCATGAATTCCCAATAGGAAGTGATCTTTCCCTCTTAGAAACTCTTAGAAAATTTTGTCTGCACTGCATTTATTACCTTAATAATTCTCTATTGAATCCAAGACATCTTTGTGTGTCCTGTCTTCCTAGTGAATTGTTAGCTCCTTGAGGACACCAGATTTCTCTCTAAACCACCTCTTTTAAAAATCTCTCTATTTCTGAGGAGGATACCACATCCATCCAGTCACTCAGGTTTGCAACGTAGGCTTTACCCTTGACTCTCTTCACTCTCCTTCACTCCATCTATCCAATTATTATTTATGATTATCCAGTCAAGTCTTGTAGATTTCTACCCATGCAATATTCCTTGTATCTATTCCATTCTCTCTGTTTACACAAACAAAATCCTAATTTAGGCCCTATCTCACCTTAACTGGATTATTATAAGAACCTTTTAATTGGTCTTCTTGTCACTCCCCTCTCCAATTGGCTTTTCAATCTCCTGCCTCCAATCAATCCTCCCCACCGCCAATGTGATTTTCCTAAAGCATAGATGGGGTCACATCAGCTCCCCTAATACAATTCAGTAGTTCCTCAGTGCCTCTAGGATCAAATATACTTTTGTCTGTTTGGCATTTAAAATTCTTCATAATTTGATTTTAACATAGCTTTCCAAGTTATTTCCCCTCGTGACCCCTATGGGCCAGTCAAACTAACCTTTTTTGCTGTTCCTCACAGATGACTGTCCATCCTTTATCTCTATGTCTTTGCACAGGCTGTCTATCAGCTAGGACTGGGATACATGCCCTACTTCCATCTGCCTTTTAGAATCCCTGATATAGGGGCATATCTCCGTGTATGTATGCATATAGGTATTTTTGTTGTTCAGTTGTTTCAGTCATGTCTGATTCTTCATGACTCCATTTGGGGTTTTCTTAGCAAAGATATTGGAGGGATTTGCCATTTCCTTCTCTAGCTCATTTTACAGATGAGGAAACTGAGTTAAGTGACTTATTTAGGGTCACCTAGCTAGCAAGCATCTGTTGTTAGATTTGAATTCAGATCTTCCAGGCCTGATGCTTTTATGCTGTATCACTTCCCATATAGTTACAAATATAAATACATTTGTATATTTGTATGTTTGTATGTATATAATTATATCTGTGTCCACACATGTCTCCTCCTATAGAATGTAATCTCTCTGAGGATAGAGAGAGTTTACTTTTTATCTTTGTATCTTCAGTGCCTACTGTAGTGCTAGACCCTAGTAAGAACTTAATTAAACACTTGTTAGCCAAAAGGAAGACAGTGTTGTTGAGTGGAAAAAACCCCAGAGTCAGATGACTTTGACTAAGTTCTCATCTTGGATACCCACAGCTTGTGTGTGGCCAGTTACTTAATTTCCTAGACTTAAATTTCCTTGTATATAAAGAAAGAAGTAGGTCTAAATGGTTTCTGAGGTCTCTTCCACTCCCAGATTTAAGATCCTTTCACTGATTGATTGAGGAGAGAGACTCTTTGGTATTTATCTTTGTATTCCTATCACCTGACAGAGTTTTTCTCATGTAGATATTTTGCAAGTGGTAAATTTTTATTGTTTTTTGAACCTGTGATTTCATTGACTTGGGAAACTCTTAGGATGAAAGTCTTTTCATAGATTCAGATAGCAACTATTGTAATAAGGGATTATTAAGATGTAATAAGGGAATTTTGTAGGATGTATTATGAGGCTGAAGCTAGGGGTAATAACTGGTAGGAACAGGGAATAAGGCAAGGCAAGGGACCCAAGGCTGGAGGTAATCAAGGGAATAGACTAGGTAATAGGGAAATTAAGGTAATATAGTGGATGAGGCAGATATGATGATGAAGGTTGGTAATTGAGGTAGTAGGAGAAATAAGGGAATGTTTGAGTTTAGGGAGTATAACACTGAGGTAACAAGGGTTGCAAGGGAGAGGATGAATTAATCTAAGGCAGGCAAACAGCAGCAGGGAAATACAGACTGGGACTTAGGTTAAAGACAAAACACTGAAGGGAAATAGACTGATCCCTTCAAGTAAAAGAACACTTTACAGAGCCAAGTTAGAGTCAGCCAAGACAGCTTGAAACTGACCTCAGGCTTTTGTCAGTTTCACAGAAAGGGACTAGTATTGAAGTTACATTTCCTTCAAAATGGCCAGCCTCAGCTTCCCTCAAACTCCAGAGAGTATGTTATTCCTCTTTCTCTTCCTCCCTCTCTTACTAATTAACTAATGAAGTAGCCAAAAGGTCTTATTTAAACACAAATGGGGTTTATTGTCTTCTAGGATAGATTGGCAGGGTAGAGGATTAAGGTAGCCCTAATAGCGGTTTAGAGAAACCTCAGGTGGGGGAAGAGAAGCAGGAAACGTGACACTGAGAAAGGACCTGCCTTAACTCAGCTCTCAAGGTGGTTTGTAATCAATGGGGTTAGGAATACAAAGACTCAATAGATAAATTGTTGCAAGGGTAAGACTAAACTATCGCAGATTTGAACTAACTCTCAGATCCACTCTCCTTTTCACTCTTCTCAGACATTCAGGTAGGGGAAATGAAGTGGGAATAAGGTAGGGTAGGGAGATTCAAAGGATTTAGCTAAATTAACAAATCTCAAAAGAAACGGCAAATATAGGCCAGGTTTCAATCTAAAGAAGGAGCTCAGCTGGACCCTGGTTCCCTGCACAAGTTCCCAGGACCAACTGAATTTCCCAACATTCTAAACTCTCTTTAACTGACAGAAGAACTCTGCAAAGCCTGCAAAACTGTTATGTCCCTCTCTCTGTACCACACTATCCTATAACTTCTTTATCACACACGAGTCAAGACATCACAGTGTGATGTCACTAGTTCTCCTTGAAATGAAGGATGACTAAAATCTACACAGACTCATGTTGACACATTTAACCTACATGAGTCACACACAATACGGTTCTTTATACATACATTTTAATAGGAGAAGACAACATATAAAAGGAAACCAGTGTGGGAGGGAGGCAAAGTACAGGGAAACATTAGACAAGGTCTTGAATGTAGCCTGGAAAGAGAGGAGACATAGTCAGCCTGGGTGCTCTCCTTAAATGGAAGTTCTGAGTAAAGTCATGTAGTTGGAGAGAGAAGGTGTGGGTGCATAGGATACTGCCAATGTGTGAATTCCATGGTCAGTGTGAACTGTAGGCTGAAGAAGTTTCTTGGGCATGTTAGAAGTCCAGAGTATAACCCGGAGAGGAAGTAGAGAACAATTTGATAGTTTGAACTCTTTTTAATTTCCATCAGCCAAGACCCAACCAAATGTTTCTTCCTATGAGACAGACGCTGTTCTTAGAGCAGAATGGCACTCCTGCTCTTTTACTCTAAATTAAACATCAGATGAATTCAGCTAGACTCTAACTAGGGCAAGGGTGAGCTTTGAGAGAAAACTGGTATGGAAGCCATATAGTTGCTTCCTCCCACCTAGCATATGGTATAGGCTCTTACTTATTCATTCCCCAGGTGAAATATGGTTCTCAAAACTCCCTCTGGATTAACTTAGGCTGTGGATTGAAAATATGAAATGTGTATGTGTATGTAGAGAGGAGACGAAGTGAACAAAGAGGAAACACTGAATTAGGTTTAAATAGCTGAATGATTCATGTTCTGCCAAAGGAAAACGAAATCGTTTTATGTGGTTGTAAATATTAAAGTCTAAAGACATTTTCACGATAACTAAGTCAGACACATGTTCACGGACCTTTTCAACAAATGCAAATGAAGTATGCTTTTCACATCTTAGTTTGAATAGAGGGGATTTCAGACTTGGGTCCTGAAAAGTCTTCCTCCTGCTGAGGAAGAATGATTTTCCCATATAGTACCCAGCTGTACCCACGGAAGCTTGTTCTGTCTCTTGTATAATTGGCTTATCTGGCGAAAGGAAGTATAGGTTGTGGGGATGTGGGAATGCAGGCAATATAAAAGAAATCAGAGGAGACCACAGATGTGTGAGGTGGATGAGGATATTCTGTCTGTCTTTGCACTTAAAGGCAATGTGGGGTAATGACCCCATTCTTTTCCCTGTAATAAGCACACTAGTTGGGGTTTGGCAGCTACGATTCTAGAGACCTTTCCCCTCAGGGATACCCCTAGAATCTTGAGAGAAGCAGTACCAGCTGCTCTCTGGGGCCGCAAAACCATGAATGTGAGTGTGAATAGGGAGAATGAACATTATGATTCAATGGAATGCTTCTTGGACTTGAAGTCACTTACTAGCTGTCTGACTATAAACAAGTCACTTTGTATTTCTGAAAATTATTTTCCTAATATATAAAATGAGGACAATAATTTATAGCCTGGGTATCAAAGGATTTTTGTGAGGATCAGATGAGATAATGGGTATAAAGCCTACATAAATGTCCGCTATTATTATTTATTTAGATCCCCAATCTTACCCATCTTTTAAAGCCTGCCTTCTTGAGGAAGACCTTTGCACCTCCTCCTTCTTTCCTTCCTTTATTTTTCCTCAGATCTTCTATATTTTTAGACCAATTCCTATTTGTAATGTAGTGTCTAACACTCTTTTTGTATTATTATTCAATTTTTTTATATGTATTAGTATTGAGTTTACACATTACATAAATAATAATATGATTCATGTATTTATACATATTAATCTTATATGCCCAACTATTTGCAAGTTCTCTGAGGTTGGAGACATATTCTTCTTCATTTGAACTCCTCCATAACCTCAAATAACAAGAATGGTGATGATAACTCACATGTATGTGGCTTGACTATTACAGTGGTTCCCAAACTTTTTTGGCCTACCGCCCCCTTTCCAGAAAAAATATTACTTAGCCCCTGGAAATTAATTTTTTTAAAATTTTAATAGCAATTAATAAGAAAGATAAATGCACCTGTGGCCATCACCACCCTCCTGGATCACTGCAGCACTCACCAGGGGGCAGTAGCGCCCACTTTGGGAATCACTGGACATGGTTTCCTTTTAACAATCCAATGAAGGTGTTAGGATTAAAATTCTCTGGAGACTGTATTACATATGAGGAAAGTGTCATTCACAGAAGCCAAGCGATTCTCATATCAGTTCCCTCTGGTTCAATTGTAATCTCTGTCTGAATATCTCCCAGACCTGTACATTCAACCCTAAACTCTTTGGTTTGCTACAGGTCTACATTTCTTATTGTCTGTTGAATAGCTCCACCATGTCTTGTGGACACTTCAAACTCAATGGGTCTAAACTAGATCTAATTATCGCCCCTCCCCACTCCTAATCTCTTTCACCCTCCAAATTAGAGGTTTTTCATAGGGTGCTTCTATCTTTCTAGACACTCAGATTTGCAACCTCAGAGTCACTCTCCCTCCCCCAGTACCCTCCATATAATGTAAGTGGCCAACTCTTGTTATTTCTTTTCTTTTTCTTTTTTAAATCCTCACCTTCCATCTTAGGATCAATACTATGTATTGGTTCCAAGGTAGAACGGTAGGGCTAGGGAATGGGGGTTAAGTGACTTGCCCAGGGTCACACAGCTAGGAAGTATCTGAGGCCAGATTTGAATCTAGGACCTCCCATCTCTAGGCATGACTCTCAATCCACTGAGCCACCCAGTTGCCCCCTAACTCTTGTTATTTCTACTTCAGCAATGTCTCTCAAATCATTCTCTTTACTTTTATATCTACCACCCTAATTCAACTAGTTATTACCTCTTCACATACTTTCACAATACATTTTGTTTGAACTCCCTTGTTTCTGTTCTCATCCCTCTCAGGAAATATTGCTATCAATTTCTTCTCAGTAAATATTACTATTGTTTTCTGCAAGGTATAATATTAGAGGCATTGCCTGGTATAGAACCTTACAGTTATAACCCCCCACATTGTATTCTCTCTCTTCTTACTCAGCTGACCTCACACTGGCAGGTCTGGATTCCTAGAGAATGGCTGCCACAACTCAGCTAGACCTCAGACTTTCTCAGGATTCTATGATTCACCATGTTGTGGCAAGTATGCACTCCCCTACTCATACACATGGCTTATGAGCCCTCACTGATGGGATTCATATATACATAAAGTCAGTCAGACACAGAAATGATACTATTAACTCTCATTAATGAAAAGGTAAATGTGCAAGAAAAATCAATACATTATTGTTCATGCATAAACGTGAGTCATACTTTTCTATAAGCTTAATCAATATTTGTATTGAACTCAGTTATTTCTTTATCTTCAGATTAAGTCCTCTAAAGTTCTCTCTTCAGTACTGTATAGGCAGCTGCTAGTACAGGAGCTAGGCATGAAAATAAGAGGTTTCCATATGAGGAATTATACTTAGTACTTTCTTCAGAGATTCAGAGCTCCATTTGAAAGTGATTTCACAGAGAGGGATTTCTATACAACGTATGAGTTCTGCTGAAGACTTAGAGAGGAACTTCCTTGAATTTTGCCTAATATCACATAATCTTAGAAATCTATATTTGAAGACATTAAAAATGGGTCTCAAATGAATAATGCACACAGGATTGGGGATTTTTGCAGTGTGGGATTTTCTTCCAACACTGTAGATAGAAACCCATGGATATTATTGTAGATAAATCCTATGGATTTACTTTAAACACAAAAGCTAAATACATTTCTCCAGTTGAAACATTTGGTAGATGATGAAGTTGGGATTTGAACCCCAATCTTCCTATTAACAGCAACAAGAAGATGCATTAAGTGTCTACTATGTGGTAGTTATTGTCCTTGGTATTAGGGCTACAAAGACAAACTGAAAAAGTCTTTATCCTCAAGGGGCTTATATTCTAATACCCTCTACTTCTCTCTCTCTCTCTCTCTCTCTCTCTCTCTCTCTCTCTCTCTCTCTCTCTCTCTTTCTCTCT
>NC_058131.1:303804107-303819267 GCF_016433145.1 Gracilinanus agilis
TCTCTCTCTCTCTCTCTCTCTCTCTCTCTCTCTCTCTCTCTCTCTCTCTCTCTCTCTCTCTCTTTCTCTCTCTCTCTCTTTCTCTCTCTCTCTCTCTTTCCTTGCTTGGTCTGGTTAGTGACTTTTAAATGTCCCCCAATTTCTAGCTCAGTAGGCACTCAATAGTCTAACTCTTCAACACATGATAGGCAGACTGGAATCAGTGACAAAACATCTGTACTTCTTCCAAAACATGGAGCTGGCTTCTTCCATTATATGTTTTCAAGCCTTTCCCAAAGCAAACTGCTCAACCTCTTCCATGTGAACTGGAAGCAGTGAGAACATGTTATGCCTATTCTGGGGATGGTACTCCATTGGGTATTTTCCTACATCATTTCTTGCCTCACTCTTGGCCTTGGGAAATTTTTTCTGAATATCCATTGGTAGCAAGAAACTCTGACAAACCACTGTCACTATTATAAGGCTGAGGAAATGGCCTAGAGCAGAAACACATGGTAAATGAGCAAAACACTGTACCCTGAAATGGAGCAGAGCACCCTAGGTTTTCCTCCAGTCTCTTGTTTTGCTAATGGATTATGACTTTTTCTGACAGAATCTACATGCCAAATGCCAAACTGGCTTCATATTAGGGGAGGAGAAAGAGGAGTGTGATTCCCCATCCTCCACTCAACAACTATACTATAATACTACATCAGTCATTCATAGTATAACCAGGACATAGTATAATAAGCAGCCTACAAAATTAAGAAGTTGTTTATCTGCATATGCTATGGTGAATTATGAGATCAGAGCCTGGGATTGACATGAAGGTCTGACCTGCATCATAAAGTGAGTGCTTTGCCTTTCTCTTTCCTTTTAGAAATACATGGTTTGCTCACTGGCATTAAGTATGGCTTTCTTGATCAGTTGGTCACAGCTCAAAGGTCCTGAGCCTGCAAACCCCCCTCCCCCCTACTTTTAGATTTTGATTTTCTATCTAAAGATGCAGGAGAGATGGAAATAAGCCCCAGGGACAAAGAGCTACTGTTTATGTAATGGGCTCCACAGCCAGATGCTTACCCATGCACATCCGTATACAAACACATAAACACGCTTTGGGGTCCCTCATAAATAATAAGATACCTAATAATCCATCAGTTAGGGATGATTGCTATTCTGTCTCTTTGGAGGCACCACGTAGCAGTCGATTTCATGTCTAAGGTCAGACTGGAGGTATTAATAACACACAGCTCGATTGTGGGGATTTTGTTGTGAACATGTTTGGGGAAGCAAATGGCATGAAAGGTGGTGCCTAGCTCTGCCTGGAAGCTGTGCGCTGCATCTCAATGGGGAACTAGAGAGGAAAATGACCATCTCCTCCTTCAAGAAGCAGACACCTTTGAAGGAAGGGAGAGTGGCCAATTCCTGGGAAAGGTGCCATTCAGCCAGACTCATTATAGGTGGGAAAACTTGAAATGCCATCCACTGTACAGATTGTCACATTCTGTCTTCTATGGAATTCCAACAATAAAGCAGCTTGTTTTCATCTTAATGATGTGCTTGGTGCTCTTATGAGAGCAAGGCATTCAGGGGGTCCTGAAAAGGGCTTAATGATTTCACTAGAGCAGCCTGTGTTGGGGCAATGCTGTCTTTGGGATTTAACAAAGCTATGGAATGTTTCTGCTCATCTGACCTGCCTCTCTATTTGCTAAAGAATGATCTGAGAAATAGAGGATTGTGAACCTTCTCATGGGAAATGGAATCAGACTTCCCACTGTTCCAGTCCCCTTTCAGGCACAGAAGTTTAAAAGATCTCGTGGGAAGAGACGGTAGCAGGGAAAGTGACCCATTTGCTAGTCCTAATTTGCACCATTTGCTTTGTTTGCTAGCAATTTACAACTTTTCACTTCATTCCTTTTTAAGCCTTATTAGGAATAGTCAAAAAGTTGTATTTGGCTGTGGTTTTCTTTGTCCCCTTCTTTCCACATATTGCCATTTCTTAGGGACATAGTTCCTGGAACATGGTAACTGTTGGGATATTATGGGTGTTTTAAGTACTATTCTGCGTGAGGCTGTTTCTACTGTTCAGGAGACAAGATGTGGTATAGCAGAGTGCAAAGATTGCTATGTTAGGAGTTAGAAAACTTGTGTTTGAATCCCACATCTGACATTTGTTACCTGTGCAATCTTGGACAAGTCATTTGTTCTCTCTAGTTCTGTTTTTTCCTCTGTGAAATAGGTTGGCTGACTCTTTCAAGTCTTTCCCAAACTCTGAATGCATAATTCTATGAATCTTCTGTTACTTAATATTTGTTTGTGAAGCCTCTGTGGGTCCAAGTGAGAGCTGCCCTTTGTTTCAGGGTTTGGCTGTTTTAAATTAGTAGAATGGCAAAATGGGTAATCTAATGGGCTTGGAGTGAGGGCTTGAATCCTGTTTCTGACACTTACTACTCATGTGACCCTGAGCAAGTCACCTAACCTCATTTATCCTCCATTTCCTTTTTTTGTAAAATGGGAATAAAAACACTCCTAGTACTTACCTTTCAGGGTTGTTGTGAGGCTTAGATGAAATAATGTATGTAAAGTGCTTCATAATTCTTAAAGTTCTAGATAAATGTCAGCCATTATTAAATTAAAGCTATTGATTCATGGATTCTAGGTAAGATATCAAGTGATAAGATGCCTTTAATTGAGATGACATCTGCCTATGACTGGCCAGTGTGTAGAAGGGTCCATCTGAGAGTCTTTGCTGAGTGCTGACTAGTTTCTGGTAGGGAAATTGACCACAGTGTTCCAATAAGAGATGGGTCAACAGCTCTATTGATTCTGTTGATTCAGACTAAATGAGGGGCCAAAGTGACCTGCCATATTTCAAGATGAAAAGTAGTACTTGTGGAGTGGCTTTTATGCTATATTATGGTAGCTAAAAAAAATTATAATGCATTTTTAATTATGAGTCCATGCCCAGAAGACCTAGAGAAAGTAGTTCTACTTGAAATAAAAGATCCAATAAATAAATCTGACTAAACTCCTCTATATTTATCATATTGGGCAGATTTTCTCTCCTTGATACAAAATTGTTTTTTAAGTTTCTCTCCATTTTTTCTCTACCTTTATCAGCACTCATATTTTCATATGAAATTTGACTTTCACTCTAAACCCTCTACCTTTAAAACCTTCCACATGGAAATATTCTTAGTACTTTGTATACTTAAGCATCTGATGGTGCTGATAGCCACCACCCTAGTCAATAAAAAGTATGAGGAACTAGATGCAATCCCTTGATCATTCTGGTGGTTAAGCTGCTTAATTCTGCTGGCTGGAAATACTAGCATTTTGATGGTCCAGAGAGACTGGACAATCTTCTGTCCCCTAGCTCTACTTCTTTCAGGGAGGACTTCTTAGTCAAAGGGGTAGGGACTTTGTCATGTGAATTTGCCCAGTTGGAATTCTTAGTCAAAGGGGAAGGGATTTTGTGATGTGAATTTGCCCAACTGGAATTAGCTCTGAGCCCCCAGCTTAAGGAAATATCACATTCTCTCTATTGTTTGCTATTAATTTGCTGTTAATTCATTTGCTATTAATTCACCAATTCCTAGTTACATGATCTTTAACAAAATGGAGTCGAACAACAGAAACAAATAGGAATTCTCAAATTCTGTATATAATGTTTTATTCTTGACATAAAATCATCAAAGATAATAAAACAAAATATGCCAATTAACCAACAAGTATTTATTAAGATCTATGTGTCAGATACTGTGCTGTCATACCAATACAAAAATGAAACAATCCCTAGCTGTGCTCTTACAGCCTCTTCCAAAACATGTCCCAGACACTACCTAGGTTGCTCTGAACCCACAAGAAATTTCAGGATATGTCCAATTCAGTTGACTTATCCTCTATGATCACTCCTTATGTAAGCAGCCAAGAATGCAGAACGCATAAGACAGCTCTCAAACAATGTTTGACTCATGCTTCTAGCAGGGCCACCCACTCATTAGTTGAAGACTAAGGAACTTAGAATCTGATACATGTGCTATGGGGCACAGTCTTAGGAATCCATGATTGGAGCTTGTGAGATGGCTGGTGCTTTTCTATTTATAGTTCTTTCACTGAGAAGGATCTCCTACTCTTTCTCATTCTCATTAGTTAATTGAGAGTAGGGGGATCAGCAAGGCCTTTCTGCAATCCACTCACCATTTAGTCCCTTTGTTCTATTGTGTTTCTGATTTCAAACCCTGATGTTTAATTTTCTAACAAATGTCACATTCCCTCTGCCACATAGTATACATGATATGCTTACAAGTCCAATTTGCATCATTAACATTTTTTCCATCATTTTCTTAAGTCATAAGACAATCATGAAGACAGTAAGCCAAGTCCTGATTTGTATTGTTTGCTGATTTCCAAGATATAAATGCTCCTACTGAAAATTTTCTGAATTTCAAGCTGGCTTGAGCACACCCAAGGTGTCTATCCCTCTAAGTCTAGTTACTTTGCTTATGGCACTTCCTCTTTGGTGAGTTTTATCCTTGTTTGGTCATTCTTTTGCTCCATTACTTGGCAGCTAAAGCTGCCCCATTAAGGCATAGAGACTAGGGAGCAAGAGAAATATTACTTACTTCAATAAGACAATTAAATATTTGTTGATTTCATTCAACTCAACATATTTAAAAAATTATATATAGAAACAATTTTTGACAACTGTCTTGACATTTTTCGATTCTGATTCTCTCCTTGCATCTCTCTCCCCTCCCCAATGTGGTAAATAGTCCAATATAGCTTATACTAGTGTTTCATGCAATACATTTTTCCATATTCCTCATGTTGTGACAAAAGACACATCACACATACAATAAAAAACTGATGAAGGAAATAAAGTGAAAGATGGTGTGCTTTGATCTGCACAATTCCTTCTTTGGCTGTGAATGGCATTTTTTTTTTTATCATGAATACTTTGGGGCTATCGTGTTACTTTTTTTTTGCTGATAATAGTTTAGACTTTCACAGCTGATCACTGTACAATATTTCTGTTACTGTTTATACTGTTTCTCTAGTTCTGCACTCTTCACTTTGCATCCTTTCATATAAGTCTATACAGGTTATTCGGAACTAATTCTGTAATTTAATAGTATTCTATTACAGCCACATGCCACAATTTGTTCATCCATTTCCTAATTGATGGACACTGCAGTTTCCAATTCTTTGCCACTACAAAAAGAGCTGTGAAAATACTTTTTATACATGTAGGTCCTTTTCTCCTATCTCTGTTATCTTTGGAATATAGACCCAGTAGTGATATTACTGGGTCAAAGGGTATGTTTAATTTAATCACTCTTGGGCCATTGTTTCATATTGCTTTCCAGAATGGTTGTGTCAGTTCACAGTCCCACCAAAAGTATATTAGTGACCCAGTTTTCCCACATCCCCTACAACATTTATCATTTTTCTTTTTTGGTCATATTAGCCAATCTGATATGTATGAGGTAATATCTCAGAGTTGTTTAAATGTTCATTTCTTAAATCAATAGTGATCTGGAGTATTTTTTCATATGACTAAAGGTAGGTTTAATTTCTTCATCTGAAAGCTTTCTGTTCATAGTCTTTGACCATTTATGCACTGGATAATGCTTTATATTCTTAACAATTTGACTCAGTTCTTTATATATTTGGAAAATGGGGTCTTAGTCTGGGACACTTGTTGTAAATCCCATCCCCCCCATTTGTTGTTTCTGTTCTAATCTTGATTACATTGATTTTGTTTGTATAAACCCTTTTTAATTTAATTTAATCAAAATTATCTGTTTTATTTCATTCTTCCCTTATCCATAAGTCTGCCAGGTAAACTTTTCCATGTTAACATATTCTTTTTTTTTTTTAAAGTACTCACTATATGCTGGGCACTGGATAAGGCTCTGAGATATTTCTGGACCTTGATCAGAAGAACATCCTTCCAAGGGAAGCTTTTGAAAATAGTAGTGAAATCACCTTGGTACCCTGAACCTATATATTCCTTCTTGTTCTCTTCTGAGTTCCTTAAAGGCAGAGACTCTCTTGTATTTATTTTTACTTGTAGTGCTTAGCACAGAACCTGGAACATGATATGCATTTTATAAGTATTCATTGACCAATAGACTACAGAAGAGATGGATCTGCATAGCATGGTATAATGCAAAGAGACCTAGTTTGGAGTCAGAGGATCAGACCTGGATTCTGGTACTGGTTCTATAATTAATTATCTCTATGACCTTGGGCAGATCATGTCTTTTGAGGCATCATTTTCTTTATCTATAAAATAAAATGAAGAGAGTTGGCTAGATAACATCTGTGATCACACCCAGATCTACATCTTATGATCTCCTAAACTCAGAATACATACTGGCCAACAAAAAGGAATAGTTCAAACAGCATGTAATTCCTTAAAAGGAGCATGATGTTGGGTGAGTCATATCATTTGCCCTTCCTTCTTGAGGTGTAAACATTTTCAGTGATTCCTAGCTTTTCACTTGAAAGAAATTGCATTTCCTTCCTTCTTCTGAGTTGATTAGATGGGACTATAATGTGAGAAATGGCCTCCTTTACTGATGAGAATTCCTTTTATAATGGTCTGTCCATCCAAGAATCTAAACACAATTCAGAAATTATTGTTCAGGGACTTGGGGAATTGACAGGACCACTGCATGCTGTCCCTCAATTTGGTTGCCAATGAATTAATTTTACTCTCTCTATTTTTAATTCCCTTGGAACAGATTGGAGTTAGAAGATGGTGTCCTGTCATTTGCTGTAGGATAGTTCTCTTTAGTTGAAATGCCATTGGATGCTGTTAACTTAAGATTTGTGGTGCTGAAATTCTCTGGGATTTACAGCATATTTTTGTATATGAGCTCACCCCTATATCCTACTTTTATAAAAAAAATGTGATTTTGAACAAAAATCATGAAAATCTCCCTGCCTATCCCCAATTCTTCTGAAGGAAGTATGTTTTGGGGAGGAACAATGCCTTTTAACTTTAAAGCCCCCCAAAAGAGTGGAGTGGGTGTGGAGTTTTTTCTTTTTTCTCTGTTATTTTGTTCATGTCATGATTTTTCTGAAGCACTGGCATTTTATTACAAAAAAGACTAGAAACATTTCAGTTTAGTTTATTTTTATATCTGATCATTTGCAGTCAGATTCCACTATATGTGAAGGGAAAAACATTTCCCCTAATGATCACACACTCTCAAAGTAGAATGGTTTGCTTCCTGCAGTAGTGAGCACTTAGTAGGCCCAATTTAGGTAGTCCCCTCCTTGGACTTTATCAATCTGAAGCTGGACGGGACAATTTTTGGGAATGTTGTAGAGCAGTCACAGACATTTCTGCATAGAGACAACAAACCCATGAGAACCACTGCCGTCACCAAGTAAGAATGTATAGGGACAAGGTAGAGGAGGGCTTAGAATAGAGATTTGGGGAACATTCACAGTGAGGGGATTTGTTCTGGATGAACTCCTGAGAGAAGATTTTCAGCTGAGCGATGGGATAAAAGTGATTTGTCTAGGGTCACATAGCCACTGTGGATCAGAAGCAGGACCCTAAGTCATATCATTGTGATCCTGTGACCAACCTTCCCATACCATGCCACTGGCTTCTCTAAGACCTAGGTTTAAATTCTGCCTCTGAGACATACTGCATGACCCTGGACAACTCAATTAATTTTTTAGTGATCCAAGCAATTTTCTAAGAGCATTAGTTGCAGAAAAGTTGGTGATCTGTATTGGTAGAAAGAATTTCCTTAGAGTGGCCTCCTTATACTGATAAAATCCATTTTGGAGCAAAAAAAAAAAGTGATAAACCTGTGTCAGTTATTATCATCATGAGTGAGTGTTTAAATACTCATCTTTGCATTTTAAAATGTTTTTCATATTTAGACATGGAAGAATTCTTGGGCTATGTTTTTATTCCTTACTTTATAAGGACCTGGAAAAACCATAGTTGAAGGCATGATCGTGATTTTCAAAATATATGAAATGCTGCTATGTTAGAGAGATGACATCATTATTTTGTGTGACTCCATAGGGAATAATGTGGGTGAAGTCCAAGGGAGCTAGGCTTTGATTCAATATAAGGAAGAACTTCTTAGCGATCAGTGCTGTTTGGCAGTAGAACAGGCTACCCTTTATGGGAGGGAACTTCTTGTCACTGGAAGTGTTCAAGTAAAAGCTGGATGACCAATTATCATTGTTGTAGAGTGGATTCCTCCCTTTGTAATGTAGCATACTACCCAGGGAACCACATGGAATATATCTATATCTCTAACTATACCTAAATACACCTATATTTATACAGGTAAATGCCTCTATGTAGGATATTTCAATGCAGGAATTTGCTTTGCTTGACTTTTGATTACAAAGGTTTTGCTTTTGTTTTTTGATCTGAAGGGGTTGGTGTATGAGAGAGAGATTATTGGGGATTTTTATTAATTGAAAAGAAAAAAAATTAAATAAAAAAGAATAGATTCCTGAACTATATGGGATTACTGCCTTTTGATGACCCCTTAGGCCCCTTTCAGCTTAGAAAGTCTATGGCCTGGTACCCTTTGAGCTCTAAGAGCAGAATGAAGTTCCTCTGCCTCCACGTAACCCCTTGAAGAGAATAGTAGCTATATTAACCTAGAAAAGACAAATACAGACCCCCATGGATATCACTGTGCTGGTTACTTAAGACACAGAGCCCTGTGCTCCAAGAGCATCAATATGGCAGCTATAATAGGGGGAAAAAGTGAGAAGCAGGGACCTTTCAGCAATATTAAGCCTCTTAAATGACAAACCTGTAATTTGTGGAGGGAAAATGATTCCCTGAATGCATCTTATATCCTTGAGTTTCAAATTACAAAGTTCTTGCTGAAATTGGTTTCTGCCCAAGAGGAGATAATGTCAGTCAAAAAGCTTGCTTTTCTCATCAGTGCTGGGCTCCTAGTGGAGGGGAAAACACAGCCCATTCTGGCAGCCACATTCACCAAGCGGGAGAACATTAGAGGCAATTTCAATTTCTTACTTGGGGCTTCCCCAAGCATGAGGAAAGGGAGGGTGGGAAGAACGATGAACTACAAAGGTTATTAAAATGTGATTTTAATTTCTGCAGGAGTTACAAGGCGCCATGTGAGGGAGCTCACAGATATCTATGGCAGTAATGACCATGTGGCTTGTTGAAGTTCAGATGCTTCACTAGACTTGGGCATGTTCTTAACTAGAAAAAAGTGAGTCTACTGTAAAATGAGATGAAGATGGTTGTTGACTCTGGTTTGGGGGGAAAATTGCTACTGGAGGTCAATTTTGACTGATGCTGAGGAAATTATCAAGCCTAATTATTACTCTCAGAAACAATTTCTTCTTGAGGTTATGAGGCTTTCAAAAAGGAAGGGGCTAAGTCCATTATTGTCTCTTCACTGAAAAAGCTGCCTTTTAAATGCCAAAAGCCACATTGCTATTATTTCCAGCTCTTTCCTGCTGCAGAACAGTCCATTCTCATAATAATCTCTTACATTTTTATAGCTCCTCATACTTCTTAAAGTGCCTTCTTACACATTATTTCATTTGATCCTTATGACAATTCAGGAAGGGAAGCAGAGCTGATGAATTATTATCCCTATTTGACAGATGAGGAAACTGAGGTGCAGAGAGGGGAAAGGTCCTTTTGAGGTTTTCATTATCTCTTACTTGCTGAATCCAATAACTTTTTATTGATTCTCTTTCTTCTTGACCTTCCTGTAGCTCCTGATACTGTTGACTATCCTTCCTTCTGGGCTCTCTCTTCCCTTGGCTTTGGTACTCAGTTCTCTTGGTGCTTCTCCTACCTTTCTAGTTTCTTAGTCTCCTTTGCTTGGTCATCCTTCCATTTATTAAATGGAAGGATTCCACAAGGCTCTGTCATAAACTTCTTTTCTTTTTGTAATCTCTTCCTTGGTTATTGGATCAGCTTCCTGGAGTGACTTAATTCTTATTTCTAAGCAGATGATGTCCAAATGTATACATCAATTCTAATCTCTTCCCTGAGTTCCAGCTTCACATTGCCAACAACAGCTTGGATAGCTCCACCTAGAATTTCTACTGGGATCTCAAATTCAACTTGTCTAAAACAGAACTCCTAAATTCATCTGCTTGTAGGCATCTAGGTGGTATAGTAGATAGAACACTGGGTTTAGAATCAGGAAGACTTATCTTTATGAGTTCAAATCTAGGCTCAGGTACCTGGTAGCTGTGTAATCTTGGGTAAGTCACTTAACCATGTTTGCCTCAGTTTTCTCACCTACAAAATGAACTGGAGAAGGAAATGTCAAGCCACTCTATCATGTCTGTCAAGAAAACCTCAGTTGGGGGTCAGGAAGAATCAGAAATGAATGAAATGACTGAACAAAAACAAACTCATCTTTCTTCCATACCTCTCCATTTATGTTGATATTGCCACTATTTTTTCAGTTACCTAGATTTACAAACACGGAGTCATCCTGGATTCTTCCCTTTCTCTCAGTGCTCATGTACAATCAGTTGCCAAATTTTGCTGTTCCTACCTCCACTTTCCCTTATTTTCTTTTCTTTCCACACTAACTTTAATCCCAATTTAACCACTTATTGCTCATCACTTGTACTATTATAATTATTCTCCTTGCCTCTAGTTTCTTATTTCTCTAATCATTCCTTGATACAGTTGTCAAGCTGATAGCCCTAAAACATAACTAACAATGTCATTCTCTGCCCCTTAAAAATCTTCAATGGATCCTTATTAACTCTAGGATAAAATAGAAATCCCTAACATGTCATTTAAAACTCTTCACCATCTGACTTCTCCCTATCTTTGCAGTCTTATTTGATACTGCTTCCTGCCTTCCTGTATTTCTGTTCCAAATAAACTGGATTATTAGCTATTCTCTATATTCGATACTCTATCTCTGGCCTCTCTGCCTTTATGTCAATGGTTCTCCCTATCTCCATACACTCTTATCTCCTCTTTATAGAATCCATAAATTTCTTCAAAGCCTAGTTTAGATGTTATCCATAGGCATGCATATGTGTGGATCAGGTATGCTGGCACTCCCTGGGAATGGCATTCCAATGACTCTTTCCCTAAAGGAGAACACATGTAGAGGACATAATGCAACTCTTGGCTCAAAAGACCATTTCAGGGGCAACTAGAGGACCCATTGGATTGAGAACCAGGCCCAGAGACAGGAGATTTTGGGTCATCATCTCCACCCCCTCACACAAGCTGGCTCAATGAGGAGAATCATATGCCAATAGCACTTTGAGCCAAGGGCACAATAGGATCATAGATTTAGTGATATAAAGGAATTTAGACATCATTGAGTTCAACCTTTTCTTTTTGCAGATGAGGAAAATAAGGCCGAGAAATCAAGAATTATGTAGACAATTCTCTAAATAAATTTGCATTACACAAATTTGATTTTACAAAAAGATTTCTGAAAGAAATCCACATTCCAAAAAACCCCCCAACTATGTTAACTGTACAGTACTGGGCTCTCTCCAATCTTGCCTGTCAGCTAGGTGCTCTGTGGCCTCCCCTCACAAAACAAAACAAAAACTCTCTAAGGGAAAGCAGAAGAATTTGACCACCACATCCTCTACTGCTTTATTAGGTCCTGGTTTGAGACTTCTAGCACTGAGAAAGGAGACCTTTGCTCCACATAGCCCACCTACCCGTGTGTCTGGCTCCAAGTGTCTATATTCTGCCTGTGCTTAGGTACCAAGTATCTGTCCCTACCCCTGAACATTGCCTGTCTTCTCCTGTCTGTGTCTGTGTTCAGTCCCCACATGTCTCCGTCTGTGCTCTTCCTCTCAGTTAGGGCCAGGCTCTCACATGGTTGACCCCAGACCCTGCATGTTCCTCCTTCTACCCCCAGCTTCTGTCTCCTGCCCCCATATCCCCTTGAGCCTTGTGCCTATCTCTTCTCTTGATGGATCCTCATCCCATATTCTCCCTTCTCTATTTCTGTGTGTAAATTCACATTATGTAAAAATTGCTTTATACAGAGATCTGCAGAATGGCCCACTTACAGAGTAAGAACTGTCTATATGTAGAAACCCTTAATATCTGAGGCAGGATTCAAACCCATGTATTTTTCTGAGCCTTTCTAGTTCTCTGTCCACTGTGCAATGCCATCTCTCACTTATGGTCAGGCTCGTGCAAGTCCAGGGACATATGGGATCTAAGAAAGTGGATGACCAGAGCAATTCATGCCTCCAATGCTGGGACCGGCTTCCCTAGTGTTGGCAATGTCCTCTAGCGGTGTCATTGGGGAAGCTATTTTCTTTACTGAGCTGAGGCCCCATGTTGCTCTGTTCTGTTTCTTGCATAGCTCTCCACCAAGTATTTCCAAAGAGCCACACCTTCTGCTGTGCATCTCTGTTGCTGCTTTCTATTTGAGCATCCACACTGAGCAGGATTTCTTTCTTGTGCCTCTGCTGAACTGTTAGTGTTCTTTCCTGACATGGTCTTTGGAGGCTACACAATCTGTCTGGCTCTTCTGTGGATCTACTGCAGTCTTGGAAATGTCTGCTTCTGACTAAACACAACAGAACTGAACACAGATTCAAGCTTCTCTAAAAAGCCCAACTGATACCAGACCTAATGCTAACAAAAGAACTTCCAGGAGCTATGAGTCATCTAGTCACATGTGGTCCTAAGCTTGAGCTCACTTTCCCTTGGACTCTGTATGTTCTAGTTAGAGAGTATATCACAGACTTTTGGAGTTATTTAATTCCAACTGTTCTTACTATACCACTTTAATAACAATCCTTTTTTAAAAGCTAACTGCCTGATGAAGTGGTTATCATCTGATAATCATGGTTGGTGGGAAGCATACTCTGGGATTTGTCACATATCACAATAGAAAGATACCCCTAATCCTTTAGGCATATCTCTAGAACCCCTGAGGGGGCGTAGTAGTTAGCTCTGTCTGAATAGGAATTGGGATATTTGTCCCAGAGCTGATATAACACATACAAATACAATATGGTATTATACTTATTCTTAAAAGTAAGATTTAAGAGATTTAAAATTTATCTTTTTTTTTTTTTTTGTCTTCCCTGGCCTAACATGGTGCTTAGGTCATGGGTTGTTTGCTAAATAATAATTAACTGGCAAATGCCAGGACTACCTTTATCCCTCATGATTTGACAGGCTTAATTAACTTGTTCAAGTCCTCTTTCAACAACTTGGTAGCTACAATTCCAGGTTTGATCTTTGCCTTTCATTAACTCAGGATTTGAATGTGTTATTAAAAAAACACTCAGTTACCTACACCAGGAAACATGTCCAGGAGGAGCACTGAAGGTCTAAAATTTCTTTCATAGCTTTTCTAGTTCTAGTTGACTCACTGAATTATCAAAAAAGGCAAAGCAACAAGATGTCTGTAGCTGCTAGTAATTATAGCAAAAATATTAGCTCATTTAAGGTTTTTCAAAAACGTTTAATGCACATTAGGATGGTGGGACATTTTGATATAGAGAAAACTGAAAGAACAGAGCATCAAAAGAGACTCAAAGAATAGATCTGTTCTATCTTGTTAAAAAAAAAAAAGTTGAGGGTCGGGACTTCTGGTTAAGATGGCGGTAGAGTAAGGAGCAGCTGCTCGATCTATCCTAACCGAAGCATACAGGACTCCTCAAGGGGACATAAAAATGAATCCAGATGAACGAAGGGACCCCACAACAGGGTGTAGCATTGAAGGTACATGGAATCGGGGCATTTCCATGCTATAAAGGGGTGAAACAGCTCTCACTAAAACGCGAGAGGAAGAAGCCCCTCCCCCAACCCACACACCACGTAAAGCCCAGAGGCCAGCGCACAAGAGTGAAAGCAGGATTGGGGCACCCAGTAAGTCACAGGGCTTGTTCCTGAAAGCAGCAAGACTTAGGGCCCCAAGTGGCTAAAGAACGTGCACGGACTTTCCCCAGCATCTGCGCAAGTGAAGGCAGTGCCCTAGGTACAGACAAAGATCTTGAGTGCAGGCTTGGACCTTGAGTGGGGACCCTGTACAGATGGCTGTGGAAGCAGCCCCTGAGACTGCTGAAAGAGCCTCAGGCAGAGGGACAGACCAGGGACAACCAGGAGGCTCGCCCCCAAGAACAAGGAGACCTGAGCCCTCCTTGGGAGCCTAGAAACCGCAGTCAGACCCTGAGTGTGAAGACAAAGCAATGGCAAGCCATCGGGAAACCCAGAAAAGAAAGATTATCAAGAAGAACTCTGGAACACTTGACAACTTTTACACAGAGAAAATCCAGACAACAGAGGAGGACAAACAAGAAAACATATCCAAACCTTCCCAAAACAATGAAAACTGGTCACAAGCTATTGAAGAGTTAAAAACCGAGGTGTTGAGGAAGATGGAAGAGATCTGGCAAGAAAATAACAGTTTAAAAGGCAGAATTTCACAATTGGAAAGTAAGGCAAGTCAACTGAAGACCAGAAATGACCAGATTGAAAAGGAAAACCAGTCCCTAAAGGCTAGAATTGAGCAATTAGAAGCCAATAATCTCTCAAGACAACAAGAACAAATAAAACAAAGTCAAAAGACTGATAAAATAGAAGGAAACATGAAATATCTCAATGAGAAAGTGACAGACCAAGAAAACCGGTCTAGAAGAGACAATTTGAGAATCATTGGTCTTCCAGAAAAAGCAGACATTAATAGAAACTTGGACTCCATACTTAAAGAAATTATTCAGCAAAATTGCCCTGAAGTCCTACAACAAGAGGGCAATATAGACATTGAAAGGATCCATAGATCACCCTCTACACTGGACCCTGAAAAGTCAACACCCAGGAATATAATAGCCATATTCAAGAGCTTTCAAGTAAAAGAAAAAATCTTACAAGAAGCCAGAAAGAGACAATTCAAAGATCAAGGAGCACCAATCAGGATCACACAGGATCTGGCAGCCTCCATGCTAAAAGACCGCAAGGCTTGGAATACAATATTCAGAAAGGCAAGAGAGCTGGGCCTTCAGCCACGGATCAACTACCCATCAAAACTGACTATATACTTCCAGTGAAAAGTATGGGCATTCAACAAAATTGAAGATTTCCAAGTATTTGCACAAAAGAGACCAAGACTAAATGGAAAGTTTGATATCCAACCACAAAAATCGAGAGAAACATGAAAAGGTAAATAAGATACAGAGG
>NC_058131.1:303829218-303878225 GCF_016433145.1 Gracilinanus agilis
CCTTCCTTCCTTCCTTTCTTCCTTCCTTCCTTCTTTCCTTCCTTCCTTTCTTCTCTCCTTCCTTCCTTTCTCTGTCAGTCTGTTTCTCTTTTTCTTTCTTTTTTCTTTCTCTCTTTTCTTATTAACATCTCTAAGATATAAGGGCAAACTAGGAAATGGTATTAAATGACTTATCTAATGTCACACAACTAGGAAGTGACTGAGGCCAGATTCAAACCCAGGGCTTCCCAACTCCAGGTCTGGTACTCTATCCACTGAACTACCAAGCTGTCCATCATGGTCACTTTCATGTGGCACAGAAAGTATAGTGTTTGTGATTAGAGGTCCTAGATTGAATACTAGGTCACCTTAAGTAAGCCATATTCTCTTTTCGGACCCAAGTCTTCTGAGGCAGGTAGGTGGTTTTGTAGATAAAACACTGGGCTAGGTTCAAATTGACCTCAGACACTAAGTGTGTGACCCTTGGCAAGTCACTTAACCTCTGTCTCAGTTTCCTCAATTGTAAAATTAGAACAATAATGGCACCTACCTCTCAGGGTTGTTGTAAGGATTAAATACACCAGTATTTGTAAAGCATTGGGTACATAAATAAACGTTAAAGAAATGTTTGCTTCCTCTCGCTCCCTTCTTATCTATAAAATGAGAGTTGGACTAAATGACTTCTAAGAGATCTTCCATCTCTAAATCTAGAATCTTTAATGCTTGAATTCAGGGAAACCATTATTTATTTCTTTATCTGTTCTGTGATCATCCCTTTATGACATTTTGCTTATTTTTATGATTGTTCTTTCTTCTGACCTCATGACTTTGTACACATTAATATTTTTTGGTTGGGGAGAATGTAGCAATAAAGGCCTTAGAGACTCTTCCGAGGCTGCTGAGAGGTTACACACAGTCACTATACGTCAGAAACTAGAGCTTCCTGACCTCCCCTATCCCATGCAGTCTCTCACATTGCTGATATGTTACTCTTATGATTATTGTTTATGTGTTGCTTATTTCATACTGACTAAATACTTGATTGGATCTTGGATCTCATTGATGTGGGTATCCTATCCATCAATTCAGACCACAGTCCATCCATACTTACTCATATTGTATAAATCTTATTGCTTTAATAAGTTTTCCATGGGGGACAGGAGACCCACCAAATGTCTTGGAGGTCTTTGCAATGATATTGATTGAGTACATACATGGCCTGTCAATTAGACTGTCTCTTGCTATTGCCACATGACTAGTTTATGTTGTTCAATGACAACCTTTATTCCAATTCTCCTTAGTAATTCCTTATGGGTAATGTGTTGTGGACTGCTTACACTCACCATGTTTCTCTCTATTCTCCTTTGAGTGATACTAATTCTTTAAAAAAATAAAGTTTTATTGATATCTTTTTTAAAAAATATAATTCCCCCCAGTATTTCTCCTCTTATTCCTCCCAGCTATTCCAAATAACAAAATAGTTTTTTAAGGTAAAAAAGGAAAAATCAGTATAATTGTTGAACATGCCAAAAATTCTGAAAAGATGGACAATCTTTTATACCTGGGGTCCTCTCACTTCTGCAAAGGCATGAGATGGAGCTGTCCTCTCATATATCCTTTTTCTTTTCTTTTTTTTTTTTTTTGAGTCTTCTTGTTCTTTGTAATTTTGCTACATTCACTTTTGATTTTTTTAAATTTGGCTATTCTTTCCATTTACTTTATTGGAGCCATTGTATATTGTTTTCTGGTTCTGTTAACTTCACTCTGTATTAGTTCTGTTGGTCATTCCTTGCTTCTCAGTATTCAAAATGACATTCCTTTTAAAATATATTGAGAATATAATAATTGATATTTTGCTTCTGTGTAATACTATCAGGAGAATATTGGCATTGAAAAATGCACTTTCATTTCAGGAAGAAATTTTTGTTAATTAAAAAAACTTTGAAATTTCCCAAAGGAAATCCAACTTGCTCTCTCTTTTTCCATTCTGGGTCCAACTTACTGTTTGTTTACAGTGTCTGCCCAAGATATATTGATTTATAAGCTCTATAGGTTATCCATCTAGTTCATTGGTTCCCCAAATTTTTTGGCCTATCACCCCCTTTCCAGAAAAAAAATATTACTTAGTGCCCCCGGGAAATTAATTTTTTAAAAATTTAATAGCAATTAATAGGAAAGATAAATGTTCCTGTGGCCATCACCGCCCTCCTGGATCGCTGCAACACCCACCAGGGGGGCAGTGGTGCCCACTTTGGGAATCACTGATCTAGTTAGATGATATTGTCTGAATAACTGAAATTTTTCATCCTCTTGGTTTTTCCTGTGTGGATTTCTGGAGCAAACTCTTTTGAATAGTTGTGGATCTTGTCTAGGACAGTGATGAGCAAACTACAGCCCACAGGCCAGATGCAGCCCTTTGAAATGTTCTATCAGGCTGTGACATTATTCCTAATCTGATGAATACAATGAGTAGGATACAATACAATGAAACATTGAAAGAGTTGCCTTAGAAACAGACTGACAGATGAGCATTTCCTTTCCTTTGGCCCCCTCTTTAAAAAGTTTGCCCATCACTGGTCTAGGAGGTTCATTCTTTTTTTTTTTTTAAATTTTCAAAGTTTACTTTTTTAATTAATTAATTTAGAATATTTTTCCTTAGTTACATGATCCATGTACTTTCCCTTCCCTCCTCCCACACCCTTCCAGTAGCCAGTGAGCAATTCCACTGGGTTTTACGTGTGTCATGGATCAAGACCTATTTCCATATTTTTAATATTTGTACTAGGGTGATCATTTAGCATCTACATCCCCAATGATATCCCCATCGACCCATGTGATTAAACAGTTGTTTTTCTTCTGGGTTTCCACTCCCACAGTTCTTTCTCTGGATGTGGACGGCATTCTTTCTCGTAAGTCCTTCAGAATTGTTCTGGATCATTGCATTGCTGCTAGTAGAGGAGTCCATTACATTCGATTGTGCCACAGTGTACCAGTCTCTGTGTATAATGTTCTCCTGGTTCTGCTCCTTTCATTTTGCATTAATTCCTGGAGGTTGTTCCAGTTCACATGGAATTTAGGAGGCTTATTCTTATTTATTGCATGTCTTATTTTTTTAATTAAACTGTTACCTTTGTTATTGTGCTTTTTTTCACATCTCCTACAATACAGTACCCTGCACATAGTGGGTCACCAATAAATATTGAATAAATGAATGAATATTGTGATGGTCAAGAAATTAAGAGACTAGAGGTGGAGTAGTGGGGGATCTATATTTTATAAGTATATCTCCATGGAACTGGAATGAAAGCCATCTCAATTCTTACTTCTTCCCTCCTACTTAACTCCTGCTGGACACAAAGTATCCCTCCTTTTCTTTCTTCTTCTCAAGCTACAGTTTGTAACAGTATATGCAAAACTCCATTAGAATTCATACTAAATGAGCTAAAGTGCTGATTTATTGAGCTCCCTGGGATCTGGAACATTTTGCTTAATTTAGACTTCAGTGATGGTTGTGCCATTTCTTTGATTCAAGAACCCTGCTGCCTGGAGACTGAAAACAGACTCTAGTGGAAAAACACTCTAGCCCCAAACAGCAAGTGTGCTATAGGAAATAAATAGAAATATGAATGGTGATTGCTTTAAGAGGGGACCAATAATATGGAAATATGTTTTGCATGATTTCACATGTATAATCAATATCAGATTGCTTGCCTTCTCAAGGGGTGGGGTGGGATGTGAAAGGGGAGAGAATTTGGAACTCAAAATAAAAAAATGTTAAAATATTTTACAGAAAATGGGAAATAAATAAATAAATAAAAACATTAAAAAACAAAAAGGGGCCAAATCTCCTCTGTTTGCAAGTTTGATGCAGTTCTTCTTTTTAGGATATTTTTGAGGAAAAGGCCCATTGACCTTTATTTATGATTTCACTGTCACTATTTGTTATAATTTGTCTGGCTTGGAAAAAATATACTGTTCCTAGATTTGCCTCTGAATTTGATTGATTTTAGGCTCTATGCTTCCAATAGCTTATGAAACAGGTGTCTTATGCAGCAAATTCAACGAAGACTTCCTGTGACCATCAGTCACCCAATAAACTAGGAAATACTTACTTTTTACACAACTTTGTGTCAGGTGGGGAAGTGTAAGATTTAAATTGATGTCCAATACTTCAAGCATTATTTTTAAAAAGTTTATTATCTGACAAAACAGAACCACGTGACTAAATTTTTCTACCTGCTCAAAAATCCCTGCTCCAACAAAGCTGCAAAAGGAAGAAAAAAGAGCAAGACATGGAACTCCACTGAGTTTATATCCTATCTACATCAGCATGTAATGACAGGAAGTGAGTGGAGTGCTGGGAATTGTAGTTTTGCTGGGGATTGTAGTTTTTAGGGTAACAGATTCTAAATACACAATTTCCCCTGGGAGCCTTTGGGAGACTAGTCTTCCCAATGGATCATTCAAATATAACCAGTTTATAAATTACAATAATTTGGGGATAAAATGGAAAGAGAACAAAACCAATGATTGCTAGGTTCATTGACAAAAGTCAATTAGGGGGCAGTACCCTTTGGCATAAGAGTATACATACAAAATAAATGTGTTACAACCCCCCCCACAGTTCAACCAATTATACTCCATGGTTCATTCTGGGTCTTCTGATGCTGTGGAGGTTTTTTCAGGCATCTTCATGGTGCCTTCTTCAAACAATTCATCTTCTAGATTCAAAGAGTTATCAAGTTCTTTTTCCTGAAATGTTTCTTTCTTAAAAGATTTTTTTAGTTTTATGACAATTATACAATCCCCCCATAAGAGGGTGTTGCAATCTCTATGATAATTATCCAATCCCCCCGAGGAGGGTATTGACCAACACTTGGATCTACTCCTAAAGCCACTGAAACTCATGGCTTTTAATCTTGGCTAAAATGCTCCTTCTTGGGGGCCATTTAGGGATACTATTCCCCTTAGGAAACGTTATAAGACTATAACTCATCATGGGGTAACCAACCTCTTGGGTTTGCTCCCTCCTTTGAAATAGGACTGTAAAGACATGCCTTTTATATGTCCCATCCATTGTACTGTGGAGGCGAGGACTACAATATTGCTCCCTCCTATGGCATGAGATTATAAGAGCTCTAAAAGGCATGTCTAATCTAGGGTGATTGTTTTTTTTTTGTTTTTTTTTTAACCCTTGTACTTGGGTGTATTGTCTTATAGGTAGAAGATTGGTAAGGGTGGGCAATGGGGGATCTAGGGTGATTTTAAATGGTGTTTCTCTCTCCACCTCTTGCTGCTGTGTTGTGTTGGAAATATATAGAGATGCTGATGATTTATGTGCATTTATTTTGTATCCTGCAACTTTACTAAAGTTGTTGATTATTTCTACAAGCTTCTTAGTTGATTCTCTAGGATTTTTTACTTGAGACCATCATAGCATCTGCAAAGAGTGATAGCTTAGTGTCCTCATTGCCTATTTTAAAACCTTCAATTTTTTTTTTCTTCTCTAATTGCTACTGCTAGTGTTTCTAGTACAATGTTAAATAATAGAGGTGATAATGGTCATCCTTATTTCATGCCTCATCTTATTGGGAAAGCTTCTAATTTATTCCCATTGCATATGATGCTTGTTGATGGTTTTAGATACATATTGTTTATTATTTTTAGGAAAGGTCCTTCTATTGCTATACTTTCTAGTGTTTTCAGTAGGAATGGGTGCTGTATTTTGTCAAAGACTTTTTCAGCATCTATTGAGGTAATCATGTGGTTTTTGTTGGTTTGCTTATTGATATGGTCAATTATGTGAATGGTTTTTCTAATGTTGAACCATCCTTGCATTCCTGGTATAAATCCCACCTGATCATGGTGGATGATGTTCTTAATTACTTGCTGGAGTCTTTCTGCTAGTATTCTATTTAAGATTTTTGCATCTATGTTCATTAGGGAGATTAGCCTGAAGTTTTCTTTCTCTGTTTTTAGTCTGTCTGGCTTTGGAATCAGTATCATATTTGTGTCATAAAAGGAATTTGGTAGGACTCCTTTTTTGCTTATTATGTAAAATAATTTGTATAGTATTAGGATTAGTTGTTCTTTGAATGTTTGATAGAATTCACTTGTGAATCCATCAGGCCCTGGCGATTTTTTCTTAGGGAGTTCTTTGATGGCCTATTCAATTTCTTTTTCTGATATTGGATTATTTAAGTATTTCATTTCTTCTGCTGTTAATCTAGGCAATTTATATTTTTGTAAATATTCATACATATCTCCTAGATTGCTATATTTATTACCATATAATTGGGCAAAATAGTTTTTAATGATTGTCTTGATTTCCTCTCCATTAGAGGTGAGGTCTCCCTTTTCATCTTTGATACTGTCAATTTGATTTTCTTCTTTCCTTTTTTTAATAGATTGAACAGTACTTTGTCTATTTTATCTATTTTTTCAAAATACCAGCTTCTAGTCTTATTTATTAATTCAATAGTTCTTTTACTTTCGATTTTATTAATTTTTCCTTTGATTTTTAGTATTTCTAATTTAGTTTTCATCTGGGGATTTTTGATTTTCTAGTTTTTTAAGTTGCATGCCCAATTCATTAATCTCTGTCCTTCCTAATTTGTTAATATGTATACACTCAGTGATATAAATTTTCCCCTTAGAACTACTATGGCTGCATCCCATAGGTTTTGGTAAGAAGTCTCATCTTTGTCATTGTCTTTAATGAAATTATTAATTGTTTCTGTGATTTTTTCTTTAACTTATTTTGGGGAATCATATTATTTAATTTCCAATTAGTTTTTGGTTTGCCTCTCCATGTATTCTTACTAATAACTATTTTTATAGCATTATGATCTGATAAGATTTCATTTATTATTTCTACATTTTTGCATTTGTTTGCCATGTTTCTATGCCCTTGTAAATGATCAATCTTTGTGAATGTTCCATGTGCTGATGAAATGAAGGTGTATTCTTTTTTGTCCCTATTTATTTTTCTTCATATATCTATTAACTCTAATTTTTCCAGGATTTCATTCACCTCTCTCATGTCTTTCTTATTTATTTTTTGGTTTGATTTATCTAGATCTGATAGGGGAAGTCTACTTCCCTACTAGTATAGTTTTACTATCTATTTCATCATTGAACTCTACTAGCTTTTTCTTTAGAAATTTGGATGCTATACCATTTGGTGCATATATCTTGAGTACTGATATTTCCTCATTGTTTATTTTTTTAAAATTTTAAACATTTATTAATATTTATATTTTAGAAAAGTTAACATGGTTACATGATTTATGTTCTTACTTTCCCCTTCACCCCTCTCCTGCTGTTCTTCCTCTGAATGTGGGTTGTGTTCTTTTCCATAGATCCCTCAGAATTGTCCTGTGTTGCATTGCTGCTGGTACAGAAGTCCATTACATTCTATTTTACCACAGTATATTAGTCTCTGTGTACAATGTTCTTCTGGCTCTGCTCCTTTCGCTCTGCATCAATTCCTGGAGCTCTTTCCAATTCACATGGAATTCCTCCAGTATATTATTCCTTTTACCACAGTAGTATTCCATCACCAACATATACCACAATTTGTTCAGCCATTCCTCAATTGAAGGGCATGCCCTCAGTTCCTAGTTCTTTGCCACCACAAAAAGCTAGGCTATAAAAATTTTCGTGCAAGTCTGTTTATCTAAGATCTCCTTGGGGTACAAACCCAGCAATGGTAAGGCTGGATCAAAGGGCAGGCATTCTTTTAGAGCCCTTTGAGCATAGTTCCAAATTGGCATCCAGAATGGTTGTATCAGTTCACAGCTCCACCAGCAATGCATTAATGTTCCAATTTTGCCACATCCCCTCCAACATTCATTACTCTCCCCTTCTTTCATTTTAGCCAATCTGCTAGGTGTGAGGTGATACCTCAGAGTTGTTTTGATTTGCATTTCTCTAATTATTAGAGATTTAGAACACTTTCTCATGTGCTTATTGATACTTTTGATTTCTTTACCTGAAAATTGCCTATTCATGTCTCTTGCCCATTTTTCAATTGGGGAATGGCTTGATTTTTTATACAGTTGATTTAACTCCTTGTATATTTGAGTAATTAGATCCTTGTCAGAGTTTTTTGTTATAAAGATTTTTTCCCAATTTGTTGTTTCCCTTCTGATTTTGACTATATTGTTTTGGTTTGTACAAAAACTTTTTAGTTTAATATAATCAAAACCATTTAATTTACATTTTGTAATTTTCTCTAACTCTTGCTTGGTTTTAAAGTCTTTCCTTTCCCACAGATCTGACAATTAAACTATTCTGTGTTCATTTAACTTGTTTATAATTTCCCTCTTTATATTCAAGTCGTTCACCCATTCTGAATTTATCTTGGTGTAGGGTGTGAGATGTTGATCTAGACCTAATCTCTCCCATATTGTTTTCCAAATTTCCCAGCAGTTTTTGGCAAATAGTGGATTCATGTCCCAAAAGTTGGGCTCTTTGGGTTTATCATACACTGTCTTGCTGATGTCATTTACCCCAAGTCTATTCCATTGATCCTCCTCTCTGTCTCTTAGCCAGTACCATATTGTTTTTTTTTAAGACCCTTGTACTTCGGTGTATTGTCTCATAGGTGGAAGATTGGTAAGGGTGGGCAATGGGGGTCAAGTGACTTGCCCAGGGTCACACAGCTGGGAAGTGGCTGAGGCCGGATTTGAACCTAGGACCTCCCGTCTCTAGGCCAAGTCTATTCCACTGATCTTCCCTTCTGTCTCTTAGCCAGTACCATACCGTTTTGATGACTGCTGCTTTATAGTATAGTTTAATATCTGGTACTGTTAGGCCCCCTTCCTTCACATTTTTTCATTATTTCCCTTGATATTCTTGATCTTTTGTTATTCCAAATGAACTTTTTTTATAGTTTTTCCTAATTCAGTGAAAAAGTTTTTTGGTAGTTTGATAGGTATGGTGCTAAATAGATAAATTAATTTGGGTAGAATGGTCATTTTTATTATGTTAACTCGTCCTACCCATGAGCAATCAATGTTTTTCCAATTGTTTAGATCTAGTTTTATTTGTTTGGAAAGTGTTTTGTAGTTGTTTTCTTATAATTGCTGTGTTTGTTTTGGTAGATAGATTCCCAAGTATTTTATATTGTCTAGGGTGATTTTAAATGGTGTTTCTCTCTCCACCTCTTGCTGCTCTAATGTGTTGGAAATATATAGAAATGCTGATGATTTATATACATTTATTTTGTATCCTGCAACTTTGCTAAAGTTGTTGATTATTTCTACAAGCTTCTTAGTTGATTCTCTAGGATTTTTTAAGTAGACCATCATATCATCTGCAAAGAGTGATAGCTTAGTCTCCTCATTGTCTATTTTAATACCCTCAATTTTTTTTTCTTCTCTAATTGCTACTGCTAGTGTTTCTAGTACAATGTTAAATAATAGAGGAGATAATGGGCATCCTTGTTTCACTCCTGATCTTATTGGAAAGGCTTCTAATTTATCTCCATTGCATATGATGCTTGTTGATGGTTTTAGGTATATACTGTTTATTGTTTTTAGGAAAGGACCTTCTATTGCTATACTTTCCAGTGTTTTCAATAGGAATGGATGCTGTATTTTGTCAAATGCTTTTTCAGCATCTATTGAGATAATCATGTGATTTTTGTTTGTTAGACTGTTGATATGGTCAATTATGTGGATGGTTTTCCTAATGTTGAACCATCCTTGCTGGAGTCTCTTAATTACTTGCTGGAGTCTCTTTGCTATTATTCTATTTAGGATTTTTGCATCTATGTTCATTAGGGAGATTTGTCTGTAGTTTTCTTTCTCTATTTTTGATCTCCCTGACTTTGGAATCAGTACTATATTTGTGTCATAAAAGGAATTTTATTAATTTCTCCCTTGATTTTTAGTATTTCTAATTTAGTTTTCATCTGGGGATTTTTAATTTGCTCGCTTTCTAATTTTTTAAGTTGCATGCCCAATTTATTAATTTCTGCCCTCCCTAATTTCTTAATATATGCATTCAAGAATATAAATTTCCCCTTTAGTACTGCCTTGGCTGCATCCCATAGAGTTTGGTAGGATGTCTCATCATTGTCATTTTCTTCAATGAAATTGTTGATTGTTTCTATGATTTCTTCTTTGACTAATTGGTTTTGGATATGGTTACTTGTTTATTCTCCTCTGCTGTTTCCTTTGTTGTCTGGATTTTTTCTGTGTAAAAGTTGTCAAGTGTTAAAGGTTTTTTCTTCTTCATCTTTCTCTTCTGGTTTTCCTGATAATTCTGGCTTGTCATTCTAAGCTGAGTGCCCTCTCAGCTTTATGGTCACGCCCAGGATCTGTCTGCACCCTTCAGACTCCTGAGATCTCAGGTCTAGTTGTTTTGAGACAAGCCTCCTGGTGGTCTCCTTGCTCGTTCTTCTGCTTGAAGCTCCTTTACAGTCTCAGGGAGCTGCTTCCGTAGTCAAGCACCTCTCTGTACTGGGTCCCCACTCAAGGTCTGCTCCTGCACTCAGAATCAGCCCCTTCATCCACGCCCCAGTCTGCACTTTAATCCGTGCCTCAGCCCGCGCGTGTGTCAGCCCCTTCAGCTGTGCCTGGGCTCAGGGTCTGCACTCAGAGTCCCCGAGTTCCTCAACTTCCTGGGGGGTGAGTCCCAAGTCTTGCTGCTCCCAGGAACAAGCCCTGGTGAGCTGCCAATGACCCAATGGGTGCCCCAAACCTGCTCTGACTCCCGTTCTCTGGCTTTGGAGCTGTAGGTGGTGTGGTGTGGGGGAGGGGGTTGCTCTGCTTGTGTTTTCTTGGGAGCTGTTTCACCCCTTTATAGTGTGGAAATGCCCCAATTCCAAGTACCTCCAATGCTGCGCCCTGTTGTGGGGTCCCTTCTTTCCTCTGGATTTGTTTTTATGTCTTCTTGAGGAGTCCTGTATACGTGGGTTAGGAGAAGTCAAGCAGCTACTTTTTACTCTGCCGCCATCTTAACCCAGCCCGTGATCCTTTCTACTTCCTCATTGTTTGTATTGCCTTTTATTATGATGTAATTACCTTCCCTATCTCTTTTAACCAGATCTATTTTTACTTTGGCTCTGTCAGAAATCATGATTGCAACTCCTGCCTTCTTTTTCCTCAGTTGAAGCCTAATAGATTTTACTCCATCCTTTTATTTTTATTCTATGTATGTCTGCCTGTCTCATGTGTGTTTCTTGTAGACAACATATGGTAGGATTTTGGTTTCTAATCCACTCTGCTATTTGCTTCTGTTTTATGGGTGAGTTCATCCCATTCACATTCAGAGTTATAATTATCAACTGTGCATTCCCAGACATTTTGATTGTCTCTCCTTGTCCTGCCCTTTCTTCTTTCACTATTTCCTTCTATACCAGTGTTTTGTTTTTAATCAGTTCCCCTAATCCCCTCCCTTATTGTACTTATATTTCTCCGCTCTCCCTTATTATTGCCCTCTTCTTCTTCTTCCGGGTCTTTTTAAGCTATACCCTCCACCCCCCCTCCCATCTCCACCCTCTCCCTTTGTAGTGTTGCTTCCCTCTCTACCAGTCCTTTTGTTACCCTTCTACTTCTCTATAGGGCATGAATCAATTCTCTGCCCCAATGGATCTGATTGTTCTTCCCTCTTTAAGTTAATTTCAAAGCACTATAATAGACAATATAAAATACTTAGGAATCTATCTACGAAAAACAAACATAGGAATTATATGAACACAACTACAAACACTTTCCAAACAATTAAAACTAGATCTAAACAATTGGAAAAACAATGATTGCTCATGGGTAGGATGAGCTAACATAATAAAAATGACCATTCTGCCCAAATTAATTTACTTATTTAGTGCCATACCTATCAAACTACCAAGAAACTTTTTTACAGAATTAGAAAAAACTATAACAAAGTTAATTTGGAAGAACAAAAGATCAAGAATATCAAGGGAAATAATGAAAAAAAAATGTGAAGGAAGATGGCCTAGCAGTACCAGATATTAAACTATACTATAAAGCAGTGATCATCAAAACAATATGGTACTAGCTAAGAGACAGAAGGGAAGATCAGATCAGTGGAATAGACTAGGAGTAAGTGATGTGAGCAAGACAGTCTATGATAAACGCAGAGCTGAACTTTTGGGACAAAAATCCACTATTTGACAAAAAATGTTGGGAAAATTGGAAAACAATATGGGAGAGATTAGGTTTACATCAGTGGTTCCCAAACTTTTTTGTCCTACTGCTCCCTTTCCAGAAAAAAATATTACTTATTGCCCCCTGTCACATACTATCACTGACCCCTTACAGTTATTCACCGCCCCCAAATGTACCTGTGGCCATCATGGCCCCCCTGGATCACTGCAGCACCCACTAGGGGGCAGTAGCACCACTTTGGGAATCACTGGTTTAGATCAACATCTCACACCCTACACCAAAATAAATTCACAGTGGGTGAATGACTTGAATATAAAGAAGTAAATTATAAGAAAATTAGGTGAATACAGAATAGTATACTTGTCAGATCTCAGGGAAAGGAAAGATTTTAAAACCAAGGAAGAGTTAGAAAAAATTACAAAATGTAAAATAAATTATTTTGATTACTTTAAATTAAAACGTTTTGTACAAACAAAAACAATGCAACTAAAATCAGAAGGGAAACAACAAACTAGGAAAAAATCTTTATAACAAAAAACTCTGACAAAGGTCTAATTACTCAAATATAAAGGAGCTAAATCAATTGTAGAAAAAATCAAGCCATCCCCCAATCGATAAATGGGTAAGGGACATGAATAGGCAATTTTCAGATAAAGAAATAAAAACTGTCAATAAGCACATGAGAAAGTGTTCTAAATCTCTAATAATTAGAGAAATGCAAATCAAAACAACTCTGAGATATCACCTCACATCCAGCAGATTGGCTAAAATAACAGCAGGGGAGAGTAATGAATGTTGGAGGGGATGTGGCAAAATTGGGACATTAATTCACTGCTGGTGGAGTTGTGAACTGATCCAGCCATTCTGGATGGCAATTTGGAACTATGCCCAAAGAGAGCTAAAAGAATGCCTGCCCTTTGATCCAGCCATACCTTTGTTGGGTTTGTATCCCAAAGAGATCATAGGGAAAAAGACATGTACAAAAATATTTATAGCCACCCTCTTTGTGGTGGCAAAAAACTGGAATGAGGGTATGCCCGTCAATTGGGGAATGGCTGAACAAATTGTGGTATATGCTGGTGATGGAATACAATTGTGCTCAAAGGAATAATAAACTGGAGCAATTCCCTGTGAACTGGAATGACCTCCAGGAATTCATGCAGAGTGGAAGAAGCAGAACCAGGAGAACATTGTACACAGAGACTGATACACTGTGGTAAAATCAAATGTAATGGACTTCTGTACTTGCAGCAATGCAATGGTCCAGGACAATTCTGAGGGATTCATGGAAAAGAACGCTACCTACATTCAGAGGAAGAACTACAGGAGTGGAAACACAGAAGAAAAAGAACTGTTTGAACACATGGGTTGATGCAGACATCATTTGGATGTAGACTCTTAATGACCACCCTAGAACAATTATCAATAATATGGAAATAGGTCTTGATCGATGACACAGGAAGAAACCAGTGGAAATATGTGTCAACTATGGGGCATAGGGGGTGTGGGGGAAGAGAGAAAGCAAGAACATGAATCATGTAACCATGGAAAAATTTTTTCTAAAAAATAAAAATAAAATAATCACTATAAAAAAATAAAGGAGTTGCTAAAGGGGGCAAAAAAAAAATAAAAGGCATGTCTTTCATTTGTCTTATCCATTTTAATGTGGAGGTGGGGAATAGTGCTATAGCACTTCACTCCAGCTACTGAATGGACCCTTACCTCTTGTTACAAACAACTCAAAGGTACTTTTAGAATGCTATCTTTTCCAGTCCAGTCATAGAGGAAAGGTACAAATGAAGACAATGTAGCAGCACATACAGCTAATAGTCAAAACACAGTAACTTAAAGTGAGAGTGTAACAGAATTTAACAAACAAAATAAAATCTTAAAACAAGCAGTCAGCAAATACAATATATGTGATAGGATATAGGTACTGAATTCAAGAGTTCTTTTTTTTTTCTCAATTCAGATACAGAGATTTCCATAAAACAATGGAGTCTAAAAAGGCTTAAAATCTACCTCCAGACTCTTTAAGGTTCCTTCCTCTCCCCAGTATCAACATCCATTTAGGTTGCTTTTGGTCACACCTCTTGAATCTCCCATAGTGAGGGAGAATTCCATGCTGAACATAGTGTGGAGAAATCCCATACTGGTTGTATTGTAGAGAAGTGGGAGAGAAGGAATGCTAAATATATCAAGTTTGAGACTTGTACGAAAATATTTATAGTTGTGCTTTTTGTGGTGGCAAAAAACTGGAAAATGAGTGTATGTTCTTCAATTGGGGAATGGCTGAACAAATTGTGGTATATGCTGGTGATGGAATACTATTGTGCTAAAAGGAATAATAAACTGGAGGAATTCCATGTGAACTGGAAAGACCTCCAGGAATTGATGCAGAGCGAAAGGAACAGAGCCAGAAGAACACTGTACACAGAGACCAATACACTGTGGTAAAATAGAATGTAATGGACTTCTGTACTAGCAGCAATGCAATGGCCCAGGACAATTCTGAGGGATTCATGGAAAAGAACACTACCCACATTCAGAGGAAGAACTACAGGAGTGGAAACAGAAGAAAAACAACTGCTTGAACACATGGGTTGAGGCAGACATGATTGGGGATGTAGACTTGAAACTATCACACCAATGTAACTATCAACAATTTGGAAATAGGTCTTGATCAATGACACATGTTAAAACCAGTGGAAATGTGCATCAACCATAGGTGGGGGGAGCTCGGGGGGTGAAGGGGAAAGTAGGAGCATGAATTATGTAACCATGTTAACTTTTCTAAAAAATAAATATTAATAAATGTTTAAAAAATATATCAAGTTTGATATTTACCCTGGAATTTGGTGTCTAATTGAAGTTTGCATATATATGAAAAAGCAAAAGAATGAAAAACAGGGAAAAAAATCCAGTGTTAGATTATATTTTTGGTATAACAATACCTTACATATTTGGTTATTTTATAAATCTTTATTGATATTTTGTTTTTATGTCACTTAAGATTTCTCCAATATTCATCTCTTTCCTCTCTCAGAGGAAGAGGAGAAAAAAGATCAGCAAAAAACTGACAATATATGCAATGCTCTATATCTTCCTTCTATACACTTCAAAATAGAATATCGGTGGTTTTTTTTAAACCACTGTCAATTTCCCACAATTTCTCTTACATCTCTTTTCACCCCAACCCAAACAAAAACAACTTTTCCTTTACAAGTGCAATACAATAGAAAGGCCACTGGAGCTCTCAGTCACAGAAACTGAGTTTAAATCCTGCATCTGTCACTTGCTACTTGTTTAACACTGAAAAAGTCATGTAACCTTCCTGGGCTCTAGTTATTTGTCCATAAATTGATAGGGGTAGACTATAGATGTCCTCCGAGGTTCCTATGAGCTCTTAAACCTATGAACGAAGAAAAAAGATAAACAAAGCAAACTTATTCATTACATATACTTTTCAAATAATTTCTCTTCTTTGTTTTTATTAGCAATACTGGAAAATCGAGGCAAAGCATTAGTTATGCAGCTGGTTAGAACCCTAGGTCTTTAGTCCCAGAGAACAGAATTAGGAGCTATTGGTGGAAAGTTCCTATAGGCAAATTTCTGTTCAGTTTCAAGAAAACATGTCCTAATGGAACTATCTGAAAGGAAGCCATGTGTCAGCAGAAGGAGAATGACTCTCCCATCCTTAGAAGTTTTCATGTGGAAGTTTGATGATAACTGATTGAATGTGCTATAAAATGTTTGCTGAGAGATTAGACTGAGATCTTTTCCATTTTTGTGACTTTGTCTCCATGGCTCTATCCTCCATAATGCACTATATTTTGTGTTGCTTGTATGTCATTCACTGAGTAAACTGTAGAGGATGAAAGTGAGGTCCAGAAATGCTATAATTCTTTGCCATGGTATGTTGGCTCCAGAAAGTTCCTTAGAAGACTGTCTAAGTCAAACCCCCATCCTTAAGGGAGTTGAATTTGGAATCATAGGACCTCAGTTCAAATAGTGCCTGTGTGATGTTCAGCAAGTCATTGGATTTCAATTTCCTCATTTTTTGACTAAATTACTTTTAGCCCCTGTGATCTCATCATATCATGATTCAGTGGTCTTCATTTTATAGCCAAGGAAATGAAAACTCAGAAAAATAGAGTGACCTGTCCAAGGTCACATAGTGAGTTAGTGGCTAAGGATGGACTAGAACTCATTTTTTGACTCCAAATTCATGAATCTTTCTACCATACCATGCTATCTACCTTAATCTAAATATGATGTCTCTCCAGTCATCAGTTCTTCTTACATGGAATGAGTTGAAATGATAAGGGCTATTCCTATAAAGCTAGAGGGACTTAAGAGGATATCTAGTCCAACCTCTTCATTTTACATATGAGGCTCAGCTAAGGTTAAACAACTTGCCCAAGAGCATGCAGAAAAATATCAGTTATTCAAGCCAAAATCTAATTGAATGAAAAAATCAGAGAGTAAAAAAGAATATCAGAAGGGACAGCTGGGTAGCTCAGTGTATTGAGAGCCAGCTCCAGAGATGGAAGGTCCTAGGTTCAAATCTGGTGTCAAAAATTCCTAGTTATGTAATCCTGGACAAATCACTTGACTCCCATTGCCTGGCCTTTACCACTCTTCTTTCTGCCTTGGAACCAATTCAAAGTATTGATTCTAAAATGGAAGGTAAGGGTTTGAAAAAAAAAAAGCATATCAGACTGTAAGTAGGGGAGAAAATTGAAGGAGGCAGACTTGGACATAGTCCTGATTTGGGTTGGACTGCCTGTCCTTAGGCAGCCTGGTGATGTTTACTCCTAGGAACTGGACTTGGTTCAAGGACCTGATAGACATTAGCCTTACTGCAAATTAGAATTTTAGAGTTCATTAGCCCCAGCCTCCCCCAGTAGCAAGGACTTCAGTGTGGGCCACAACACCTGGCCTTGGGTATCTTCCTTCTTTGTTCCTTTCTTTGTTTCTCTCTTTCTTTGTTTGTTTCTTTTTCTCTTTCTCTCCTTCCTTCCTTCCTTCCTTCCTTCCTTCCTTCCTTCCTTCCTTCCTTCCTTCCTTCCTTTTTTCCTTCTTTCTTTCTTTCTTTCTTTCTTTCTTTCTTTCTTTCTTTCTTTCTTTCTTTCTTTCTTTCTTTCTTTCTTTCTTTCTTTCTTTCTTTCTTTCTCTCTTCCTTTTTTCCTTTCTCCAGTAATATTTTATTGTATTTTCCCCAATTATACGTAGAAACAATTTTTAACGTTTTCTGACATTTTGTGATCCAAATTCTCTCTCTTCCTGTTTCCCACCCTTCCCTTCTCTCTGAGATAGTAAGCAATCTGATATCAGTGATACATGTGCTATGATGCAATACATATTTCCATATCTGTCATGTTATGAAAGAAGGCATATTACCTGTGAGGAAAATAAAGTGAAAAATGATGTGCTTAGATCTGCATTCAGACTCTATCCTTTGGTGTCTTTCAAAAACACCTACAAAAGCAGGAACTAGGACTCAGAACCTCCCTGAATTTTTCTCTAGCATGAGCAATATGTTTTTTTCACAACATGATGAACAGGGAAATATGTGCTGTATGACAATTTACATATAACCTATATCATATCATCTGCTTTCTTGGGGAGGGTAAAAGGTGGAAGGGAAGGAGAGAACTTGCAATCTGGGGAGGGGGGGAAGAACTTATGCTGTGGCTAGGTGGTACAGTGGAGAGAGTACTGGGCCTGAAATCAGAAAGATTTGAGTTCAAATCCAGCCTCAGACATTTAGTAACCATAGGCAAGTCACTTAACCCTATTTGCCTCAAAAATAAAGAAAAAGAAAATGAAGAAAGAAAAGTGGTCAAAGGACATTAACAAACACTCAGGACAGTGGATAGAGCACTAGGTCTGGAGTTAGGAGGACCTGGATTCAGATCTGGTCTCAGACACTGTTCCTAACTGTGTGGCCCTATGCAAGTCACTTAACCCTTACTGCCTAGCCCTTACCACTCTTTTGCCTTAGAATTAATACATAGTATTGATTCTAAAACAGAAGGTAAAGGTTAAAAAAAAAGAACTTAGGACTAAGAACCCAGAAACCCAAGTCCTATATTATGTTCCTGACACTTACAGGTCTGTGCAACTGTGGAGAAGTTACTTCATCTCTCTGGTCCTCGATTTCCTCATCTGCAAAATGATATTATAATTGCTGCCTAAATTTATAGAGCAACTATGAGGCTCAGATAAAGTCCTATGTGAATTGAGTAAATATGCTTATATAGAGCTCAGACTTCTATAGCACCTAGAGGTTATCCAGACCACTTTCTTCCTAATCACCTTCTGAGATAAGTGGTATCAAGGACTATCCCCATTTTACAGATGAGGAAATAGTTTTGGAGAGGACAAATGTCTTGTTCCAGGACATATAGCTAATGAGTATCTAAACTTTGAAGCAAGATCTCCTGACTGATTCTAGCATTCTTTTCATAACATCAAAGCATTAAACATGTCAAGGATTAAAGATAGATTGGATTCTCTCTTTAAAAAGCAAAGAAACTTTCTGACTAATTTAAGGCTTTGGAACAGATCTGAGAAAAAAAAAAAGCAAACCAGCCTTTCCTCCAAATTTGCATAGGACCTTAGTAAACAGACTCTTCTTTCCTTCCTTTCCTTAACTTGGGGCCAACTCCAATTGTGATAAGTTGTGAGGGCTGTTGACTTCATCAGTGCTATTTGACAGTCAACTTGTTCTTAGAGGAAAAAGTCAAGTACCCCACAGCAGGGAGAGATTGTACTTGACTTTTCTTGAATGCCATTCATCATGGTTCTCAGCTCTCATACTCTGATGTCTGAGAGTCCCAGGGAAGATGTCCAAAGCCAGACCAATCTAGTAGATTCCTGCTGCACCTCTCACTTACAAAGGAATTATGCACTTTTTTTTTTTTTTTTTTTTTTTTTTTTTATCCTGGGACTCCATTCTAGGAGCATAGGGCCACAACCAGTAGGCAATGGGTCACGCAGTCGCTCAGGGTCACCCAGCTGGGAAGTGTCTGAGCCCAGATTTGAACCTAGGACCTTTCGTCTCTAGGCTTGGCTCTCAATCCACTGAGCTAGCCCAGCTGCCCCTACTTTAGGTTGCAGTTTCTTTAGCAGATGTAGTTTTTACAGGGTGGGGTTGCTAGCCCCACGCCCAACCCTTCTCCTTTTTCATCTAGTATAAGGTATATCTTTTACTCTGAGTGGGAGGGACTGTAGAGATTGACGTTTGAAGATGGATTCTGCAATTTAGAATAATTCTGTAGTTCCAGTTGTTGCCTCTCTGCCCACCATGCCATACTCCTCTATGCATGCTGTCCTTGATTTAGAACTTGGGTTTTCTGGGTTCCTAGTTCTAGATTCTTTTTTTTTAAACCCTCACTTTCTTAGTATCAACTCTTAAGACAAATTCTAGGTTTGTCCTAGAGGTACTAGGGAACCACTGATGGTTTGAGAGCAGGAATGTAACAGTAAGATCATTCCCTAGGAGGATTATTTGGGGAGTTATGTGAAGGATGGGCTTCATTTCTTAGCCCAAGGTATTTCTTCATTTTGTTTGATATTTTCTTCTGATTTCCATCTTGGAATGCTTTGTGCATACTACCTGCCCATAGACTTCCCTCTTTTAAGGGCTATAATAAATCCTAGCTCTTCCATGGAATGTCTCTTGACTATTTCAGCTCACAATCAGTTTTCTCTTTTCTTGACCATAGACTAGCACTAATAGGATTTAGTGCCTTCCAGCACCTTAGTGATCTCCCAATACAATCCCCTTAGTTTGTTGTTGTTCAGTCATTTCAGACCTGTCTGACTCTTCATGATCCCATTTGGGGTTTTCTTGGCAAAGATACTAAAGTGGTTTGTAGTTTCCTTCTCCAGGAAGATAACATATAAACACAACAAGGAAGATAGCATACAAACAAATATAAACAAAACATGTTATATTCAGGATAAACAGAAAATAATTCAAAGTGGGAAAGCAATGAAATTAAGAGGGGTTAGGGAAGGCTTCCTCTACAAGGTGGAATTTCAGCTGATTTAAAGGAGGTTAGGAAGGGCAGTAAGTCAGAGTGAGGGAGGGTCAGTGTTCCAGGCATGGGGGAACAACCTGGTCCATTGCACTGAAAGTTGCAGAAAGATCATCAGATTTAGCAGGAAAGAGATCATTGGAGACTTCTGAGAACATTTCAAGTGAGGTGGGATTAGAAGCTAGGTTGCAAAGTGAGTGGATGGAGAAGCCAAGGACACAACATCCACTGATAACTCTTTTGAGAAATTTTCCAGTAAAGAGAGGAGAGATTTAGGATGACAGTTTGAGGGGATGGGAGAGTTTAACTTTTAAACTTCAGTGATTTTAAGCAGCTGCTTCTGTGTTTGAAGGAGTATTTGAAATCCCTCTTTTTGTAGCATTATGGTATAAATGAGAAACAGGAAAGGACCATGATGTTTTTTTTGAAGGAAAATAGAACACAATGACCTACATTTCTCATCACATCATGTGTTTGATATGTCAGGGCAGCTAGGTGGCTCAATGGAGAGTACTGGGACTGGAGTCAGGAAGACTAAGTTCAAATCTGACCTCCGACACTGCATATGTGACCCAGAGTAAGTCTCTAATCCTGTTTGCCCCCGTTTCCTTATTTGTAAAATGATCTGGAAAAGGAAATGGCAAACTACTACAGCAACTTTACCAAGAAAACTCCAAGTGGGGTCACAAAGAATTGGATGTGACTGAAAAACAACTGAACAGCAAATTTCATATTTCCAATTCTTGTATTTGTGGCTTGATTGTCTTTCAATTTCTCTAGTATATTAGAAAGAATGAGGTTTAGGGGTCAGATGGAATTGTCTGTGATCTCATGATTTGATGACATGCTCTGCTGCTTCCTAAAATCTGTTGTTGACCACAGCAAATTGTTAGGTTTTCCTGCGGACTTGAACATTTATCTTGGGAAATCCCCTTCCTTCTTTGTCATTAATCAGTATTGAAGTTGCTCTGGATTTCTGACTTTCTATTGTTCAGTCCTTTTCTTTGAACATCTAAAACAGAGTTTGATGCATTCTATTACTAGCTTTCTTGATCATAAGTGTTGATTTCTTTATTTTTTTTCTTCTCTCTCCCCCTTTGCAGTGTGCATTTGAATTAATTTGTTGGATTAAGATCTAAGTGAATGGGTTTCCTATAACCTGAAAACAATGGAAGAGACATCTTTTATGTAAAGTGGGATGGGGGGAGTGAAGTAGTGGTAGAGGCAGGGGATTTGGATTGAAAAACCTATCATATATTTTAATCATTCTTTTTTAAAAAAATCCCCCATCACCAAAAACCCAAATTATGTTCAACTAGCTGTATAGATATAATAAGTGCCATCTGCTGGTCCCTAGTGCCTTTATTTCAATTTGATCCTGACATGATTGGCACAGTATTTCTGAGAATTCTGCTGGAATAGATCAAGTCTGGAGGATATGATGTCCTCAGACACAAGTCACCAGTTAGCTCTGCAAAGACCCAGCCTCTCTATAAACTTGAAGATAGTTGTGGAGAATCAGTATGTTAGAGGAGACAACCCAAACTGGGAAGTTAGGCAACCTGAGCTCTAATCTTGACCCCACTAAAATCTAAATAATTAGGACTAAGATTATTAATGAGATTGTATGATCTTGGCCGGTTCAACTTCTCTCTCTGGGTCTCAGTTTCTCTCTCTTTAAAATGAGGGGGTTAAACTAGATTTAATCTATGGATTAATTTTCCAACAGTGAGATGCTGTGATTTTTCAGAAGATACTTGAGTAGTGACCTGTCTCAATCCATTTCAAAGAAACTTCCTTACTTTTACCTCCAAATCATGTCTCAGTTTGGTAGTGTCTATTACACCATGTTTCCTTCCACTCCAACATTTATATTATTTGGGAGAGAAGGGAGAAAAGCACTGGTTGTTTGCAGGGCTTTTATTTGCTTTTTTAAATTTAACTTAATTTAAATTTTATTTTATTAATTTAATTTGTTTTAGGATTGTATTAAAATCTTGTCTCTTCATTTATTGGTGGGGGAGCATGAATGGAATAGTGAGAGGTCTTTGGTGTGAATCAGTGGGCATATATGCAAAAAGTAAAAAGAAAAACAATAAATCTGCAAATTGTTTACTTCTCTTCCCTTCATTCCACTTCATCTAATATTTAACAAGTATACAAAGATGAGAAAAGGCTATAATGACTGTCTTTAGAAAGTGTATGATCTCATGGAGGGGAGATATAAGGAATATATATCTATACATGTATGATATAAGAGTTATGGTAAAAATACCCACTTTTCAAACTTTGAATACAAGTCATTAAAAAAACTTTATTGATATTATTAACAAGCAAAGCCTTGTAGAGGTTGTTTGAATGACAGTTTTTGCTTGCAATCCAAATAAGCACTTGGGTACAATTTCCTGGTAGTTCATATAGAAGAATATGAAGAATTGAGGGCAGGTGCACTGAATTGCAAACAAATGCCAAGTATAAGGTAACTATGCTCCATACAAAGAGATAAAGCATAGTGGGAATAAACAGTTCTCAGATATGGGTTTTCAATATCTTGCAGATCACTTTTGTCATCTGTGAGGATAACACTGGTGATAATGAAAGTAGAATGAGATTTCTGAAAAAAAATTGGGAAGGGGAAAATCAAACAACAGACACTTGCTGAATATACACTGAAATGCAGGCTGTTTCTAAAATAGAGTTCCTTGTGTCTAGAGGGACTACATAGGTAGTAAATTGTAGACTTGTGTTTTTTTAAATATTCATTTATTTATTTTGAGTCTCAAATTTTCTTCTTCCCTTGATACCTTCCCTTACCCATTGAGAAAGCAAGCAATATCATATCCATTATACCTGTGAAGTCATGCAAAGCTTATTTCCATATTAATCATGTTGCAAAAAAGCAAGAAAAATGAAGAAAGTGGCAAAAAATATGCTTCAATCTTCACTCAGAGTTCATCAGTTCTCTCTCTGGAGGTGGATAACATTTTCATCCTGAGTCCTTTGGAATTCTTGTGGATCATTCTATTGATTAGAAAAGCTGTCTTTCACTGTTGATTATAGTTACAATATTTCTATTATTATGTACAATATTCTTCTAGTTCTGTTCACATATCTTCACATATCAGTTCTTATAAGTCTTTCCAAGTTTTTCTGAAACTGTCTCCTTCATAATTTTTTATAGCACAATAATATTCCTTCAAAATCATATATCACAACTTATTTGGCCATTCCCCAATGAATGGGCATCCTCTCAATTTCCAATTCTTTGCCTTCACAAAAAAAGCTGCTATAAATATTTTTGTGCACCTAGGTCATTATCATTTTTCTTCAATCCCTTTGGGATACAGATTTAATAGCAGTATTGCTAGGTCAACAGGCATGCACAGTTTTTATAGCCCTTTGGGCATAGTTGTTATTAGGAATAGTTGGATCATTCTACAGTTCCACTAACAGTGCATTAGTGTCCCAATATTTCCATATCTTTTCTAGCATTAGTTATTCCCCTTTTTTTGTAACATTAGCCAATGTGGTACATGTGAGGTGGTTATCCTTCAAAGCTATTTTAATTTTCATTTCTTTAATTATTGTGACAGAGCTTTTTTATGTGACTTTTGATAGCTTTGATCTCTACTTCTGAAAATTGCTTTTTCATAGCCTTTGACCACTTATCAATTGGGGAATAGCTCTTATTTTTTGTAAATTTGGCAAAGTTCCCTCTATGTTTGAGAAATGAAGCCTTTTTCAGGAGAACTTGCTATAAAATTTCACCCCCCTGCAGTTTTCTTTTTTTCCTTATAATCTTTTCTGCATTGGTTTTGATTGTGCAGGCCCTTTTTTAATTTAATGTAATGAAAATTAGCCATTTTATATTTGTAATACTCTATATTTCTTGTTTTTATTCCCTAGCTACAGATATAAGTAATTTTCCCCATGTCCCCCTAATTTACGTAGGTCACCCCTTATGTCTAAATCATGTGCTCATTTTGACATGTAGGATTTTTGTGAGGATAAAACAAGATAATATTTGTAAAGCAGTTTTTAAACCTGAAAGTGCTATATAAATGGTAGCAATTATATAACATGGTCTCTTGTTTTTTTACCATATCAATCATCCTCCCGAGAGGACAGAGGGACCATTAACCTAACATATTCTGGAATCAAATCCTCTTTTAGAATAGCATAGAGGTTTAAATTTTATTTTATCTTTTTTACTTCAATGCCATATTACTTGCCTATGTTGAATTTTCAATCTAATTTTTTTCATATGACCTTTTTTCTACTCACCTCCCACATGTGATTATAACTTTAGTTATTTGAACTCATGTAGAATTTCACATTTATCCCTTTTAAACTTCATCTTATTAGATGCTATCTGCCATTCTAGCTTGTCCAGATCTTTTAGAAGCTTGCTACTATCATACAACATATTAGTTATCCCCTTTCAACTTGTTGTTATTAAAAATGAGGAAGGCAGATATTAAAAGGGAGAATAGTATTTTAATAAAAGCCATGCTGATAGAGATAAAATCATTAGACCATGTGCCTGTAAGTATTCAAACTCCTGCCTCAGCCATTTTACCTTTTTGTATCGTCCCACAGAAGTTCAAAGTCACTTCCCCCCTATTTAAAGTCGTCCCTCACCTTGAATATGTAATCCAAAACAGGAAACCCAGGAAACCCGTTGGACCACAGGAAATGTAGTTCCAAATATCCCAAGTGATTTTAAATAGCACTTTGTAAATTTGATAAGCTTTTCTATAAATCATTGGCAAAAAAATCTTAAGTAGTGTAAGGATAAGGACAGATCCTTGGGGAACTCCACTAGAGACTTCATAGGCCATTTGAACTTATTAATAATTATTCTTTGTTTTTAATCATCCAACCCAGGATCTCCTATCCCTAGGCCTGGCTCTCAGGCCAGTGAACCACTTTCCTGTTCCCCCTGCCATATGTGTTTTTTAAAAACTTCTCTTTATTCTCCTCTAAGTTGAGAAGCTCCCTGTGAAGACAACAAACTCTTAGTCACTTTGGAAGTGGTGATTAGCATAATGGATGTTAAGAACAAGATAAAAATAACCTTTTTGTACTTGCTTCCTCTTTCCTTCTGCCAAAACCTTTCCTATTCTTGAGAATAATTTTTGTTTGTGTCTTTAGAATTTCCTTCTGGAGAGTTTTGATACATTTATCTTGGGCTGACTTCCCTAGTTAATCAATAGTTCCAATTAATGGGCATTCGCTTGCCCATTTACTACTTTACTACTACAAAGAGTTCTGTTATGAATGTTTTGTCATATGTGGGGTCTTTATTTTTGTCATTGACCTCCTTGGGCTATATGCCAAACATATGAAGAATTTAATGAGTTTTCTTCCCTAATTTCAAATTATTTTTCAGAATGGTTAAACCCATTATTATTTTTTACTAGTAAGTGTAGAACTTACACTTAATAGCTCCTCAATCATTTATTATTTGTATTTAATAATAATAATAGTAAAAATGTTTATAAAATATTTACTATGTGCAAGAAACTGTGGTAAGCACTTTACCATTATCATTAATTTCACTTGATCCCTATACCAACCATGGGAGATAGTTGCTATTGATATCCTTATTTTTCAAATGAGAAAACTGAGGCAGACAGAGGTTAAGTGACTTGTTCATGGGCACTCAATGAGTGTTTGAGGCCAAATTTGAACCTCAATCTTCCTGAATTCAGGCCTAGTGCTGTATCCAGTGAACCACCTAGTTGCCCTACTAGGCACAAGACAAAACTGTAGAGCTGTTTTAGTTTTTGAGTTTATTTTATTATTTTAATTAGAAAAAATTAAATATAGTCATTAGGAGTTTGCATTACAAATTCCCTTCTCCATGTCATATTCTCTCACCCTTTGACCTCCTGATAAAAGTCAAAACTCCCTTCACTTTCAAAACTCCCTTCATTTTCTTTACATCCTTTTTCATGTTTATTATTGTGGGTGGGCAGGGTGACCTAGACCTTTTCAGGAGGAAGCATCATGGGTTGGGTCCTCATGCTACCTCCCTAATTGGGGTTTATTGGAGTCTGTTCTCAACTTCTATACCCATCACAAGCTTTTTATTTAAAATCTACTCTCCTCTAAGTATTAACAAGCTAATGTAACAAGAATATCCATGTGAATATGCTGAAGACAGAGGGATTAAGGGTCAATTTCCACCTTGCATTTAATTTTATTTTACACATTTTTTTATTGATACTTTATGTTGTTACACCATGTTCAGTTCTTTCCTCTACCCTGAGAGCTATCTCATAGTGGCAAAGAATTTAAAAAAAAGAAGAGTAGTTTAACAAAATTAATCAGCACATCAATCAAGTCTGATAGTATATATATGCAATGTTCATATCTGTAGTCCTCCACTTCTACATAGAAGAAGGGAGAGATGTACAATTTCACATTTCTTGGGGTCAAATTTAATCATTATAATTCTACAGCTTTGTTCTACAACTATTTTTACTATTTAGCTTAGTTTTGATTTTGATTTTTTTTTTCAACTTTTCTATTGCAATCATTGTGTTTCTTGTTTTCTTGTTTCTGATCACTTCTCTTTTCAACTGTAGTAGGAGCGGCATCTAACAAAGATAGGATATTTTACTCCTAAAAGGCAGGTGCTAACCCAGAGATTTTACTGGTCCAGGAAGTATTGAACCTTTAATCCAGCATCCAGAGGTAGGGCACAAGGAGTGAGCTCATGAGGAGTCAGTGCCCCTGTATCAGTCAGTTAACGATAGTCATGAATTTAAAGTGCTGTGTTACAGGGTGGTGGGAAAATTTAGAATTAGGTAGGATGATTTTTACACATTAAATTTTGGACTATGGGCATTTATGACTCTGTTAGTGTTTAGGGCCAGCCCAGATCCTAGAAAAATGGGATCTCTCACCTGATCCCTCATTCCAAAAGAAAGCATATTCTCTGAAGGCTTTGATATTCTGAATATATGCCTTCAGGTGGGAAACTCAGCATCATAAATCTCTTTTGGGGAAAAAAAGATGCCTTTGATCCACTGAACCTAACCTAGAAATGGACTAAAGCAATCCATCAATAAATTCTAGACATCTCTCCTCTCTTCCTCTTCTTTTTTCTTTCTGTTTTTCTCCTTATCAGTGATTAAACACATATACTATTTCTCTGTCCATGGTACTTCCCCCACTGCTTTTAGGGTAGTTTCTGATCACTCCAGAATCAGCTCTAAAACTGAAGCTATTTCCTGGTGGCCTTGAATAGACCTAGGTCTAGGAAATAGTGGGTAGCTGCATGTCCCCTGAAGTCTCAGGCACACAGATCTTCTTTCTTTACCAGCACATTTGATGTCCAACATCTACGATGTACCAGATGGACAATCTTTCAGCACCTGCTTGAAAGTGACAGGGACTTCATTATCTCTCTAGGTCATCCTTTCCCTTGTTATACAGCTCTAAGTATTAAGAGGCTCCTCTTTATACTAAAATAAGTTTGTTTTCCTATAACTTCTATCCAATAGGTGTGAAAGAATGAAATGGCAGTAAGAGAGGGGTAGGAAATTATAATAATAGTAACAATTTAGCTCATGATTATATGATGCTTTGCCTGTATAATTCACCAGCTCTATCTGGAGGTGATGGGGATTTTCAAGATGGAGAGAAAAGTTCGAAGGAATGTTTTATGATTGACCCCAAAATGATTTTGCTACAAAATTCAAATGTGGCGAGAATAATGTATCATTTACGCTCCTCAGGAGAACTCTGTGGATTTTCATATCCCATTTACATCAATACCAAGATAATTTATCTTGATTACAGGGAGTACTGAAGGAAGTAATTGTGATCTGCCACTTATTACAGTGCTTCCAAATAAATTAAAAGCTTTGAAGATATGGAGGCTTTAAAGCCAGCCATAGGGCATGCACAATAGCATTTGTTTCGATAATCAATAGTAAATGATCCATGAATTAAGAATGCTTTCTTATAGAGATCATAATAGCTTTGATTCCTTTGCTTTCCAGCTCATTAACAATCAGCTTCTAAAAATGTGCTAGAACCTGTGTAGTGCTTTTTCAAGCAGGAGCCCCAAACAGATGTCTGAGCTGCACTAAGGCAGCGGGGTATAGTGGAAAGAACAGTGGCTATTGGGTCTGAAGCCCTGGGTTCAAATCTCTACCATTGATTGTCTGTGTGACTTTGACTAAATCACTTCTGTTCTTTGGACTGAAATTTTCTGATTGAAGGGATGATCTTGTTGTTGCTGTTATTTCCCTACTTTTAGGGCCTAAAACTCTTGGCATAAAACCATATTCAGGGTTGTTATGTTGTGGAACTCTCAGTTAAGCAAATGAGATAATATTTGTAAAGTGTTTAGTAGAGTATCTGACACATAGTAGGGCTTTCATGAAAATGCTTGTTCCCATGTTTTCCTAGTGAATAATAAAATAAAGATATTCACTTGAATGGGTCTTAATTCTTTATATTTCTCAAAGTTAATGCCTTTTCTTGTTCTGAGCCTCACTATAATTTTATGGGAGAGTGGGGTAGGTATTATTACTAATGATAATATTTAGAATAATATACAAAATATTACATATGTATAGCTATATATGTGTATATAGGTATATGTATTTGAAAGAAAGCAAGAGAGGAAGAGGGAGAGAGAGAGAGAGAGAGAGAGAGAGAGAGAAAGCGCGAGAGAAAGAGAGATGACTTGACTTGTTCTAGGTTATATATGAGAATCCAGATTTACTAAAACTTAGTTTTAGTACTTTTACCCTCACCACACTGCTACCTATGTAGTTGAGGAAAGAAAACATAGTTAGGCCTAGGCAGTTTCATGAACAATGCAGAATTTATTATGTATCTTGCTAAGTGGGAGTCTATTCCAGGCAATGAATATTGTCTAGTGAAAAGAACCCTGGATTTGGAGACATACTAAACTATCAATGAAGCCATTCACAAAGTAATTTAATTCGATCAACATTTATTAATTCAAGGCTATTACATTGCCAAGGCAATATAGAGATAAAAAAATGGTACATTACCTGACCTCAAGGACCTTAAAGTTTAATGGGGGATGTCATATAATTCAATTCAGTAAACATTTAGGAAGTATCTACTATGTTCCAGACACTGCACTAAATTCTGGGGGTGCCAAAAGAGGCAAAAGAACTCCTACTTTCAAGGAGCTTACAATATAATGCATATCCAGTTACAAGTGTCTAAGGTAGTATATATATTTCATGGGGCAAAGGAAAATCTGATAAGAAAAGATTACTTCCACAAGGCTTCAGATGTCTAGGAAGGCTTTATGAAGTATGAAAAGGATTTCACTTGGTAGAAGGCACAGAGAAAACACTTTGAGCAGAGCCTGTGTGCATTGTTATATCCTCCAGAGAGCTTGTGTCATTTCCCCATAGACAGATGCGACTTTTGGATTCACTTCACTAGTCATCTATAAGAGCAATGATTCCTAAGAGGGCCAGAGATGCTCTCTATTTGGAGAGAGCATCAGAGGGAGGGGAGAGGGATTCCTCATATCTTGAATGGTCTGCACCACTCACTCAGCCCTTATTTACTGCCTGGTGTTGTGAGTGTTTGCTTCATGTGAATTCATGATGTCTCCCCAAGTGGACTAGGTGAGGGGCAGTAACTTAGAGCTGTGTGTCAAGTGAACGCCTGGAGTCTTTCCTTTAATATTTGATGAACAAATTGAAGTAGTTATGATATAGCAGGGGAGAACTTTAGACAAAGTTAGGGGCTGGATCATGGGTTTGCCTCAGCTTTCTTGTAGGACTTGACAAATTTTCCTTTCAGGGTTTCAATTTTACAAAAGTACACACCTTTAGAGTTGGAAGGGAGTGCTCAGAGCCCATCTAGCTCAATAGATATTTGACTTGACTTACATGAACTATTTCCTGGTCTCCCTAGTTGAGAGTTCCTTCCCCCATCACCTTGTATCTATCTTGTAGATGCCTATATGCAGTGCTGTGTTGGTAAATGTTAAAAAAATGCAGGACACACATTTCAGTTTAATTTGCATTACTAACCTTTCCCCTCCTCTGATTTTCTTAAGGCAATCAAAAATATCTATCTATCTATCTATCTATCTATCTATCTATCTATCTATCTATCTATCTATCTATCTGTCTGTCTGTCTGTCTATATGTCTATCTGTCTTACCTAAGAACTTAAATATGTCATAATGACAACTTATATATCATTGGTCATCTAACTGCCTACCTATCCTCTACCTATTTCTAAAGGTCTCTCTGTATATGCTATTTATCCAATGGAATATAAGTTTCTTGAGGGCAGGGAATATTTTGATTTCATGTTGATATGTCCAGTTGCTAGCATAGTGTCTGGCATATGGTAGACGCTTAATAAATATTTATTGACTCACTGGAATATTGGATTAGGTGATCTTCAAGGTTTCCTCCTTCTCTGAAATGTTATTTGACTCACTTTAACCTTTCTAGAGATATTCCTGTTTCTTGCTCTGCTTTATAAAATCTAGGTGTTTGCTTCAATTTCTATATATTTTTGGATTTCAATCCCTGTCTTTTTTTTTTTAATTTGGATTGAAAGTAGCCCAGGTAGGGGAAGATTCTTGAGAGCTTTGGGCTAACAGTTGCTGTGGAAACCATCTTCAATTCCATTCTTACTGCATTACATGAATTTCAATTGGACTGGTCTCTGGAGGAGTTGACACTGGGGTGCGTTGCTAGGCTGTGAGTGTCCAGCCTCTATGGACTCGATCTTCTGGGGAGAATATCAGTAAAGGAATGCAGCTCCTTATCTGGGCATCTTATTAGTTATTTATTTGTGCTTTTAGTGACTACTTGCAATTGAAGTTCTAATGCTGCTTAGACCAGAAACAACAAAACAGGCAGGGCTGATTGAGTAGAAGATGCAAGAAGGATCAGGATGGGTAGTGAGTGAGGGAGAAAAGAGGAAGAGAAGGGCACAGATAGGCACTATCCAGACATCTACAAAGTTAAGCACCTATTACATAATAGTATTTATTTGGCCCTTTAAGGTTTGCACAATACTTTTCATATATTATCTCATTTGATCCTTTCAACAATCCTGTGAGGTAGATGTGATTCTTATACCCAACTTGCAAATGAAGAAACTGAGGCTTATGAAGCTTAAATAATTTGTTCAGGATTATCCAGTCACTAAAAGTTGGAAGCAGAATTTGAACTCAGGTGGGCCCATCTGATTCCAAGTCCCTCTCTTTTTCCCTGACACCATAACTGCCTCTCAAAATGTTCTAGTATTCACGTAAGAGTCAATATGTCTAGCCCCACAACCTGCCATTTCAAGGTCACCGGTGTTTATCTATCTTCATTTTTTAACAGAATTTATATCATTGCTTTCTGACCTTTCTCCACTGAATAAAAACAACAACAAGGCTAATGAAGTATAGGGGAAAATCCAATATTCATGAAGTACTGATTATTTACAAATGGGAAAGTGTCTTAAAGTATGTGGTGTCAGAGTTAAGAAGTGTTTTGATAAATATGTATGTTTATGGCACCAAACAGAACTGGGGTACAAATAAGTTCCTGAATAATTCCGAGTGAAGAGGGGAAAACCATCTTGTAGCAGTATGCTAATAATTCTGCAGGAGAGAGCCTCAATGGTCTCCATATACCTACCCATACTCAGTGTTCGGGAACCCTTAGAAACCAAGGACCCCAGAAGGACTTTACCTGTGCTCTCTGCCAACCCTATTATTATTGTTTAGCATTTCACATATGAGTAATTTGTTTATTAAGGCATTCAGAATGCTTGGTGGGTCCTGCCTTTGGGCCTCTAGACATATATTCCTTTTCCTTCTTCTCCCAAGTCCACAAAATTGTTAAATACTATTAAATAAAACATGTGGGATTAGGGACAGGTAATCACTCATAACTAGATTGCCTTTCACCTCTCAGCTTGTTCAAGGTCTTGAGGTAAAACTTCCAAGAAAATATTCACATTTTGCTCCTTATAAATTTTCTTCTAGTAAAACCTAATTTGTTTTGCCCATGCCTTATTTTTTAAATTAAAAATGCATTTTGTTATGACCAATAGAAATGGTGCTGGTGATGTCAGGGAACTCCCAGGTGAAGAAACTGCATCTGCCAATGTCACAGGGGTGATTTCTTTGCAACTGATAAGTCTTTGCAAATTCCTTAGGATACAGAGAAATAAAGTGACTTTATTTAAAGTCACAAAGTGAGTGACAGAGTTGGATCTTGAACTTGGGTCTTTGGACTCCTGTGGAAAATTAATATTAAATTGTGAAATGATTTTTCCTTTAGCTGCCCCCAAATAGCCTGATTTTAAGGTGAGGCTGAAACAGTTTCTCCCCTAGTCTATGGAACTGGATTGTGAATCGTCAAGTCCTCCCCTTATGCAAACCTACTCTTGCCCATCAAGATTGCTAAGGAGAGATAGGTAAAGTACTAATACTCCCAGTTTGTTGTTGTCGTTGTTCAGTAGTTACAATTATGTTTGACTCTTCATGACCCGATTTCGGGTTTTCTTGGCAAAGATTCTGAAGTAGTTTGCCATTTCCTTCTCCAGCTCATTTTACAGATGAGGAAACTGAGGCAAATAGGGATAAGTGACTTGCCAAGGGTCATGTAGCTACTAAGTGTCTGAGGCCAGATTTGAGCTCACAAAAATGAGTCTTCCTGACTTCAGGCCCTACACTCTACCCACTCAGCCAACTAGTTGCCCAAAAGGGTCACAAGAAGCCAGAATGGGTCAGTTTATAGGCTGCGATTTAACAGGGTCAATTAGTTCTTCAACTTTATATGTTAATAATGGCTAGCATCTACATAGTGCTTTAAGGTTCGCTAAGTACTTCATATGCTCTCTCATTTGATTCTTACACAAGCTTGGGAGGTAAGTACTATTATTACCCCCATCTTCTAGGTGGGGAAACTGAGCCTGAGAGAGGTTAAGTAACTTACTGGAGGTCATACAGCCAGTAAGTCTCTGAAACTGGATTTGGACTCAGGTCTTCTGTCTTTAAGTCTGTCGTCCTCTTCATCATACCACCTAGTCATCCTTTATATCTGTGCACGTATGTGTATAAACATATTTTGTGAATATTATCTGTGTGTACTTACATGTAGTACAAAATTTTTGAAGTACATACAGACACGTGTATATACATATGTCTAAATGAATACATATATACCCCCCTCCTAAAATGCTTTTTAAAAAATTCTTAGCCCTGTAAGCTCTATGCCTTGGCCTTTCACTCCCATTCCCAGCTGTAGAAAGGCTAGAATTTGCTCTCTGAGAATGACCTAAATTAGTACTCTGTAGAGAATAACAAGCTTTCTCTTAGGGTAACTCTAAGATGCTGTGGCAACTACATGCTTATAGGGAAAGCCACAGGACTGCCAGAACTTGACACCAATTTCTTTTTTCTCTTTCTTAGACCAGATGATGGTCCTCAAACTGCTGAATGAACTTCCTGCAGCATTTTATTTTCTTTAGCTGCTCTCTCTCCTCCCCCGTGCTATGTTTTCTTTCTTTGTTACTGGATCAGGATCAATCTCTCTGTGACCAAGCAGAGTTTAGGGGAATTAAGTGCTGAGGCAGCAGCTGTCCAGGACACTCTTGGTTTTTGTTTCTGTTTTTTTTTTTTAAATTTTATTTTTTTAGAAAAAAAATTTTTCCATGGTTACATAATTCACGTTCTTATTCTCTCCTCCCCACCTTGTAGCCAACTCGCATTTTCACTGGTTTCTTCATGTGTCATTGATCAAGACCTATTTCCATATTGTTGATGATTGCACTAGGGTGGTTGTTTAGAGTCTATATCCCAAATCATATCCACATCAACCCATGTGTTCAAGCAGTTGTTTTTCTTCTGTGTTTCCACTTCTGTAGTTCTTCCTCTGAATGTGGGTAATGTTCTTTTCCATAAATCCCTCAGAATTGTCCTGGGTCATTGCATTGCTGCTAGTACAGAAGTCCATTGCTTTTACCACAGTGTATTGGTCTCTGTGTACAGTGTTCTTTTGGCTCTGCTCCTTTCACTCTGCATCAATTCCTGGAGGTCATTCCAGTTCACATGGAATTCCTCCAGTTTATTATTATTTTGAGCACAATATTATTCCATCACCAGCATATACCACAATTTGTTCAGCCATTCCCCAATTGACGGGCATACCCTTGTTTTCCAATTTTTTGCAACCACAAAGAGTGCTGCTATAAATATTGTTGTACAAGTCTTTTTATCTATGATCTCTTTGGGGTACAAACTCAGCAATGGTATGGCTGGATCAAAGGGCAGTCAGTCTTTTAGAACTCTTTGGGCATAGTTCCAAGTTGCCATCCAGAATGGTTGGATCAGTTCACAACTCCATAAGCAATGCAAAATCCCAATTTTGCCACATCCCCTCCAACATTCATTACTCTCCCCTACTGTCATTTTAGCCGATCTGCTAGGTGTGAGGTGATACCTCAGAGTTTTTTTGATTTGCATTTCTCTAATTATTAGAGATTTAGAGTACTTTCTCATGTGCTTATTGATAGTTTTGATTTCTTTAGTTAGGAAGTTAGTTTCTTTTAGTTAGAGTTAGGAAGGGTTGAATTCAACACACACACACACACACACACACACACACACACACACACACACACACACACANTATCACACACACACACACACACACACACACACACACACACACACACACACACACACATATATATACAGTGTGGTCCTGATGCCATTTAACTTATCTGACTCAGTTTCCTCATGTACAAAATGGGGATAATATCACTGATTTACCAGAGTGGTTGCAGAGATAAAATGAGATATTATTTATAAAACACTTTGAAACCCTTTAAAGCACTATCTAAATGCTGGCTATTATCATTATTATTAATAAAGCTCCTTTGTAGTTTTTTCTACATGGGGGACTACTGACAGCTCTTTTGTGAGTCTAGCTGATTGTCTCATGACTATTTTCTCTTTTGTGAATAAGACACAAATCTATACCTGAGCAACATGGTGAGAATTCCTTTAGTGAAAATTTTCTTTGGTACTCCTTTGATTCTTTTTTAATAATGTTTTAACCATGCTACTTAAGGAAATTTTTTCAATTTTTGTCAAAAAAGTCTGGTACTCTAATTTCAGGCTGAGCCTCTTTAAACCAATAGTAAACCATTTCCTGAGTTTAAGACGCATTTGCAACTCCATTAAATTTAGAACTTTTGGTTATTATATTTGAGTTCAAATTTTGACTTTGCTGCTTGATATCTCCTTACCACTTCAGCTCAGGAAGAGGTGACATTTGTAAAATAATTTTGTTGTAACATCTCTGGGCACTTAAAAAGAGTCATACTATAGTAGTGAGCTATTTTGTGGTAGTAGGCTAGGAAATATGAAGTTCATTAAGAAAAAGAGATTGATTGCTTTGGCCAAAATGGCTTGATAGAAAATTTCCTTCTCAAGAGTATATAGATGAAATTAATATAGCAAATAATCATGAATTCCCTAGAGGTTTTATTTCTTTCATATTTACATTTAGCTTTTTATGGGTAATATGCTCTTTCTTCTCAACTATATTATAAGCTCCATGAGTGCAAGGACCTTTTCTAGATGGATAAATATTAAATGAAATTTTTACTTTGCCATCTTGGGTTCTCAATCAGTGAATAAAGAAACATTTATTAAGCATCTATTTTTTGCCAGGGTGCTGGGGATACAAGAGAGGCAAATGACAGTTCCTGTCTTCAAGGATATCACAATCTAATGGGAGACAACAAACAAATATGTACAAACAAGTTACATACAGGATAAATAGGAAATAATTAGAAATTAGAGGAGTTGAGGAAAGCCTGCTGGAGAAGATGGGATTTTAGTTGGGACTTGAAAGAAGCCTGGGAAGTCAGTAGGTGGAGATGAGATAAGAGAGCCTTCTAGGTATGAGGGACAGCTAGAGAAAAGGCCCAGAGCTGATAGAATGTTTTGTTTGTGGAATAGCAAGGAGGCTATTGTCACTGGGCTGAAGAATATGTAGTGGCAAGTAAGGTAGAATAAGTCTAGAAAGAAGGTGGAGAGCTTAGTTTTTAAAGGGCTTTGAATGCCAAAAAGAGTATTTTGTTGTTCATCTTGGGGGTGATTGGGAGCCACTGGAGTTTATTAAGTAGGGAAGAAGCACAGTTTCACTTGAACTTTAGGAAAATTACCTTAGTGGTTGAATGGAGTTTTGGATTGGATTGGGAAGAGACTTGAGGCAGGCAGACCCACCAGTAAATTATTTCAATAATGAATGCACGGAAGTGATGATGGCTTATACCAGAATGAGAGCAGCGTAGGAGGAGAGAAGGGGATGCATTTGAGAGATGTTGCAAAGGTGAAATCAATAGGCTTTGGCAGTGGATGCGATATGGAATACAAGAAACAGTGAGAAGTCAAGGATGACTTTTAGGTTATGAGCTGAAGAAACTGGGAAGATGGTATTGCTTTCCACAGTAAAAGGGAAAGAGGGTGGTATAGAAGGAAAGACAATGTATTCAATTTTGGTTAGGTTTAATTTAAGATGTCTACTATACATCCAGTTTGAGATATCTAAGAGACAACTGGAGATGTGAGATTGGGAGTCAGCAGAGAAATTAGGGAAAAATAGATTTGAGAATCATCATTGATTTGGTAATTAAATTAAAAGGAGCCAATGAAATAAGCAAGTTAAGTAGAATATAGAGAGATGAAGGCTCACGACAGAACCTCTGTGGGACATGTATGATTGGGGTGATCTAAATGAGGATCCAGCAAAGGAGATGGAGAAGGAACTGTCTGGTACATAGAAGGAGAAATAGGAGAGAGTGGCGTTTTGAAAATCCAGAAAGAAAAGAATATCAAGGAGAAAAAAACTATTGGCAGAATCAAAGGCTTCAGAGAAGTCAAGAAGAATGAGGATTGAGAAAAGGCCTCTGGATCAAGCAATTAGAAGATCATGGACAACTTTGGGAGAAAGCAGTCAGGGTGGACTTTTGAAGTCCAAACTGTATGGAGTTAAGAAGTGAGTGAGGGAAGAGAAAGCTAAGGCAATTATCGTAGCTGGCATTTTCAAAGAGTTTGACCACAAAGGGCAGAAGAGATACAGGATGATGATGATAATTAATATTTATATAGTGCCTACTATGTGTCAGGCATTGTATTGAGCACTTTACAAATATTATCTCATTTGATCCTCATGACAATCCTGGGACACAGATGCCATTATTAATGCTATCCCTCCCCCCATTTATAGATGAGGGAATGGAAGCAAATAGAGGTTAAGTGACTTGTCTAGGGTCACATAGGAATTAAATGTAAAAGATTGCATTTGAACTCAGATCTGTCTAACTTCAGATCCAATACCCTTTATACCCATACAGACAGAAAAATTAAATGAGGGTTTTTTGACTATAGGGAAGACATGGGCATAGTTGTAGCCAATAGGTAAGGAGCCAGTAGATTGGGAGAGATTGAAGATAAGTGATAGAATAAGAATGAAAGAGAAATAAATCTATAGGACTAGTCTAGATAGAATGGAATCACTTGTGCAGGTGGAGGGCTTAGTCTTAGTATTGAATAAGGTCACCTCTTCTTATGAAATGGTGGTAAAGGAATCTGAATGATTTGAGAAGAGAAAGAAGGAGGAAGAGGAATCTCTTGGCAAATGGCCTAATATTTTTCAACAAAATAAGAGGAAAAAGGTACCCAGGTGAGAGAGTGGGGGGGGGGGGGGGCAGGGTGGAGGCATGGGAGGTTTGAGGAGGAATAAAATGACTTGGAAAAGTCACTTTGGAGAGTGGGATAGTGGGTTGATAAGGGAAATGCAGAAGGATTTACTTGAGGCAGTGAGCGCCACAGTTGACGTTGTGTAACATTAATTTGTAGTGGACCCAGTCAAAATGGTTGTGCAGTTTCCTCCACCTTAATTCAGTAGCACACATGGAAGAGCAAAAGCAGCAGATGATGGGAGTAATCCAAGGCTGAGTTTTGGTAGAATGAAATTGGCAATACGATAAGGGAACCAAGAACTCAAGGGAAGAGGACAGAACAAAGTTGAACTGGTTATCCAAGGGGTCTGGATGGAGGAAAGAGGAGAGAATAACTAGTGTAGGGAAGATGGCTTAGGAGAAAACTGAAGGGTTGAGGGATTAGCTGTTGTAATGTATACATAAACAGTAGGATTTAATAAGGAAATGTGGAATAGAAGTGGAAAGCCAATAGATTATGATCAGATGAGGAAACTTCAGTTTTCTTGTACATGGAAGTGGTGTATTTGTGACAAATGACATTGATGATAAAGTCAAGGGTATGGCCATCTTTGTGTATGGCTGAAGTGAGCTGAAGGGTCATGAGAAGTGAGTAAGCTGAAGAACTGAATGGTTAGGGCATTTGAGAGAGAGGCAATAAATGTTTTGAAGTCTGTTAGTTTGAGGGCAGGTATTGAGGAGAGAAAAACTGTGAGTTAGGGACTGAACTCATTAAAGAAGTGACTTGGAGGGCTATAGACAATAGCTACCAGAATTTTGCCTGGGTGATATGAATAGCATGGACCTCAAAGAAGGAGAGGTTACTGAATGATGGAGATAGAGTGAGTAATGATGGAGATAGAGACAGAGAAATGGCAATGGGGATGAAAAAGAATGCTATCCGCATCCAGAAAAAGAACTGTGGGAACAGAAATGCAGAAGAGAAACATATGATCAGATCATGTAGTTCAATATGGATGTGATTAGGGTTTTGATGTTAAAAGATCACTCTACTGCAAATATGAATAACATGGAAATAGGTTTTGAACAATGATACATGTATAACCCAGTGGAATGGCTTGTCAGCTCTGGGAGGGGGGATGGAAGGAGGAAAAATCATGAATCATGTAACCATGGAAAAATAATTTAAATTTTAAAAATTAAATTAAATTTAAAAAAGAATGGCAGTGGGAAACAAGAGACATTGCAACTCTTCCTTTTTGACCACTGAGTTAAAGGCAACAAATGAAAGTCTAGTAATTCTGGAAATGGTAGCCATGGCTCTTTTGTGACTTCAGAGAGGGTTAGGAAACTTGCTAAATACTTAAGTTTCTATTAAGGAGAGATTCAAGTAAGGAGGATTACAAGTCAAGTCTAGTTGATCTTAGAATGAACAGCTGTGGATATTTGGGCCCATCTAAATGTAATTGGACAGCTAGCTAGTGCAGTGGATATATCTCTGGGCTTAGAATCAGGAAGATTCATTTTCAGATCTTGGCCCAGACACTGTGTGATGCTGGGCAAGTCACTTCACCCTCTTTGCCTCAGTTTCCTTATCTATAAAATGAGCTGGAGAAGGAAATAGAAAACCACTCCAGTATCTGTCTCAAGAATACCCCAAAATGGGATCATAAAGAATTGGACAAGACTGAAAAAACCCAACAACAACAACAACAACATGCAGTATTAAGGGTGTCATAATGCAGTTTTTTTTTTTAAACCCTTGTACTTCGGTGTATTGTCTCATAGGTGGAAGAGTGGTAAGGGTGGGCAATGGGGGTCAAGTGACTTGCCCAGGGTCACACAGCTGGGAAGTGGCTGAGGCCGGGTTTGAACCTAGGACCTCCTGTCTCTAGGCCTGACTCTCACTCCAATGAGCTACCCAGCTGCCCCAATGCAGTTTTAATCTATACCATACACAATTACATATATATATGTATATATAATGTAATCCTGTACATGATTATATATTTAAACCCTGAATCTGATCTCAAAGGTCATAGGATTATATATTAAGATCTGGAAGAGATTTCAGAGACCATATAGTACAACCCTCTTATTTTAAAGATGCAGAAACTTAGGTCAAAAGAAGTTGAGCAACTTGTAAGGTCATACAGGTAGCAAATGTCTTTGGTAATATTTAAACTTTTTTTTATCTCTTTGAAGAAATGGAGACCAAGGAGATTTAAGTCAATTGCCCAAAGTCACATAGGTAACTCGGGACAGATCTAGAATCTGATCTCACATCCTCAGACTTTGAATAAATGGTAAGTTTTTGAAAAGCCAAATAGTACCTCTCTTGAAGCTTGGGGACTCTATTTAGCAGCAGGTCATGCCTTCAGAGAATCTATCAAGCCAATTTTAAATTCCATTTATAGACAATTTTGACTTTTGCTGGTCAATCCTGCTGGAGAACTTCTATCTGTGGTGCCTCCCCAGAAGTGGTTGTCAATAAAGGGAAACCCTTTTCTGACTCCAGTTATTGGAGAGGACAAGGAGAAGAGTGAAACATCTACTTAAAGCAAATCAAATGTCATTCCATGTGCATGCCGACTGCAGGCTGTTTTTCATTTGCCTCAATTACCAATCCCAGAGTGCTGTGCTCATGTTAGATTGTTTAGAGAAGCAGATGACATATGTTGTAGTGTTAAATAAGCTGAAGCTGAGCCAGGATGGAGACAGAAGGTGTTTGTTTGTTTTTAAGTGAAGCATGGCACTACAAAATGACTTATTGTAGTGGGGAAGGAGGACACGTTTAGGATGATACACTTTGCAGTCAGTAGCCTATGAGCTAAAGCAATTCATGTTCCCAAGTAAAAGACAGCTAGCCATACTAATGGACACAGTATCCCTAGGTGAGCTAAGGGAAGGAAGAAAGGAAGGAACCATCATTTATTTAGCACCTATTGTACTAGGCAAGGCGGCTAAGTGGTGAAGTAGATAGGGTGTTGGATCTAGTCAGGGACTCATCTTCCTGAAGATAGAAATGGCAAACACTCTAGTATTTTTGCCAAGAAAACCCTATGGACAGTATGGTCTATGGAGTTATAAAAAGTCCAACAGAGCTGAATAGCGACATGTGCCAGGCACTGTGCTAAGAGCTTTACAAATACCATCTCATTCGAGCCTAACTACATCCTCACAACAACCATGGGGGGTAAGTGCTATTATTATCCTAATTTGACATTTGAGTTGGACAGAGGTTTAGTGAATTTGCCCAGAGTCACATAGCTAGTAAGTGTCTGAGATTCCATCTGAACTCAGGTCTTCCTGACTATAAGCCCAGAGCTCCATCTTTTGTACCATCTTGCTGCCATCAAATATTCTTTTCTGGTCATAGGGACCATTGGTCCAGGGGTTTGTCTTTCTGGTTGGGCAATTTATATTGATATCCATATATATTTTAATTTAATTTATCTATTTTAAACCCTTACCTTTCCTTTTGGAATCAATACTATGTATTTGTTCCAAGGGAAAAGAGTGGTTAGCGCTAGACAATGGAGGCTAAGTGACTTCTCCAGGGTCACACAGCTAGGAAGTACCTGAGGTTACATTTGAATCCAAGACCTCCCATCTCTAGGTCTGGCTCTCAATCTACTGAGTCACCTAGCTGCCCCCTTCATATATATTTTAAAATAAAAGTATATGCTTTATTAGAGGCAATATTCAGCATCAACATAAATAACCAATCTTTTTTGATACCTATTTAGATTTAAGGTAATTCATTTCAACATATAAAGGATCTTAACACAACATTCCTTCCTTCCTTCCTTCCTTCCTTCCTTCCTTCCTTCCTTTTCTCCCTTCCATTCTATCCTCTCCTCTTATTTCCCTTACTCCACTAAAAGAAGGTCTCTTTTAGTCTGTACTTCTTATGTACATGTACTCTCTCTCAAAGCAATGAAAAAGGAAAACGTTCTCTTTCCCTAAGCTTATGTGCCAATTCTACTCCCCATGCAAGGATATAGTTAGTAGTCATTTTCTACACTAGTGTGAAATCATGCCTAGGCAAATGCAGGCAAAAATCCGCTGGGCAGCCCAGGTCACACAGGCAATGGGAAATCACTAAAAGTAGAAGGAGTAAGAGAAAGAGATTGCTTAAAAAAAAACTTTGACTATGTATTTTTTAGCTTTGCCTTAGACCAGCTCTATGTGTCATGGTCTCTCCTCTAGCTTAGGAAGGGGATCTAGAAGTGCCCTCTATAACACCTTCAGGGATGAGTCTTATGCTCAAGAGATATTCTATAAATAAGAGGATTTGAGATATGGCTGTACTTGGATAACAAAAAATGGCCAGGCTGTTATTGGGTCTTTATCTTTCTATTTTGTATTATAGTACAGAGTTTAGTTCTCAGAAATCTCCTCCCCTTATCAAATTGAAGTCAGTCCCTAGGGACCTTCCAACATGACAGACTATACTCATTTTGTACTGTGAGAATCAGGCAACATTGGTGACCTGAACAGATTTCCATCCCAAATTGGGGAATTCATCTCTCATACCTCCAGGCCTTGTCTTGTTAAATAGTATCCTTGGTAAAGGTAATTTTCTTTTAGATTTTTAGACTTATTATCATCAGAAATCTCTGAATTGGAAGAAATTCAAGAGGTCCTTTGGTCCAACCTTGCACCCTATGTAGGGATTTGTTAATTCCTTTATACTTTCAATAAACATTTATTAAGCACCTGTGGTATGCAGAGCAAGATGCTGGGTGATGGGAGAAATGCAGAATTTAAATAGCATACTGACACTGCTCTCATGAAATTCAGTATGGTAGGAGATAAAACAAAAACACAGATAACTATATAATATAGTATCTTATGCTAAATATATCCTAAAGATGCAAAATAAAGTATCTTGCAAAGACCAAGGAGAAAAGTTGCTACTGATCAGGAGATCAAGGAAGATTTCATGAAAGAGGTGAAACTTGAATGGGGCAATAAAGAATGGGCAGGAATTCAACAGGCAAAGAGTAGAAGGAAGGTTGTTTTGATCACTGGGAACATTTTGAACAAAGGCAAGGGGAAATGAACATTTTGGAGAGGATAATTCCATCCAGTGACCTTTCCAGAAAGACTTTTGCAGCAGACATTTAATAAAGTTCCTACTAGGTGCTGAAGACACAAAGATAGAAACAAAACACTCTGCCTTTCCTTGAGGACTGAGGAGAGGCACTATATAACAGGTGAAGAAACACCAAGTACATGCAAAGCAATTCAAAGTAATTTCAAGAGGGAGAGAGCTCTAAGAAAGGCTTGGTATAGGAAGGGTGGCACCTGAGCTGTGCCACTTTTAGGGATCTTAAAATGTAAGAATTCAGAGAAATATAGGAATATATTTGTCAATTCTTGATGCTCACATAGTCACATGACTCCAAATGGATCTGCAATCTCATCAGTGTAGAAATTTTTCCCAGAAGCTAGGTATCATGGTAGACACTGGAACCAAAGTCCAGGAGACCAAAGTTCAAATCCAGTCTCCAATCCTTACTAGCTGGATGATCCTAAACAATTCACTTAACTACTCATCTGCCTCAGTCTCCTCAACCAAAAAAATAGGGAATAATAAAAGCTACCTTCCAGGGTTGGTGGCGATGCTATATAAATGGTTATTCCCTCCCACCCCACTGTCAATCAGTGATGCAGATCACATGCCCATCCATCCTGTACCTCTCATGACCATATTTTCTCATGAGTTTGAAATGGGGGGCCCACCCATAGTATTGATTTTAAGATGAATTATAAGGGTTAAAAAAAAAAAGAAAAAATCATTGAAGACTCTGTCAAAGAGTTGACTTCTATGGATAATATCTATTGATATTCGCCATGTTAGACATGAAAAGGTATTAATATTTTTAATTGACCTTGTGGATCCCCTGAAAGGGTCTTGGGGATCTTAGGGGTCCCTACATTTTGAGATCCACTGCTTTAGATATTCTCTTGTTTCCTGTCTTGAAGTCATAACACTGATAGAATATTCTTATCACAAAGATATTTCAAGGAGATTTAGATTTACTTCAAGAGCTATATACCTTTCCCAAGACAATCTAGGACTAGATTGTTCATGTATATACATGTATGTGTGTATACATGCATACACATGTATTCTTATGCACATATACATGCCTGCTATTTGGTTGTTTCAGTCATGTCCAACTCTTTATGACCTCCTTTGTGGTTTTCTTGGCAAAGATATTGGAATGATTTTCCATTTCCTTTTACAGCTCATTTTACAGATGAGGAAACTGAGGTCAACAGGGTTAAATGACTTGTACAAGGACACACAGCTAGTAAGTTTCTGAGGCCAAATTTGTATTCAGGAAGATAAGTCTTCTTGCCTTGAGATGTGGTAATCTCCACTGTGCCACCTAGCTATCCATACACGCGCATATGCATCTACAAATATTATATATTATAATAGAGTGGTACATTCTATTATTTTGCTAAATTAGGAATCAAAAGACCTTGGACAACTTTTAAGAGGCTGGACCTGATACTCTCTTAGGTCCCTCCTAGCTTTGAGATTCTGTTGCTGGATGGTAGATCTCTTCACTCTTCTTGTCTCAATTGTGTTGCTACACTTAGAGAAAATGAGCATCCATAATTCCAGAAATTTTAAAAGAATGAACGATTGGTGCCAGATAACATAAAGATGTCTCTTCCAAGAAAATTGACTCCTTGACCTTTAATTCTTGTTTTAGTCATGTGGCCAAGTAAGCTGTGGGCTGTGAATACTGGAGACTACTCTTCTTCCATTTTTCATCCTCAAGAGAAAGACAGCTGTTGGTCCATGCTTCCTAGGCAGCAGTAGTCTTTTTTGGAAATTGGCAGGATAAAAAAAAATTTTTTTTAATGAAGCATAGAGTTTAAGGTCACAGAAAAAAAGAGTCAGAAACCTAAATGGTGGTTTCAAACTTTTTGGCATGACTATGGAAGAGTGCAGAGCCTTTTTCATACATGGTTTCATCTGAAAGTGACATGATGAGCAGAATGCATCCCTTTAATTTCATTTCTGACTCACTCAACCGTTCACTCCCTATTTATGAAAAACCCACTTCTCATTAAAATTACCAGTTTAAAATTACAATCTTCTGTCAAGCACATCTAAGAAATGACCTTTCTTCATTCTAAATGCTATAAAAATTAAGTTTTTGAGTCCTGCAGGCAACTCTCCAGGGACAGCTTCTTTAATGTACTGGATATTGCTTTCAAAGTACTCTAATTGCCTAAATTAATAATGGCTTTTTTTCTTTGGCTCCTATAAGGGACAAATGAATTTGAATCTCTCTCTAAAGAATTGAATCGGCAGCTATCTCATTCTGATTACTTTTTGCATTTATTATAACATTTTCAAAAATCTGCAAGGTCATTTTCTTCTACCCCCTCTCCCAATTCCCCTCCTACAAAGACTTTGTTAGTAAAGGCAAAATAGAGGAGTGGTAGTTTTAACTTAAGTTGATGGGTTCTATTGCCAACTTTACTTGCTTTGGTAATGACCTTTAATACAGGGAATTTGATTTTAGGATAAACAAAGTTAGTAAGAGCAGCTTATGGCCCTTAGTAAATGCTAATATGTAAAGAGTTGTTTGTATTCGAATTCAAAGTCCAGCTTATACTATTTTATATGATAGTTCAGAAAGTAGAGATATTTATATATACTTTATCTGTATATGTGGTATAAGGGCAGCTAGGTGGCACAGAGGAGGAATGTCTGGCGTGGGAGTCAGGAAGATGAGTTCAAATCCAAACTCAGATAATTACTCGCTGTGTGACCTTGGGTGAGTCCTTTACCCTTTTGTGGCAATTTTCTCTTCTGGAAGAGGAGCTAGAAGAAAGAAATGGCAAACAACTCTCCTTTCTTTGCCAAGAAAACTCCAAATGGGGTCATGGGGAGTCAGAGTGAGATTAAATAACTGAATAACAATAACAAAAGAATGTAAACTCCCTAAGGGCAAGGACTGTTTCCTTTTTATCTTTGAGTTTCAACTGCTGATCCTGGCTGCCTGGCTCTGGGGGAAGATTTTTTAACTTTTCTCTACTTCCCAAGAAGCTGAATTAATCCAATCCAATAAACTGATAAACATTTATTAAGCACCTATTATGTTCCAGGTGCTGTGCTATCTACTGGGGATATGATTAATATAAATAAAAGCTATCCCTGCCTTCCAAGAGATTATATTTTAAAGGGGAGAAACATCAAACAAAAGGAGCCTGAGAAGGAGGAGAGGTAATGAGATATCAGAGGGCTTCTTGTTCCCTGGTGTTAAAATCAGGCTAGGCAGGAAATACAAAGGAGAGTGAGCTGAATCTAGTTTCTGCCTTTTAGAAAGGAAGGTACTGGGAAGAATTTGATACTCTGTCCTCTGCCACTATATTCAGAGGGGAGAGAGGCTGAAGAGATAGTGTTAATTCTCATATTCACTCATGTATGTTGCAATATTCATTAATTTACTCTTCTCCATCTAAATAGTTGTTAAGTCCTGATGATTGTACTGGTGCAACATCCCTAACCTCCTGTCTCCATCCTATCTTCAGCACTTCATCCTTATTTCTATTTGCCTTGGTTTTTTTCAATTGCCTTATAAGCTATCATTTCTAATCTATTCTGTTAATTATTTTTTGTTGTTTTATAGTTTGTAATGACTTATTTTTATGTTTCTGCCTTTTTGCATTTATTTATAATTACTCTGTGCCTCAGCAAATGGTTTATTTTGGTAAAAGTACCAGTTTATGCTGAGTAATGTGTATTCTTTAATGTTCCCATTCAAAAGAAACCACAAGCTTTCCAAATATAATTTTAAGACACTTCAGTTCTCTCTTTTCCTTTTTGTTTATCTTTGTTAAATTTGTTTAGCTTGGATAGAGGAATATTCAACTTTCCTACAACTGACTTTACATTTATAAATTTGTTTGCATATATCTTTAATATTTATGCTATTTCATTATTTGATAAATTAAAACATAATATAATTTCTCTGTTTATTTAATTTGAAATAATAAAGTATTTTTGTTTTGTCTGGTGTTTTAATCCTACCTCTGATACTTACTCCCTATGTGATCTTAGCCAACTCACTTAATCTCCCTGGCTCTTTGCTTTCTCATTTTGGGGGATGGCAATACATGTTCTCAAAAAACCTTTCTAGTTGTAGATCTATGATTCTGTGATATCACTGTGCTATGCTCCTACAATAACAAATGAAGTTCTCATTTTTTTTTTTTTATTAAATCACCTAATAAAGAAGTAAATCTTGCCTTGGCCTCCCTGAGTGTCTTTTTTTCTTTTTTAGCTGTTTCTTATTTACAATAAATTATTGAATTTTGTCTTTTTCCCTTTATTTTAAATTTTCTTTTTATTCTAAATTTAGTAAATATCAATGACTATGATATTTCAATATACAATGTGTTGGATTGTTTATGAAACAAGAGTTTTAATTTTGTATCCCTTCTTTGTATTTGCTTCTCTATGAAAATGTTGAAGCAACAGGGTACAATGGAAAGACCACTGGTTCTGGAGTTAAAATATCTAGAATTCTTAATTCTGTCTCTGATAATTACTATCTGTGTAACCCTTAGTCAAGTCATTCAACTTGTATGTACCTCAATTTCCTCATCAGTAAAATGAGGGGTTTGGACTGGTGATCATTAGAGTTTCTTCCATCTCTACATCTGTGATCCTGTAATCCTCCACTGCATTCTCTCAAGAGAATGTAAGTCCCTTGAAGGTAGGAGGTGGTTTCATTGTTCTTATCTGTATCACCAGAGCCTAATAGAATGTCTGACATACTGTAGGCACTTGAATGCTTTTTGATTGTTTGAAAGGCTATTAATAGTTATTGGTTCACTTAAATGATTTTGTATTTGAGGCTCAGTGTTATTTTGAGCTTTGGTACTTTCACTCCAAACTTTAAATTTTGCTCTTAAAAAAATAACAACAGCAAAAACTTGTCTTCAACTGCTTAGTAAGAGGCATAGTCAGAAACCTGATAATTTTTTTTATGGCCAAGATGCTCCAGGAATTAAAGGAAATAGAGTGTAGTTATTGACTTTGAAATGTATAGCAGTTCTCTTAATTCAGAGATTGGATCTTTGCTAAAATGGGCAGTTAGGCCGATGAAGGAAATTGACTTGTACCATCTAATGAGCAATTCCATCTTTTTAATACAGAAATAACCTGTGCTCTGGACTTCCTGCTGTCATCTTCTTTAAAAAAACACATAACACAGCAAATCTTTCACATGATCATTACACAATGAATGCTCTAGGGCTTTGAAAAATATTTATTTCAAATTATGATGAGCTTTTGAAATGATCTACCAAGGGAAAAAAAAAGAGGCAAATTAAATTCTAGGCCTTATAATTCAGCAAATTTCCCAACTAAAAATGATCAGATTCTCTGGCTGAAAAGAGAAGAAACAAAGTTTTACTATGCAGATATTTAATGATCCATTGCATATAGATATGAACTACAAATATATCTCTTAGCTTAATTTTTATATTGAAGTAACAAGATTATTGAGAATGACATAATGAGACTGGGAGAAGTACAACTTTAATAAATTAGGTCATGCCAAATTAAATCCCATATTATCAATTTTCCCCAAATGCCCCAAACCAAAACATCAATGGTGATACTTAGAGAGGAAGCCTGTTTTTGTAGAAAGGGATGCTATGAATTGGTCTATATTGCTGAGTGAGAGACAGCAAACAGACAGAGAGAGAGACCTTTCAAATATTATCAGAGACAAAGAGAGATAGAGTGACAGAGATACATATACACAGAGTGAGATGGGAGATGGAGAGAACTCATTCCCTATTTATGTCAACAGAGGACTTTTCAATAAGGTTTGTAAAACCCTGCCATTCTTAATTTTTGGGAGCTTAACTGTTTTTGACCTTAAAAGGCAAGATGGTGTCTTTTTATTTATCCTTAAAGTACTGGGACAGCACTGATAGATTTTAAACCTTGATAGTAAAGGGGACACTCATTTTCCTCTGGTTCCCTCAGTTGAGTCCACTTAAGTTGCACTTGAGGGATATATATATATATATATATATATATATGCATGTGTGTGTGTGT
>NC_058131.1:303878608-303957656 GCF_016433145.1 Gracilinanus agilis
GAGAGAGAGAGAGAGAGAGAGAGAGAGAGAGAGAGAGAGAGAGAGAGAGAGAGAGAGAGAGAGAATTGAGTGTGCTATTTCTTAGGATGAGCATTCAGCTTACAAAGGCTAGTTAGTTACCTTTTGTTGATTGAAGACTCCTGGACAAGCTTAGGAGGGAGACAGATGAAGGACAAAAAGGGTAATGAACAGCTCAGTTACTTTCAATAACTCATATGAATTGGTTTGGAAGAACAAGTATTTTGATTTGTAGGTCAAGGCTTGGGGGGGGGGGGGCAGGGTTTACAGGGTAAGGAGGAGGAGACTTGTGTTGGGAATTTGTATATATTGCCTGTTTGCTACCTAGTCAGTTGGCACTTCTTAGCCCATCATTGAAGTGCTCTCTTTTAAGAAGGGAATAAACAACTGCCTCTTTGTACTCCTACCTCCTGATTCCAGGTTTTGTTTATTTGAGTGAGTGGAGCGCTTGTGCTCACACAGTTAAATGGGGCACTTGTCATCATTTTTTATCACACACACACACACACACACACACACACACACACACACACACACATAATTTCCAGTTGGATAATATATAATATTTTGTTTCATATACTCTTTGATCTAGCCCAAATAACCTTCCACCTGTTCTTTACATAGAATGTACCATCTCTACCTTTACACTATTCCACATCAAGCAATCTATGAATTAATAATCATTTGTAAGTGCCTCCTATCTGCCAGTATTGTACTAGGAGAGCTGAAGATACAAATTTAGATGGGAAAGCATTCCTGACCTTAAGGAGTTTATTTTCTAATAGAGACGTCAACATGTTCATATATAGGTGTATATATGAAACTTTATACAAAGCTGATACAATGTAAACTTGAGAGGAGAAGGCACTAAGAGTGTGTGTGTGTGTGTGTGTGTGTGTGTGTATGTGTGTGTGTATTAATATATGTTGACCTTCAGTTCAAAAATTAGGTTTTTGCTGATTCTTTTTGACTGATTCCTGAGTGCTTGAGTTCCCCACCTCATATCTTTGTTCCTTTGAGGCTGGACCCTGCCTTGCTCTCATAAGCCTGTTTCCCATTCTTGTTATCTGTGAGACCTCTGTGACATTGATTGCTTACCTGGACCTCCACAATATCACCTAGGAGTAGACTACCTTCATACTATGTTTTATATACCTGACCTTAACATCCACCCTTGTGAAAGGGAATTTTTTTATCTTAACTTAATCAAGTACTTTGGAGTGCTCTTCCCTTCTAACTTAATCAGTCAGGGACTTGTGAATCCTTTTGATAAGCATTTACACCCTAAGAGGATGGGAGGTGGATTCCACAGACACTGCCCTCTGGGCAGTGCTAGGCAATTTGGAAGCTGTGATTTGTTCCTGTGAAGTGGGGGAGAGACAGGAAGTGATGTGGAAAAAGGACTATAAAAGGCGAGACTAAAGAGAAGATTCATTCATTCATTCCTTGGATCTTTGAGGAGGAGACTCTCCTGGGTTAGGAGGATTCTGCATGATTCTGCACTGGAGGCTTTCTGGGTGGATGATTGGAACTGAAGGAAGAGGCTTACACTGGTGAGACTCATATTGAAGAGTTTATTGGACTTCCATATGGAGAGCGGGACCTGAGGGAGCTTTTGTTGGAGTTGAGCTGAATTTCTTTGGATTAACAATTATAGGGTATTTAGCTAGGACATTTAGCTACAAAATATTTTCTACTTACCTCTTACATTTCTCTCTTTTGCTATATTTATATTATATTAAATTATTAAGAGCTACTAACAGATTTTTTTGACTTAAGTTAATTATTTTTATAAACAGAGACTACAACAACTCTTTTTAAAAAATTCTTACTTTTGTCAAACCTAATTTTAATATTACACCATCTACCTATAATTTCCCTAATGCTGCAAGTCTTCCCCATAGACCTTTACCCTATGAACTTGAAAATTCACTTTCTTATTAGAACTTCTAACTTCTTACGGATTGGAGATTACCAAATTACCTGCCAGATTCAGGTAGCCTGTATGATCTTTTGGCTTGGTCATTATTTCTGGGTCAGTTCATCATTCCACTCCATTTTGCTCTTTTAAATCCTTACCTTAGAATCTTAGAATCAATATTGATTATTGGTTTGAAGGCAGAAGAATGGTAAGGGCTACACAATGTGGATTGAGTGATTTGCCCAAGATTACACAGGTAGGAAGTGTGTGAGGTCGAATTTGAACCCAGGACCTCCTGTCTCTAGTCCTGGTACTCTATCCACTGAGCCACCTAGTTGCCCTTTCCTCCATTTCGTTCTAATTCCTGGTACCATTATCTTTGACAGTTCTTTCTACACAGGCATAATAAAATGAGAGAGCCAACATAGATTTGTCTAAATTCTGCATGCTACTTCTGCTCAGTGTGAGAGCAGCTAAAGACTGATACCAACTAATGTCTGCAGCTGGGAAGACCAGTTGATAAATTCACTGTCTTATTTCATGGAATCATTTGACTTAACTGGAGCTTCTTACTTTGGTCAGCAGTCAGCCACTAGAAACTGAAAGGTTTAAATTTGACACCAGGCTCAGTATATGTTTCCTCACACTAACACCATTAATTAAGGATTAAGGACCCCTCTAAAAGAAGTGTAAGCAGAACTGTGATTTACATAAAGGCTGGCCCAGAGTAAATGCTTGGTAAACTTGTTAAATGAATGAAGGGATTAATGAATGTTCTTCTGGCTGCCTCCAGCCAATATGTTCATAAATGTGTTGTAAGTTAGAGAAAAGGGAGTGGCTTGTTAAAGACCTCAAATGAAGAGATAGAAAAGTTAAGTCCTTCTTTTATGCCTTCCTTTTTTCCTTCCTTTTACAAACCAGCCTTCCCCACTTCTAAATTTAGGGTCAGAACTCAGGAACTCACAAATTCCCTATGTAAATATGTTTGCCTCCCATGAAGCAAAAGAAATGGTTCCTCCCCTGTCTTGTTTCTTTCTGTCTGAGCTGCAGGAGTGAGGAGCGATGGATTATGTGTCAAGGGAGCTGCTGGGATGGAGTAAAAGGAAATCAAACAAACAAACAAAATAGCCATTAACCCTTTATTTAGGGCATGTAATTGAGGTGAACAGTGCAAAGACAAGTTAGCAATTCCAGAGGGTGGGAGAAGTTTCTGGCTAATAACTGTTTATCCACTTTTAGAAATAGCCTGAGTTTTTAGATGCTGGGCTGTACATCTCATAAACCCTTTCTATTCTGATCACTTTCAGGCAACAGAATAGTTTAGGGCCATGTTGGTGAACCAATGGAACATGTACTAGATGGAGCTGCCTCACTACCTTTCTTGCCTGAGGACATTTCTCACATCACCCACCTCTCAGCCCAGCAGCCCAATGGAAGTGCTTCCTCCCTCCCCAGTCTAGGATAAGGGGGTGGCTCACATAGTATAAGGTTACAGTTTGGGCACTCTGTTTCTAGAAGTTTTGCCATCATTGGTCTAGGGGCTGTTGAATCAGCACTTTGCAAATATTTAATTTGGATCTTGGATTTCCTCATTCTTAAACCTCTGAGGAGGAATTGGGTGCACCAGTTATTAAATCTTTCCTTCTCTGTAATAAGGAAAAATACTTGTATAAAAATATTTATAGCAGCACTCTTCATGGTGGCAAAAAATTGGAAAACGAGGGGATGCCTTTCGATTGGGGAATGGCTGAACAACTTGTGGTATCTGTTGGTGATACAATACTATTGAGCTGAAAGGAATAATGAACTGGAGGAATTCCATGTGAACTGGAACAACCTCCAGGAAGTGATGCAGAGTGAAAGGAGCAGAACCCAGAGAATATTGTACACAAAGACTGATACACTGTGGCACAATCGAATATAATAGACTTTTCTACCAACAGCAAAGCAATGATCCATGACAATTCTGAGGGACTTATGAGAAAGAATGCTATCCACATCCAGAGAAAGAACTGTGGGAGTAGAAACACAGAAAAAAAAAACAAAAACATTTTCTTGATCATATGGTTCAATGGGGATATGATTGGGGATGTAGAATCTAAATGATCACTCTACTGCAAATATTAATAATATAGAAATAGGTCTTAATGATACATGTAAAACCCATTTGAATTGCTTATTGGCTACTGGAGGGGGAGGAAAGAGGGGAGGGAAAGTATATGAATCATGTAACCATGGCAAAATAGCCTAAATAAAATAAATAAATAAATGAATTTAAAAAAAATCTTTCCTTCTCTGGTGGCATCTGGGTTTTTCTACCAGGGCTCCCAGCTCTGATACTCAATAGTTGCAGTGTTCTTTTGACTTCTGTATTGTAGATCTGGGATGAAATTTAAGAAGATAGGAGTCATCATTTCTGGGATGTCTTGTAAAGGGCAGGATGGGAGAAGAAGGAGAAAAAGAGATTGTAGGCTCCGATTTGCTATATGATGGCAAAAGGCAAAAATGAGGATAGGTGTTCTTATGTTGGAAACTATGTTAATATACATAGGCACAAATTATATGATGTGGATGAATTTACAATGTAACATCTGTCAGCTGTGAGAAAAAAGTCATACCATGTGGTGCTGAGTTGAGAAGAGGCATTAGCCTGGAATAATGTTTTTCTGGGTTACATATATTGCAAAGAGCTTCTTTCTGTGGAATTGAAAGGCCCCTGGATTCAGAATCAGAGTAACTGGGGTGGGATCCATGCTTTGCCAGTTACCAAATCTGTGCCTTCTGGAGAACCAGTGAATCTTTCTGAGTCCTTTGAGGGAAAGTAAAGACAAGATTCTTACCTTGCCAGTCTCCTGGGGCTGTTTTCAGGATTAGATAGATAAGATATTATCTGCAGAATTATTTGTGAATGGTAAGCATTCATGGTAATTATTAAATTAAAAATTATTTCTGGTTTTGGTAGTTGGGCTTGCCTGGAGCTTTGAGCTTGGTTGTCACAGATAAAATAACTAATCTAATCCAATTTATATTAATATGCACTACTAATGTCTGGAAAGTAATAGCATTAACAATCCAGAGGCATAGAAAGTCTGAGCTAGAAGAGACCTTAGACATCATCCAGGCTAACCTTTACATTTTGCAGATTAAAGAAACTGAGGTTCAGAGAGACAAAGGCAATGGTTGTTTTATTAATAAAAGGCATACAGAGTAGCTGAGCTAGGATTTGAACTCATCTTATTACTCCAAATCCAGTATTTTTTCTGTTACTTTCCTTTTATATGTATTTGTAATGCTTTAGAATTGGGAAGCAGCTTTTCTCCCCTTCTCTCTACTCACAGAATTAAAAGTCTTATCCCAGGTCTTCATCAGCTGGCACTTAGAATTTTATTGCAATAACCCCCTAGATGGTTTTCTCGTTTCTGGTCTCTCCCCATTCCAATATGTCTTTCCCATAGTTAACAAAAGAATTTTCCTAAAATATGGGTCTAACTGTGCCACTCAACTCCTCAGAAATCTTACATGGCTCCCTCTTACGTCTAGGATAAACAAATTCTCCACCTGGCATTTAAAGCCCTATAAAACCTGGCTCTAAAATACCATTCCAGATTTATTTCACATTCCATCTATTTATGCATAGTATCCTCCAGGATACTGTAACTGCCTTAAAGACAGGGATTGTTTTGATTTTGTTTTTGTATTCCTAGTGCCTGGTTCAAGTCCCTGGCATATGGTAAATGTTTAACATGTATTTGTTGAGTTTATAGTCATGATTTTATTTGATCCTCAATTTTTAGAATAAGTGAAGTCATTGCCATTTAAAAGGTGAGGAAAACAGACTCAGCAGGGTGTGATCTTTGTTAAGGTCAAACAACAAATAGCAGAACTGAAACTAAAACCCATATTTCCTGATAACAAATCATCTCTCTCCATTACAATTCACTATCATAAAAATATCTAGTTGAGTGGAGCCATCATAATAAACAAGGCGAATTGGATAGAGCACTGGGCCTAGGAAGACCTGAATTCAAATTTAGTTTCAGACATTTATCAACTGTGTGACCCTGGATAAGTCACTTAATCCTGTTTGCCTCAGTATTCTCATCTGTAAAATGAGCTGGAGAAAGAAATAATAAACCAATATTTTTGCCAAGAAAATCCCAAATGCAGTCACAAAGACTTGGACACAACTGAACAATAAACAACAGTGACCATATTAAGAAGCCCAGAATCAATTTAATTCAACAAATCCTTTTGAAGTGCCTACAAGGTACAAAGTGAGATCCTTGAATTCATAGGCAGTTTTTTCTTTTTTCATATCCCTAAGGCTTAGCACAGAGGATACCTTTAATAAATGTGTGTTGACTGACTGATTAAATGTGCTATCCTGGGAGAATGTAGGGAAATCAAATTAAAACAGAACAGCCTTTGCTTGCAAGGAGTTTATATTCTATCTGGGAATTTCATACACTGTGATCCTACAAAGTCCAAGGAGAATCTCATTCCTCAGCTACATCTTCTGACTCAGGTCAAATCATTTGAATAACCAAACTGAAAGGAAAAGAAATTGATTAGCATACTAAGGAAGATTGCTCATGCTAGGAGCAATTTTAGATTTTTTGGGTATAGATTAGGTTTCTGACAGTTTCTCAGGTCTGGTTAGACCATATAGCCAATTGGCAGCATACTGTGGTTATTGGGTAAGAGATACCACAGGAGAGGGAGGGGTAGAAAAAAGGAGAATCATTCAAGGATTTAAGAGGGCTTTCTGGATGAGGGGATATTTGCCATGTAGCTGGCTACATTTGTGGCCAAAATGAAAAAATATTTTATGTTTAAGGGCAGAAAAGAAGTGGCCAAATGATTTTACGATTGTTAAGGAAGTCCACTTATCTAAGACAACAAGGTTGACAACTTATTGCAACTGTACAACTTAATGGTGATGAAAGCCAAAGCTAAGATAGTGACTAGCATGACTAGAGAGAAGGAAATGGATGTAAGAGATGATATAGAGATAGAATCCATGGGATTCAGCAACTGATTAGATACTGGGGAAAGAAGTTAAGGGAAAGAAAAGAGTACCAGATAACTGAGGCTTTTACATCTATTTTCCTAGAGGATAATGGTACTCTTCATAGAAATAAGGAAGTCTGGAGAAGGGAAGATCAGTTAGTTTTGATCAAGCTGACTTTGAAGGCATACTGATCCACACAGGTGGAAGTATCCAGTAAACATTAAGAAGATTCAAGTTCTCTAGTTCCTGATGTGGATGGAATAGGGTAGTGGAGCCTGGTGGCACCGAGAGTACCCAGTCACTCCTATAGGTTAGGGAAGTAAGAACTTCAAGGTGTGCTGGAGCAAATTTTCAATGTGAGCATTTATACCATGTGCTTGAATTATTGTTTTGCTTTATTGATTATCTAATGTATGGGTATTCAAGGAGGACTAGCACCTTTAGTGTGAGGACTGATCAAGGCCTTTTCAGGACTTCTCATCCATCTTTAATGTCTACCTGGCACTCAACTCTCACCAGTTTCTCCAAGAGACTATAGCATGCATAGCAGCCCTGGAAAATTGTCTTGACAGATGGGCTAAACTAGGTTGAAGGTACCTGATGGGTCACAAATCTATTGGTGAGTTGATGGGGTGGCTACCCCAAGCACATGAAGACTTCCTCCAGTGAAATTGGTGGATAAAAACAATTTATTCCAATGTCTCTAATGAGAATTAGCAGAGGGAAAAATGATGCTTTAAAATCCTAGAACTGTTTTGAAATCCTTTTTCCACAATAGTGCTTTTAGATCTTATTCTTTTTACAAGTTAGCAAATATTAGAATCACTGTGCTTTTCACAGCTTCTTTTTAAGCCTGAAAAGAAGGAGGGGTGGGGTGCAGCACCAGAGCCAACTTGTAGATCATTATAATTTTATTACCTTTTGATAAGAGTTTGAAGGCTTAGACATTAAATAACCTTGACAACAAACCAGACAGGAAATGGGAGGAAACAGCACAAAGGTACACTGGGGATCTTAGCACTCCTTCCTTGCCCCCTTCCTCTGGAATGTGATCTGAGGGAGAGCAGAGAACTCACAGGATGAGAGGAGGACAGCAATCCCAGACCTAAAATAAAAATACAGAAAAACCTGAAACCCTGAGGAATTGGGGCTTTCCATTGCGCTGAGGCTTTTCCATCACCCTGGCCACATTATATGTATCATTTTTGAATAAGCACTTTCATGCCTTAAGATGAAGGAGTCTGAGCTGTAGTTCTTTGAGTGAGGATCAGCATTTGCTCTTCCACAACAAAACTTGTTTTACTGCAACAATGCTGTGGAATGCTTATAGTTAGGTCAGATGCTGAAAACACCAAGGTCACTGCATCTTGGACCAATTACTAATCATCCTGAATTTTATTTTGTCACTGGACTTTGTACAACTCTGCCTCACTTAAATCCAATTCATGCATAAGTCAAAACATCAGTCCTGGATGTCTGGTCCTCTTCTAAAACAAGGAACAACAAAAAGACTTAAGAAAATAATGGAGAAAATGCTAAAGCAAAATTTTAAGTGTGACCTACATATATCCTCCCCTCACCCAAAGAGAATCAGTCAAACATTTATCAGCACAACCCTATCTTTAGCATTCTTTTGAGACTGAAGTCTCTAGTACTTGAGTAGATAACCCTTATTGGTTCAATTCCTTACTTCATAGGAAAATAACAAAGGACTTCAGAAAATTACCAGTTCCTGAAATAAGTTTCTTAGTCCACAAATATTTGCTGAGCACCTAATATTTACCTGCTATGGAGCTAAAGGCTGGGGGTCATAAAGTCCTGGATTTGAATTCTAAGTCTATTACTTGTTGCCTAATATGACTTTGAGAAAATTATTCCCTTTCTTTGATCCTATCTTCTCTTCTATAATGGAATAGATCTCTAAGGCCACTTCCAACTTTAATTCCTCTGGTATGGTTGAGTGGCTTTGATCAAGTATGTTACCTCATGGGCCTTAGTTTCTTCATCTGTAAAATGATTGGGCTAGTATCTCTAAGCCTCTTCTAGACTAATCTTTGAACATTTAACAGACACCATTTCTGTCCTCCATGAACTAACTATTTGGAGAGTATGTGTAAATACAAAAAAGGGAATTTTTAAGTGGTAAGTGGTTACTGTAGGGGGTTGTAGCAGAGTTAAAGGAGAGATCATTATAGCCTTGGGGCTTCTGGGAAGACTTCATGGAGGAGGTAAGACTTGAAGCAGATTTTCAAGGGATTTGGAGAAGAGAAAAAGGGAATAGGAGAGGGAAGCCTAGACACTTAAGGAGACCTCTGTCTGCTTTGGCATCCAAAGGGCAGCTAGGTAGCACAGTAGACAGAGCGCTAGGCCTGAAGTTGGGATGACTTAATCCCATTGTCTAGCCCTTGCTGCTCTTCTGTCTTAGAAAGATACTAAGACAGAAGGTAATGGTAAAGGAAAAAAAAAGAAGCATTTATGAGTGGATTAGTTTTGGTAGCAGTTTTAAACCAAAATTTGTTTGTGTCTTTTATACTCATTAATTTTAATTGTTTCTTTCAAAATTATTTCACTCTAAATAGAAATCTAATAGGTTCCCCCCCCAAAAAAAAACCAAAACACAACACAAATAGTCACTTGATTTAGTACTATCGCAACATGCAAAGACAAGCATCTTCTCCCAGTCTAGTAATCCAATATGTTGTCCATTTCTATCTTCTTGCAGGCTTCCATGATTATAGGTATACCTTTTCTTATGTGATTGTTGAAGTTCCTGGAAAGTCATGTTTAATTTCAATTCTTATAAATCCAGTTGTATCTTCTAATTGACTCACCTTACTGATGTCAGCCTTGGCTCCCATCACATTTTCATTTAAAGTTTCTTTGCCCTTTCACCAGACTTTCTGTCAAGTAGATAATGATCTATAAAGAAACCACTAGGAGATTTGCTATTTAAAGTAACCCCCTGTGGTGAGTCCTTTGTAAAGAAAAGAGTTCTTTTTTTAAAAAAAATGTTAATAATTATCCTCTAATGTATCTATTTGCTTAGTATTTGATGCTGATTTTTAGGATGTTAGAGCCAGAATGGACTTTAGAAATCATTTTGCTCACCCTATACCTTTTACTGGTGTAGGAACTCAAGCCCGGGGTTGAGAAAGGGCTTGATGAAGACCAAAAAGGCTAGTTTTTGAAAGGAAAGAACAATATAGGCTATGGAGTCTGATGCCTTTGGTTCAATTTTTGACTTTGTTGTTTTCTTGATTGTGTGACCTGGGGCAAATTGTTTAATTTTTCTGTATCTCAGTTTTCTCATCTTGTACAATGAGGGAGTTGGACCAAACTGCCTCTGAGATCTCTTAAGTCTCTTCCCCTCTATGTGGGACTTAGCTTGCTTATCTGTTAGCTAAAGAGATTGGATTAGATATTCTTTAAGATTGATTCCTTCCAACTTTAAATTCCATGATCCTAGAGGGGATTAGAACCCAAGTGTCTGCTCTCTTAAACCAATGTTCCTTCCAGTAAGCCTCCCTTGCTTTTTTTTTTATTTTTTTATTTAAGCAAATCTTCATATGCAGGCATACCTCTTAGCCCATCCAAACCATTCCAAAAAATATTTAACAGTCTACTATGCAAGTGGCAACTGGGTAGTGTAGTGGATAGAGCACTGGGCTTGGAAACGGGAAGAGTCATTTTCATGAGTTGAAATCTGGTTTCAAACATGTACCAGCTATGTGACCCCAAGCAAGTCACTTAATCCTATTTGCCTCAGTTTTCTTATCTATAAAATGAACTGGAGAAGGCAATGGCAGACCACTCCAGTATCTTTGCAAGAAAACCCCCAAATGGGATTACAATGTGTTGGAAATGACTGAACAATGACAATACACTGTATTGTAGGATTTTCCTGCCTTTTTATTAGTAGTAGGTTCTCTTAATACCACATAGATTAAGCCACGGGATGGTGCCCAGAGCTTGACCAATGCTATCTTACCTCTAAGTCTAATATGGAAATGGTAGTTTTTTTTGGCAACTAGGTGGTAGAATAGATAGAGTCCAAGGCCTGGAGTAGGCAGACTCATCTCCCTGAGTTCAAATCTAGCTTTAGCTCAAGCTGTATTACTCTGGGCAAGCAGCTTCAATGTTTGCCTTAGTTTCCTCATCTGTAAAATTACCTGGAAAAGGCAATGGCAAACGGCTTCAGTATCTTTGCCAAGAAAATCCAAATGAGATCATGAAGAGTTGGACATAAAAGAAATTAATGATCAGCAATATAATTACAAAATGAAAACAACACTCTCTGCTTAATGAACCTAATTTCTACTGGGTGGGTGGGGGGTACATGTTTGAAACCAGATTTGAACTCATGAAAATGACTCTTCCTGTTTCCAAGCCCAGTACTCTATCCACTACACTACCCAGTTGCCACTGTGCATAGTAGACTGTTAAATATTTTTTGGAATGGTTTGGATGGGCTGAGAGGTATGCCTGTATATGAAGATTTGCTTAAATTAAAAAAATAAAAAAAAGCAAGGGAGGCTTACTGGAAGGAACATTGGTTTAAGAGAGCAGACACTTGGGTTCTAATCCCCTCGAGGATCATGAGAGAGAGAGAGAGAGAGAGAGAGAGAGAGAGAGAGAGAGAGAGAGAGAGAGAGAGAGAGACAGAGAGAGAGACAGAGAGAGAGAGACAGAGAGAGAGAGACAGAGAGACAGAGAGAGAGACAGAGAAAGAGAGACAGAGAGAGAGAGACAGAGACAGAGAGAGAACATGGTGTTACAATAATGTCATTAGCTCATTACAACCAAATTCTGTCCTTAGTCATAAAAATCTGCTTTAGTATCATCACTTGGCTGACTGTCTGAGACTTAAATTGGATGGCTAGCTAGTGCTAAAATGTAGGCAATATTATTGTACCTGAGTTTCAATCCCCTCACCACCGCCATCTTGCCTACTGTATGTAGTTAAAACTTGCTCCTGTAGAACTCACTGTAACTTGTAACATTCCACAGAGATCATATTTTCTTAGAACCAGTGAATTGATATAAAATGCAATATTCCTGTAACAGAATTACAGGATTGCATGTGTATGTGTACCTATTTCTGTTTACTTGCCAAATATTAATCTTGCTTCCTATTTGCAATGTCCTTTGATAGATATAGGTTTATCTATCTAATCTCATTAGATTGGGAGTACCTTGAAGCTATAGCCCATCTTTACCTTTTACTTCAAGGGATTAAAGCCCTATTTTAGATGCTCATTCAATGCTTACTGATGTCTTTGTGGACTTGGACCTGAAGAACCCTCAAGGGATAGCTGGTTTTAGAAGATGGGGCTTTTCTATGCAAAATCCTTATAGAAAATGCTTATGAAGTCAGTGTATTTTATGGAAGTAAATCTGGGATCAAGCTGGTTGGATTGAGAGTCAGGAAGGACCTAATTCTCCAATAGTCTTTCCCTTCGGATTTGTTTCTCATGTCTTTGTAGTAAAGTTTTCTATTCATATTAAATTATTGATTTTTTTAGTGTTGCTTTTATTTCAAATGTACCTTAATCTTTTGACTTTCATTTTCAATTGTTGATTAAGTAAATCTATAATTTCTGAAAAGCTTTTGTTTTTTGTTTTTCTTTATTGTTGCCTTTAATTAGGTGATAAGATGCTCAAATTTTTTTATTGTACTGTTGGATTTAAAAATCAGTCTGGCAGTCTACTGAACTATTTCTGGCCTGGGCAAGCTACCCCCAGCCCCCAAGGTTTCCCAGCACAGTCTTCCTTATCTCCCCCTATCATAAACCTAAAACTGAAGCTATCTTATCTGATGAATATTAACCTTCTTGAGGAATGTTTGTCTATGTTTGCCTGCTTTACAATATTTGGCAAATGCTTCCAGACCCCTGACCCTGAAACAACCCCCCTCCCTAGATGCTTCCTGACCACCTGTCCCTGACACTACCTTGATAATTATGTATGTACCAACCCCCTTCCCCAAACATTTCTATATAAACTCTTGGCTGAGAATTCCAAGGGGTCATTCAGGCATGCCTCTCTGCCTAGTGACCCTAGCTATTATTGCTAGTAAAGAATGAGCCTCTTCTTGCATATTGCATTGTCAGTGTGATTCTTCCTTCGGCCATGAACCTGGGTTAGGTATTAAAATTTGGGTACAACAGTACCTATCAACTAGATATTGAAGTAATTTTCCATAGATCTTTGATGGTTTTCTCAGGTTGCTTCTGTTTTTGTGGTATTGAACCCCTATATTAGGGGTTCTCTTTCCTTTTATGGTTTAAAACTCTTTCCTTTTATGGTTCTTACTGTTACAAAAGATGCTACCTATACATATTTGTACATTTCTTGTACATTTGTACATTTCCTGTTAAATATTATTGAAGAATTCATTAGTTCTTGGTCATAACAAGTGCTAATTTAAAAAAAATTTAGAAAAATTTTTATTTCATTTTCTTCTGTTAGTTTTGCATTCTGTCCATCCCTCTCCTTTCGCCTAGGGAAAAAAAAGGAGAACAAAACCCTTGTAACAAATATGCATAGTTAAACAAAACAAATTCTCTGTATTAGTGAGGTCCAAAAATATGTTTACTTCTGGACTCTCTGTTAAGATTACAACTCTCTTGACGGTTTGTAAAGACAATCATTCAGATTGTTCTCCTGGTTCATCTCACTTCATTCTGCATCAGTTCATCATGTCCTCCCAGATTTCTGTGAAACTTTGCCTTTCATCATTTCTTATGGCAACAACAGTATTCCATTAGAGTTATTTATCATAACTTGTTTGGGCATTCCTAAATTGATGAGCATCCCCGTAGGTTTCTGGTTCTTTGCCACCACTAAAAGAGGGGCTATAAATTCTGTCAAAGATCCTTATTAACTGTGCTAATGAGCTATTAGCTGTGATTCTGGACAAGTCATTAAACCTCTATTTGCCTCAGTTTCCTTATCTACAAAATGGGAATAATAGCATCTACCTCCCAGAGTAGTTGTGACTATCAAGTGAGATAATAATTATAAAGTGCTTAGCATGGTGTTCAGCATATACTAAGCACTATATAAATGCTAGTTATTATTTTATAAATATTATTATTATTATTATCATTATCTGGTTACTGATATAGCTTAAATTGACCTTGATATGCTTCAGGTTCCCCTCCGACGCTTAATTATGGTGACTTACTTTATAAAAAGGAAAAACAAAACAAAACAACAAAAAGCCTTACCTTCCATCTTAAAATCAATGCTATGAATTAGTTCTAAGGCAGAAGAGTAGTAAAGGTAGGCAGTGGGAGTTAAGTGACTTGCCCAGAGTCACACATCCAGGAAGATTCTGAGGCCAAATTTGAAATCAGGACCTTCCATCTTTAGGCCTGGCTTTCAGTCCATGGAGTCCCCTAACTGCCTCTCAAGGTGGCTTACTTTTAATTGCATAGCCAAGATTCTGCCTCTGCTATTTCCCAGCTCTGTGACCTTGAGCAGGACACTTTCCTTTCTGGACCACAGGAATAAGAAAGTTGGACTAAGATGGACTAAAGCTGAATTCCCTTCTTGGTTCTGGCACTTGCAATCTGTATGGCTTTATACAAATCATTTATTTTCTCTGGGCCTCAATTTCCTCATCTTTAAAATGAAGGCACTGGACCTTACATCTTTAAGAAAAGATGATGGTGGTGGTGGGGAAGGGAATCAGAATTTATAGAGCACCTTCTGGCTTTAAATTTATATGTCCCTCCAATTTTGTCTTTGAATTTCCAATCCTACTTATATTTTTTGCTAAAGGATGATTTACAAAGGAGAGGTATTTTCTAGAAACTTAAGAAAATTTTCATTGAGAAGAAAAGCAAAAAATGTTTCATAAAGACTCAGTCTTAGAATGTTAGAATAAAAACTTGCTTCTCAAAAAGGGCATGTCATCTTCCACCCGATATTACATTTATCTTGAGTTTGCAACATCTCTGTGTATACGTGTATACATATATATGTATGTGTATGTATGTAGACATATATCCTTGTGTATGTATAAGATAGAAAGTGAAGATAGGCAGTTCCAGCTTTTCTATTCTGAGGGTGTTCACTCCTTAATCATTCACATCTATTTCAGCCCCTACCAGTCAGTATATTTTCACCAGGCAATGATGCAAAAATGCCTGTAGACTCAAATTTTATTGTAGTCAGGCAGCATTTACTGGTTTGACTTTCAACTGACCATGGCAGGGAGACTAGAAGCAATTAAAGCCAACACCTGCTCTATCTCTGCTTTGGGGTGGCTGGGCTGGTTTCTTATTCTTTGAGGCGCCTGTGTGTTTCCTATCAGCTCATACTAATAACAGATTTGCCTCAGCTTTTCAGCAAAAAAGGCTCAAGCTACTTCATGCGGCTTTAAAAAAAAACCCTGAAATTATTTGTATTCCTTTTAGTAAATGGAAAATTTGAGAGAAGAACAGAGGAGATGGCTGCTGACAACTTAACTCAAGTTAAAGTTGACAAGCTTAACTCCTTACCCAGAATACTTATTTTATACATTTCTTTAAATGGGAAATGATCTGTCCTAAGGTGAGACACAGCATTTAAATCCAGATCACTGCTGGCAATGAGAGGGTTGACTTTGTTGCCTTAAAAAAAAGGACTATGATTTCAGTCCATTCTGTATCTTGTTACTCTTGGGAAGTGGTCTTCAATTGTGGGAAATTGGCCATTTCTATTGGCTTTAATGTTCCATCAACCAATGGTACCAGTAAGAGAGCTTGAAAGGTTCTCTTGGGACATGGAGAAAATTATGACTAGAGAGACTTTGGGTAATCACTTGGAAAACACTTTTGGTACCTGCAGAAGGGCAGTTTGGGTCTCAAAAGGACAGTGCTTTAACTGACACTAAATGGTAGAATTGGAGTAGCTGCTTGGGGTGCCATGCCTGAGCAAAGGTTCCATTTGCCAGTTGAAGTTCGCTATACCTGCTTAATTCCAATTCTATATGCATAAATGGCCCAATTGTCTCAGTGCTCCTGGGATCTGAGCTTAAAGTCTAGGGAATTGATAAATTCTCAAAGTAATTCACACTTCCCTCAGCTTATCTACCCTCACGTTCAAGTCCCAATTTCACTTCTGTAGCGTATACCGTAAGAATTCACTCATTCGACATGATAGGCTGAAATGCATTTACTACGATGAAAACCAAAGTAAAATATAATGGCATTAATTTTGACTTAATTGAGCACAAAATACTGCCATGTGACCCTGTCCCTCCCCATATTATTATGTTCTCTATGTTCTCAAAGTGAGAAAATGGGTTCACTCAAAGTTTATTTCTGATAGGTAAATGCTACCAAACACTCCCAAGGTCATAATGGGAAGCCATTTTTGATCACCTCACTAAGTCTTGGCTGGCAAAACCTGTGGGTCCCATACTTTAGCAGCTGGCCCCCAGGGAAGATTTCCCTGGCTATATATGGCCTAACCTCCTTTCATATCTCTTCTTACTGAAGAGTCTTAACCTGGGGTCCTTGAAACTCTGAATGGTCCATGGATAGATTTTGGAAGAGTTTGTGCAATTGGATGGGAAAAAAGAATGACATCTTTATTTTTACTAATTTCTAACTGAAATTTGGCATGTTGTTGTTGTTGTTGTTGTTGTTGTTGTAGTTGTAGTAGTAGTAGTAGTAGTAGTAGTAGTAGTAGTAGTAGTAGTAGTAGTAGTAGCAGCAGCAGCAGCAGCAACAGCAATAAAACTATCATTTATATAGTGCTTTAAGCTCCTTACAAATATTATCTCACTTTACCCTCACGACAACCCTGGGCAGCAGGTGCTATCATCTCCATTTTATAGATGAGGAAACTAAGTTGCAGAGAAGTTAAGTGACTTTCCCAGGGTCAAACATTTAGAAAGTATCCAAGATAGGATTTGAACTTGGGTCTTCCTAATTTCAAGTACTGAGCTCTTTCCACTGAGCCCCATAGTTGCCTAAAATATTATTTTGAAGTGTCCATTATATTCTCCAGACTGCCAATGCTCTCATGACACACACAAAAGGCTAACAACCCCTATCCTAAAGTAATAAAGATATGTAGGACTTGGTAGGACTCATCTACCAATTAGAGACTTTTGGTGTCTCTGTCTCCCCTTTCTCTATGAGAACAGAGGTACAGAAGAGGAGTGGGATAGAATTAGCAACCCAGACACTTGCAGCTCAAGAGTGAATCAGTAAGAAAGATATTTGTGGTTCTCTAAAAAGATCCCATCAGAACATCACTGAGTGTCGTCACAATAAATGTCCTATTTTGCCCTGTACTTCAGTGTTTCTTTGGTGGCTAAATATTGGGAAAAATGGCAGGAAATGCTGTCAGTCATTGTGTGGGGTTTTTGGGGGTGCAGAGTAGCGGGGTAGCTGCTATAGTAAGGACCATATTTGTAAAGGACTTTTTTTCTACCCTAACTATTCGAGGTCTATTGTTGCTACAGACTATTGGATCTTTTGTGTTTGAACTCGGTAGTATCTAGTTCCTCTGGAAATAGCAACTAAGGGAGACATAGAGTTGCCTGGTAACCCTGAACTTTATGCTGACTTATCTAGAGTCACTTTTAGTTTTTCCTTCTTTTGGTTGTCCTATTGTAGGTTTCTTCACTTAAGAGTAAGCATAGCTGAGTTTGCCTTATTCTTTAGGCTTGTTTGGTCCTCTGGTTCTGGTCTATCTATCTGGTTTCTGTCTCACAGAATGCTCAGACACCTGGTATAAATAAACTCACTGACCACATTTCCTCCTAACCTTAGAATTATGTGTGCTTCTAGGATCTTGACCTTTGATTGAGTGTAGATTCCTGTCTCCAGGGTACCCCAATTTCTCCTGGTCTTAGCTCTTGCCCTAAACCTATATTTATAGTTAGCTGTGGTCCCGATCCTAAATTGTCCTAGGAACCCTGGCAGAAGCTAGGTATTTGAAAAAAAAATTATGGTAGAAAAATGTCTCCATACCTTCAGTGAAGGTAGTTTGGGAATGATGAATCCAATATACCATGGAAAGCAAATTGGTTATCTTCTTCAGTCTAGGAAACAAGCTGTCACAGCTGGGGCTCATAATAATCCCTCAGTTTCCTAAATTGCTTTACTGCTGCTTTTTATAATTAAGACCCATTAACTTGTCATATATTGATAACAGGGATGACCCTGAAATAGACTGATAAATTAAAGCCCTCTTTAGTTCTGGGCTTTTATATGAATGTGTTAATTATTTTTGTCATTAGAGAGAGTGATGGAGAGAGAGAAACACCAAGCAGATTTTGACAAAGTGTTGGTGTTTGCTATTGGGAACTCAGATGCATGTCAGATGCAATCTTTTACCCTTTAATTTAACAGTTAGCATTGAGAGGCCAAGTTAGGCTTCTGTGTTGTGTTAAACAGGAATTGTTAGCCTGTAGGATGAAAACTGAATACTCATTGAATAGGACAAAGGACCTACACATATTCATAGGTGACATCAAGTTAGGAAGGGTGATAAGCAACTTAGACTGTAGGATTTCAAGCAAAACATGTAATGTTTCTAAACCTCAGTTTCCTTATCTGCAAAATGGGGAGAGGCTAACTAGATGATCTCTAATGCCCCTTCTTTCTCCAAAATTTGTGATGTTACAAAGTACATAACTAACCAATCTTGTACCTAAGACAAGAATGTAAAATTAGACCTTCATCTTACTGGTATGATATGTTTGGGGTTCTAGATGTTATGTTTTACCTAATTTTCCACGTCCATTAGTTTTGAGCATCAAAGCAAATGACTCATTTGCCTCACCAGACTTTGATCCTATGACTGAAATTGTTAATGAATTTAACAGAATAGAAGATGGTCACAAATAAATGAGTTCATAAGATCATAGCATGTTAGACCTGGAAGGGGCCTCAGAAATCTAGTTCAACTATGTACTCTTCGGAAAATCTATATAGGTGATTACTGAGTCCCTTTGAATTTCTGGGACTAAAACATGAAAGACTGTGATTCCATGAAACCATCCACTTTACAGATAAAGAAACTGAGTTCAATTAGCAAGTAGGTATTGATTACTTTATTAATGAGAATAATAGTAGCTTTCATTTGTAAAGTGCTTTGTAGGACAAAAAACACTTTGCTTTCACAGACATAATCTCTCAAATCAGGAATTTCAGAGTTGGAAAGGACCTGAGAAGCCATATTTTCCTATCCTAACCTGAACAAGAATGAGTTCCACAATATACTCTATAAGGAGTCACCTAACCTATATTTGAAGAAGTCCAGTAAGAAAAAAGAAGGGGGTAGCTAGGTGGCTCAGTGGATCAAGAGCCAGGCTGAGAGGTAAGAGGTCCTGGGTTCAAATCTGGCCCCAGACACTTTGGGCAGACACCTTGGGCAAGTCACTTAACCTCCATCTCCTAGCCCCTACTAGTCTTCTGGAACTGATACACAGTATTAATTCTAAAAAAGAAGGTAGAGATTTAAAAGAAAAAGAAAGAAAAGAGGGAGTATATTTCTCAAGCAACTCATTCCACTTTTGGACAGCTCTAATTTTTAGGGCATTTTTTCCTAAAATTAAGTCTAAATCAGCCTCTTTGAAATTTTCACTCATTGTTGCTAGTTATTATCTTTGCATCAAGCAGAACAAACCTAATCCATTTCTATGTGACAACCTTTAAAATAATTGAATGTAGTTACTATGTACCCAGAGTGGGCTAAACATCTCTAGTTCCTTTGTATGATCTTCAGTTGGGACAATATTAGATCCCTTTATCCTTCTGGATGGCCTCCTCTGCAAACTTGACCTTGTCAGTATTATTACTAATATATGATGTCAGCAAAGAATTAGAAACTGAGGATGCCCATTAACTGGGGAATGGCTCAATCCTTTGTGATGTATGCTTGTGATGGAATATACTGTTTTGTATAAGAAATAATGAAGGGAATAGCTTCAGAAAAGACTTGGGAAGACTTATATGAACTGATGCAAAATGAAGTGAATAGAACTAGGAGACCATTAGACACAATAACAGTTATATTGTAATGACAATCAATTGTGAAAGGTTTAGCTACTCTGACCAATACAATGATCCATAACAATTCCGAAGGACTCATGATGAAAATATGGTCTACCTCCAGAGAGAGAATGGATGACCTCTGAGTGCAGATTGAAGCATATTTTCTTTCACTTCCTTTTTCTTGCTTTCCCACCAAAATATGGCTAATGTGGAAATATATTTTGTATGACTTCTTATGTTTTGTAGATATTGTACTTTTTGCTTTTTTAATGAGTAAGGCAGGGGATGTAAGGAGGGAGAAAATTTGGAACTAAAAAGAAAAATTAAAAAAATATGGAGCCCAGAAGTAATGAAAGTAGCCCAGATGTTTGATGAGGGCAGAGAACAGGGGGACAATTGCTTCCCTAATCCTGGATACTATGTATATCTAGTTTAATATGGTTTAAGATTACCCTAACTTTCTTTTATTAAATTTTTTTAATTAAAATTTTATTTTATTATTTTTAAACATTTCCCTTTCTTATTAGAATAAATACTGTGTTATGGTTCCAAGGCAAAAGAGTAGTAAAGGCTAGGCAATGGAGATTAAGTGACTTGCCCAGAGTTACACAGCTAGGAAGTATCTGAGGTCAGATTTGAACCCCAAACCTCCTGTCTCTGGGCCTGGCTCTTAATCCACTGAACCATCTAGCTGCCCCATACAATAACTTTCTTGGCTCCCATAGCACACCCTTGGCACATATTGAATTCTTACCTTCTATTCTAGGGTTACATTCCATCTATTCTATATGTATCCTGTATGTCAGTGATGGGCAAACTTTTTAAAGAGGGGGCCAAAGAAAAGGAAATGCTCATCTGTCAGTCTGTTTCTAAGACAACTCTTTTGAAGTTTCATTATATTGTATTCTACTCATTGTATTCATCAGATTAAGAATAATGTTGCAGGGCTGGATGGATAGAATATTTCAGAGGTGCCACATCTAGCCCACGGACTGTAGTTTGCCCATCACTGCTGTAGGTAATCTGGTCATTTATAAATTCTCTTTTCCATTAAAATTTTAGACAGTAAGTATTTATTTAAATAATTGCCTTCTGCCTTAATTTTACTTTATTACTTTTTATTCATTCATCCATTCATTTATTATTACTAATTAACAATTTAGATAAAACTCTGAGAAGGGTAAGGATTAGACAATTGGAATTAAGTGACTTGTCCAGGGTCACAAAGTCAGAAAGTATCTGAGGCCTATTTTGAACCCAGATCCTTCTGACTCTAGGCTTGGCCCTCCATCCTCTGTGCTACCTACTGCCCTCCACCCTGGAAACATTTATTAAGCAACTGCTATGTACCAGACTCTGTGCTTAGTGCTGGGGTTACAAAGAAAGGCAAAAACAGTTCTTGCCCTCAAGGATCTCACAGTCTAATGGAAGAGACAAAATACAAACAGCTATGTACAAATAAGGTACAACTTGGAGATAGTCAACAGAGGAAAAGCTCTAGCATTTTGTGGGATTGGAAAAGGGTATTTGTAGAAGTTAAGATTTTAGCTGGAACTTGAAGGAATGAAGCCAAGAAAGCCAGGAGGTGGAGATAATAAGGAGTTAGAGTCTTCTAGGCACGGAGGATAGAATATCTTGTTCAAGGAATGGCAAGGGCAACAGCAAGAAGAACCTCAAGAATTTGTAGTCCAGTTGGGGAGACATGATTTAATACACATTAAGTAGTAAAAGAACAACACTGAATCTAGTGCTAAATCCCTTCATTCATTCAACAGACACTTAAGCACTGTGTAAGGTATGAAGGTTGAATATAAAATACCCCCAAAGTATAGGAAAGACAATGAGTGCCATACAAATTAGGAGGACAGTATGGCCTGGAATTATAAGAGACACTCTCATGGAGTGGTGGAATTTCAGATAAGGATTGAATTTAGGGAGTGCTAAATGTAATTAAGTCTCATTTAAAAAAATCATACTGGATCGTTATCACAATGCCTGGTCCTCCCATTGGCTCAGTTTCTCAATCTGAATGATAGACTTGATACTTAAATCATGTAAACAAATACAAAGATGTATGCCTGGTACCTTGAATTTTTTTGGGAAAATGTTATTTTCATGTACCTCCATCAGTATGTAAGGGGGCAGATTTAAAATCCATGTACCATGTTATAAATATTCTTCAATCTGTCACTTTCATGACTTTAGCTGATAGCTGTGGAATGCCTTTTATTGCACCATTTGAAGGAATGTGATGGTTTTTTTTCCATCAGACCTTGTGTACACAGGCATGTTGGTCAGGACTGGATTTACAGAACCTTCTGTTCTGGAAACCTTCCCTTAAATTTTTTTTAAAGCAATCACTTGTGTTAATACAGTGATGAATCTTCAGTTGGAGTAAGGACGTCCATGGAGAAAAGATAAAGTAAAAGAGCAGACTTTTACCAGGGATAGAAAGGGGAGATGATTCATCTTGTATCTTCCTCACATTTCTATCCTTTAAAGTTTACAAAACACTTTCCTTACAATACTGTGAAATAGAAAGGTATCATTCCCACTGGATAGATGTAGAAACTGAGGGTCAAAGAAGCTATTAACTTGCCTGAGGTCACTCAGTTTGTGTCACAGTCTGAAGACTTGGATTCCTGTTCTGGTTCCAAGTCCAGTGACTTTTTTCTATCATGTTGCCTAATGGTTTTCTTTGAAAGCGATCATGTGGTTTTGACCCTGGGATCAGGTTTGGTTGGAAAGGAGGACACTGCAGGGGTTTTAAAAACACACCAATTCAGTGGAGACATTGATAAGTCTCAGATTTGAAGAAATGTCTCAGAAACTAGCTAAACTGGACTACTTGATGTTCTTTAAATATGGTCAGCCCAGTGCCTGGCACATAATAGCTGCTTAGTAAAGTGGTGGTTGATTGATTGGTCTGTGCTTTTCTTTGGGCCTTTACTCAGGCCATTTATTCCTAAATCTGAAATGTTCCTTCCATTGAAATTCTATCCTTCCTTTAAGACTTCATTTTCTTCCTACATAAATCTTTCCTTGGTTCCTCTTAATCAGAATTGATGAGGCAGTGAAGTTTTAGGATCCTGGATCTAGAGATAATAACAACATCAACAATTTAGGTTTGATAACTTGGTGCAATACTTTTCACTTGGGCAAGTTATTTCATTTTTGTGGGCCTCAGTTTCCTCATTTGCAAAATGAGATGGCTAGAGTAGATGACCTAGATTAGGGCCACTTGCATTTCTAAATCTATGATCCCATGATTCTTTTCACCTTTGCCTTCTTACAACATTTTTCTTTCCAGGCCTTTGTTCTTGTTCATGTTGTTTTTGGCTGTCTTTTTGTTAGTGTTCCTTGCCTAAATGTATTTATTTATTTATTATTAAATTGCATGTTCAGTGAGATCAAGGACTGGGGTCTTGATCTTCTTTATATTTCTTGTCCTGCCCCTCACCCTTACTCCAGCACTGAACCCAGGGCTTTACAGTAGTGATGAGCTTCTCTGCAGTCTCTTTGTGAGGGTTATTTGTAGCTTCTCCCTCCCTGGACCGCTTCTCTCCCTCCTTTCTGTTCTCCCTACCCCAGTCTCATATGGAAAATAAGTGCCACCTAGGCCTACTCAAATGAAGGAAGAACTTATTTCAGGGGACATCTGAGATAATGTCCATAAAAGCACTCTGTAACCACAGAACTCCATGATGGTGATGGTGATAATGATTCCTTGTAAGGTTCTATGTGTTTCCCCTACCAAGGATACCTCCTGGGCTACAAATTCAACTTCTATCTCTCCCTTTTCTTCATTACATTTTCCCAAACCCCCAGCTTTTCTTTCAGGATTTTCTTTAACTTTACAGAAAACAACATATTTCTAATTACTTTCAATCACGTTCCAAAAGTGTTTTTCCAGGGGACCACTGGGTTGGTTGTAGCTATTTAATAATAGTGAGAGAAAAGTATTCCTTATCTTTCCATTAAGGGATTTCTGTGTATTATTCCTCTTTGGAAAGATTTTTCCTGCTCTGATGCCCAGGGCCATCCTGGCTACTGTGGCCAAACCTCGAGATCCACAGTTTGGCACAGTGTTACCTTTTACTAGTTGCTTAGGATGCCATATGAATGTTTTCCCTTTCTCCCCCAAATTTAAACCATTGAACTCTGGTAGATGATTCTAAGGTTCAAGTGCTGCCTTTGCCATCTATGATCAGTGTGACTTTGCGCAAGTTGGTTAATCTCTTTGCTTCAGATGCCTTATCTGTAAAATGGGATAGAAGAAGTAGAGGGGCTGAGAGATGGAGGGAGTTCCTTCCTGCCTTTCTAACAGAGTTATTATAAGGATCAAATGTAACAATGGACCTGAAAGCACTGTATAAAACTTGAAGTACTATCCCATGGGATGCTAAGGCTGTTGCAAAAATTGAATTCATTGTAGTGAGGTTTTGTTCAATAATTTTAGTCATATCTGACTCTTTGTGACCTCATTTTGGGTTTTCTTGGCAGAGATACTGGAATGGTTTGCCATTTTCTTCTCTAGCTCATTTTATAAATAAAGAAACTGAGGTAAATATAAGTGAGTTGTCCAGAGTCATGTAGCTAGTGAGTGTTTGAGGCCAGATTTGAATTTGGGAAAGATGAGCCTTCCTGATCCCAGGAGCAGACCTCTATCAACTGTGCCACCTAGCTATTGAGTATATACTACTATATGCCAGGTACTTTGCTGGGTGATAAGGCTAGGATAAGGATGATGCCATTGGTATAAAGAACTTGTAAGGGAGAAAGTTCCCTCTACCAACTTAGGTCAGCATCTTCTCTGCAATTGATAATCTTAGGAGATTTGCTTGAGAAGTTAAGAGGTCAAAGAAAAAAGGAAAAGGACTTATGTGTACAAAAATATTGATAGTAGTTCTTTTTGTGATGGTAAAGAATAAGAAATTGAGGGTATACCCATCAATTGGGGAATGACTAAACAAGTTGGGTTTTTGATTGTGATGGAATCCTATTGTACTATGAGAAATGATGAGCATAATAGTTTCAGAAAAATCTTGGAAGGCTTATAGGATCTGATTCAAACAGAAGTGAGTAGAATCCAGAGATCATTGTATACAATAACAGCAATATGGGAATGATGATCAACTGTGAAAGATTGAGCTGCTCTAATCAAATAATGATCAAAGAGAATTCCAAAAGACTCATGATGAAAAACTGCTATTCCCCAGAGAGAGAACTGATAAACTTTAAGTAGATATAAAAGTAAAATTTTCCCACTTTATTTTTCTTGTTTTTTTTTGTGATATGGTAAATATGGAAGTATATTTTGAATAATTTCATATGTGTAATTGATATCAGATTGCTTGCCTTCTTAGTGGGTTAGGGAAAGGTGGGAGGAAGGGAGATAATTTGGAATTAAAAAAATTTTAAATATATTTTAAAAATAGGTAATAATATTTTTTAAAGGAACAAAAAAGGAAAAAAAATAATTTCCCGGGAAATCATACAACCAATATGTATTAGATGCAAGATTTGAACCTAGGTCTTCTTGGCTTAAGGGCTGGCATTCTAGTGAAAATATTATATTGTCTTTCAGGTCTTGGGGTTTCAAAGACAAAATAAAAGTGGTTCCTGTCTTCAAGGAACTTTATGCTATAAGAGGAGGCAAGGTAGATTGTAATAGAGTTAAAAGACAAAATGCTCTAGGAAGATTCGAGAACTGATCATGATCAGAGGACATAGTTGAAGCCATAGGGGTGGTAGATCGAGGGAGGCTTCACAAATGAAGTGGTGATGATCTGAGCTTTGAAGGAAGAGTAGGATGTAAGCAAGCAAAAGTGAGGAGGAATTTCATTCTAGCCATAGGAGGCAGACTAAGGGCAAAAAGCCCTGAAATCAAGAAACAACTCATAGTCTCATTTGGCAGGAATAGAAAATGTGTTAAGATGGATAGCGTGAAGTAAGGCTAAAGCTGTAGGTTGGAGTTAAACTATATAGGACCTTAAGTGCCAGGCTCAGAAGATAACATTTTATCCCAGGGGTAATGTGGAAAATTCTGGACAGCAGGGTGATGTGGTCAGAGCCTGCCTTAGGAAGATTATTTTGGCAGCTGGATGAAGAATCTAAGCTTCCTGAGGGCAAGGCATAGAGGTTTTGATTCTCTTTGTAGCTATAGCACTTAACACAGTGTTTGGCACTCAGCAGATACTTAATAAATACTTGTTGACTGACTAGAGAAGGGAGAGACTGGAAGCAAGGGAGAAGAATTAGAAGGCTATTATCATAGCCCAGGCAAGAAGTGATAGGATCTGAACTAAAATGGTGGCCTTAGGAATGTAGAAGAGGGGATGGGAAATCATCTATTTCTTAGATATGGTGGCACTCAAGCATTCTGTCTTATTGTGTTTTAGCAAACAGTTGCAGCTGTCACAGCTGGAGGCAACTCTACCCCCTTTACTCCTCCCCTCCCTGCTGGAGCCCCTGTCCCCACACAAATAGCTTCGAGTTCTCCAATAACTTATATTCCCAGGGAGCCCTGGAGAATGGATTAGTGCTGCTCATTCTTCATTGTAATAAATGAATATTATTGCAGCCCGGGCAGAGGAATGCCACTTGCTATGGATGTATTTGGGGCTCTGCCCAGAAGGAATCATGTGCTAGGTGGGTTATTTATAATTTGCTGCAGATTTATAAGCTGGGGGTGAAGGCTGTTCCCCCCTTGTCAGCTTTTCCTGGCTTAGAGAGGAGTAGAGTATAGAATCATAAGTTTCTAGGGGCACAAATTGAGTATTAAAGTACTATTTTTATCTACTCTCTGGTCCCCCCAAGTGCAGAAATGACAGAAGAGACCTTTTCATCACCTCCTGATAACCTTCAGCTAATGCGTTCTATTGCAGGGCTAATGCTGTAGGGATGGAATGGTTCATGGTCTTTGCTAGGGTGCAGTTGGTGATGAGTTCTCTCTACCATATAAAGTATAATTCAATACCTCTAATCTAGTGAATTCATTTCCTCCTGCCCTAAAACCTCTGCTTTTCTAGAGCTCAATTCTCTGTTGAATATATTTGACTTTTTAAAAATCTGCTTTTTTCTTGTGACTTTTGTCTCTCCTAAATTGTTCCCAGACTTTTTTTCATTGGCTAAGCTAGATTTTTCTTAAGATTTACTGATGCCTTTCATTTGGAAATTGCATACATTTCTGAATATGCTTCTCCTCTCAATTTTACCAAGTGAGTCTTCTCTTATAATAAAACTTAAAAAACAATTACCAATAAACCAATTCAGAAAAATCAACTGAGAAATCAACTGCTTTTGATACCATATGCAACATTATACACCTACAGTGCTCTACCTCTCCAATGTAGAGGAAGGTACGTTTTCTCATTTTTCTTTAGGCCAAGCTTGGTGATTTTAATTATTCAGTATTAATTTTCTTTTTACTGTTTTTTCTCTGTTTATGATACAGTCATTTCATTGCTTATATTTCTGGTTCTGATTACTTCATGTTGTATCTGATTACTTCATGTTGTATCGATTCATATAAAATTTTCCATCTTTCTCCAAATTCATCATGCTCATTGTTTTCATTGACGCAATAATATTAAATTATATTGATCTCTTACAATTTGTTCAGCCATTCCCCAACTGATGCATAACAACTTTGTTTCTAGTTCTTTGCTACCACAAAAGTAATGAATATGTTTTTGAATATATGAGATCTTTCTGTTTTTTTACCTTGTTGGTAACATGTCAAATAGTGGGATTTCTGGGTAAAAGGGTGTGGAAACTCTGGATAATTCCAAATTTTTTTTATGAATGATTGGACAGTTTCACCAACAGTATAATAGGTAAAGGAGAAGGGAATAAGCCTATATAAAGTACATCTATATGCCAAGCTCTATGCTAAATGCTTTTAGTTTGTTCCTTATAACAATCCTTAAAGCTAGGTGCTGCTTTTTAAAAAAAATCTCCATTTTATAGTTGAGGAATCTTAGGAAAACAGATTTAGGTGACTTGTCCGAGGTCACACAACTGCTTAAGTATCTAAGGTTGGATCTGAACTTGGATCTCTCTGATTCTAGGAACAGCATTTTTATGCACTGTATTACCTAGTTGCCTCAATTTTAGGATGTCTTTTCAGTTCCTTCAATAAAGTTTTTTCCCCATCTTTTATCGTCTTTGTCAATATTCTGAGACTAAGTTAAAGCCTGAGTTGTTTTAATTTGCTTTTTTCTTATTATTCATGTTTTAAAAGTCTTTAATTATTAATAGTTGCAGTTGTTATTTTAAAAACTGTTTTGTTCATATTCATTGACCCCTTATATTTAGGGAATTTGCTATTTGAAATATATGTGTGTGTGTATAATATGTAAACATATAAAACAAGCACTAATACATATATTTATTAACACATATGTACACACATATGTTAATTTCCTTTTATGGGGAAGTTGAAAATTTATTGCAAACTTATTGTGATATACGATGTGGTGTAAAATACTGGTCCTAACCATTTTTTTTTTTTTGGTCAAATTGCTTTTCAGATTTCACAGAAGTCCTTATTGAATAACAGTCTTTCACTAATGTCCTTGGGTTCATTGAATGATGGACATTGAATATGATTGTGATTCTTGTTTATTTAGTTGGTAGCAATAGAACATCTTTCCATTTTTAAAGCAGTAATAGTTTTGATGACTCCTGTTTCAATATAGTTTAAGGTTTACTATTGTCCTTCATTCCTACTTCTCCCCTCCATTATTTCCCCTGAGATTCTCAATATTTTATTCCACTGAATGAATTTTGTTTAGTTCTATAAAGTATCTTCTTGGTAGCTTGGCTTGGTGCTAAATCTGTAAAGTTTAGGTAGTGCCTTTAATTACATTGATATGACTTAGCCATGAACAATGAGTATCTTTCCGATTATTTAAATATCTTATTTCTATAAGGCATATTTTGCAATTATGTTCATGTCTTAAGTGTGCCTTGCAAGACTGACCCCTCTTTTCTCATGCTGATTTGCAGAAAGAACAATAATATTTATAAAATTCCTTGAAATCATAAAAGGAAACTACCCTTGAGGCTGGTATTTTGTGCATTTTGTATTTATTTCAAGTGTATTTTTATTTTCTAACATTTCTCTTGCTTTTTGTTATTGCTAAATGGAAATATTGACAGATTTTGTGGATTTATATCTTAGTACTTTACTTAAGCTATTATCTCAATTTGTTTCTTGCTTGATTCTCTGTAGTTTTCTAAGTAAGCCATCAATCATATTTTGAAGTAGGGATAATTTTGTCTGTTCTTTGCTGATGTTTGTGCCTTTAATTTCTTATGTTTTATTGTTATTGTTACTATTTCTGTGACAAGTACCATGACAAATAATAGTGGAAAGAGGGCATATCTTTATTTTCCCTCTTTACTAGAAAAGATTCTATGATTCTACTCACTATCCCTGTGGCCTACAAGGTTTTAACATTCCCTCCTTAGCTATAACTTCTCTATTTATGTTTTTTTCTTCTTAGAATGTAAGCTTCTTAAGGGCAGGGATTGTCTTGCTTTTTGTCCTTGAATCCCAAGTGTTTAGTAAATTTAGTAAAATTTAGCAAAAAACTAGCCCTTAGCAAGTACTTAACAAATGCCCTCCCTTCCTCTTTTTGCCTCCTCTCCATTCTCCCTCCTCTCCCTTTCTCCCATCCTCCTTACTTCCTTTTCTCTGTCCCTTCCTACCTCCTACCTATCTTTTCTCTGATACATGAATGGAAGTTTCTTCCTGAACTTCCCTAGGCATCCCCCTCTTAGAATGTAAGCTTCTTGACGGCAATAACTATTTTGATTTTGTCCTCCTTTCCCAGGTGTTTAGTACAGTGCCTAGCATATAGTAAGTGCTTAAGAAAAGTTCTTCCCTCTCTTTCCTTCTGTCTATATTTTCTCTAATATGTGGATGTAAACTAATACTCAAATCTTGCTAGGCTTTTGGTTTCTGTTAAATGAATCATTCCTTTACAAGTTTGTAAGATAGTTATTGGGTATAACAGATGTATTATTATTTATAACGAGGAATACATATATGTTTTACTTTCTTTCTAGTTAAGATTACCTTGTAAGATTGCAAAACAAATATGGGAGACAATTTTTTAATTTGTTTTGGAATCTTTAGATAATGTTAAAAGAGGGGTTTTTTTTGTGTTGAACAAGGAGAATCAAAGTAAACAATCTTCAATTCCATTTATCATTCTTATTTAAAATATGATACAAACTTGAGAAGAGAATTATGAATTCTCCTCTGTCTCTTAAATATATCTCACTTTATTGGGAAAACTTAACATAGATATATGTGCTCCAGGGCCTCTTTCTTTTTGGGTAAAAAGTATTTTTCAAGCAGAGTGTCAAGAATCCATGATTTGTTTAGAACTTAAATTATTCAAGGACTATTTCGTGTGTCTCAAACTTTTTCTCTATTTCCCCTCTTTTTTTTTTTTTTTAAAGGCATTTGTTTCAAACATTTCTGGTCTTCGGTCTTTCCTATAGATAAGTCCTCTTTTTGACCTTGATGAGTTCTGAGATTTGGGGGTGCCCATGGTTCTACAGTTTATAGAAATGAATTCTTGAGATGACACATATTCAAAGGCATATGGTTTAAGTTAGCAGATTTGCAGTAATATTTCAGTTTCTAGAAAATGAAATCCTGAAATGAGAAATTCTGTGAAAGACTCCTGCCAAATGGATAGTGATGTCCCAGAATTATCTTGTCATTTACATAGATGTGTTTGAAGATGAGCAATAATGATCCATTGCAATGACTATGAAAAGGCTCTATTCTAGGTCCTTCTTATGCCACTTTCCTCTCCAACTACAGCCTGGAGGCACATCAGTTGCTTCCCAGATTCTTTAAATTTGCCTGTCTAGTGAAGGGAAATAACAGACCAGCTGCAGTGGCTGAAAGATCCCTCAAGTTCATTTGTTACTATCATTTCTTTGGCAGAGATGCCTTGAGCAGACTGAATGCTCTAGAAGGTTGGATTTATGTAGAGGGCCCTAGTTCTCATCACTCTTTCTTTCGGGAGCAGAGCAGCATGAATGAACAACAACAACAACAAAAGGCATTTATTGAGTACCTACTCTGGGCTGAACCCCCGAGATACAAGTACAGAAGCAAAGACAGTCCTTGCCCTCAAGGGGGAGACAACACAATTCAGGAATGGACCTTTCACTGCTCAGGCAGAAAACACCTTTTGTTGATCTAGGGAATTTCCTGCTGCTTTCCCTGACATCTTTTAGCCTGAGTTAACTTCCTGCAAGTAAGGACAATTGAGGTATCTGTGCCATTAAAACAGGTTAAAAATAAAACAGGATTGTCAAAACTATCCAAGTAGTTGTCTTCAAACTAGAACCGAAAAGTGTAACATTAAAACACAAATAATTTATAGATACACACACACAAATACATTTTATATGGAAATTATATGTAGACATACATATGTATGTACATATTTATATACATGTGTGCACACATATATGTATGCACATATTATATATAGATATAATACATATTTCATAAATAATATATAGACATACTCATATAGCACACATATTTTGTATGTACATATACACAATACACTTTACATACGAATTATAGAAATACATATTTTTATGAATGAATTATATGGAAATAAAATTACATAGACATACCTATAGGCATACATTTTATTTATACATATACACACATATTTATGTACAAATTATATATAGACATGCAAAATATATACATAGTTTATATATAAATTATGCATATACATATAAATTATATATAGACATGCAGCTATCCTCATACATTTATGTATAAATTATATATAGACTGACATGATATAGATACATAATTTCTATATACATCATATAAATGTATACATATAAATTACATGTGTACACAAGTAAAATTATACACAGACATATGCACATGGCACAGACCTGCATATTATATACATATTATGTACATACACATGCATGCATGTGTATGTGTGTGTATGAAGGCAGGCCTGAATTATGCAGATAATTAATTCAAAGTTCTGCTTGACATTTGGATTCTAGTGCACAGGGTGAGAATGATGAGCCTAGAGGAACAGGGACAATGAGGAATCCACTCTTAAATTTGCTTCTGACTTTCTGCACTCTAATTCTTTTTCACTCAGGAAGTTCTCTCAGCCTTTAAGACTTCACCCAGGAAAATGTCTCTTATCCCTTTGGCTCCCTTTCCCTTTTGTGACTTCCTTTTGGATCCTCCATTCAAGGAAAGATAATGTCACTTTGGGCCTTTTTTATGCTCCTGGAACATCTCTATGCCCTCGGAAACTCCATTTTCAATAAGAGCCTCTAGATCAGACATCCCAAATTCTTCTCTGGCTTTGTTCCTGAGTCTCCAGATTTCATCACCATGCCCCAGCACAGGTACTTTCTCCTTCCTTCCCCCTTACAGCTTCCTTTTTTGTTTTTGTCTCTTCCATTGGAAAGGAAACTCCTCGAGGGCAGGGAATGACTTTCTTCTTGTCTGTTTTTGTTTCTCCAGGGCTTACAACTGTGCTTGACATAGAGTAAACATTTAATAAATGTTTGTTTATTTGTGGGGGCTTTTTTTTTTTGACAGTTCAGAAGTATGGCTAGTTTCTATTATAGTAGGGAAAGCCCAAAGATTAGGCAGATAAGACACAGGAAATTCCAGATTTTGTCAATCTATATACCTTTATTGAAAATTTACCATGTGCAAGACCATGTAACCAAGTACTATGGGAGATACTAGGATGAATGAAGAAGCAGTAAGGTGTCAAATATATTGGGAACAAGATTCAAATATAATTGGGAAAATTTGACAAAATAAATAAAAATACAGCAGGACACAGCTAATGTTAATATGTGATTTTCTAGGTCAACAGGAAGGTCCGTATGTATAGTTTAGTGACATCCCTTCCCATTTCTATTTAAGCTTGACACTATTGCCATAGTGTATAGGCTGATGAGTTTGGAGTCAGGAATATGTGGGCTCAAATCCAACTTCAGATATTTACTAGCTGTGTATCTGGATAAATTGGCTAACCCCTCTGTTTCCTCATTGTGCTTTTCTATAAAATAAAGGGGTTGGACTCAATAACGTCTGAGATTCCTTTCAGCTTTATATGAATGACAACAACAACAGCAGCCAACATTTTAAAAGTTCTCTCTATTTGCAAGGTTCTGTGCTCAGGATATCAAAGCCAAAACTGAAAAAAAAAAATTGGGTCCTGTTTTTGTGGACATTTTACTGAAGCACACAGTCTTTGCATAAGTATGAGAATAAAAGATAGTTTGAGGAAGGAGAGTACACTAATAATTAGGGGGTTAGAAAAGGATCCCTATAAGAAAAGGTACCTTAATTGACCCTACTAGGGTGACAAGATCATGAACGGAGAACTAGAAGGAACCCTAAAGATCCTTTAATCTCTTTGGATGCTAAGGATATTAAAAAGTGAAGGTGAGGGGGCAACCAAGTGGCTCAGTGAATTGAGAGCCAGATCTAGAGATGGGAGGTCCTGGGTTCAAATGTGACCTCAGACACTTTTAGTTGTGTGACCTTGGGCAAATCAGTTAACCCCCATTGCCTAAACTTTACCACTCTTTTGTCTTGTGTTAATTTTAAGACTAAAGGTAAGAGTTTTTATTTAAAAAAAAAAAAAAAAAGGTGAAGGTGACACATGGCCCTAGCTCTCATCCTTTTTATAGTCTGGTAAGACTTAGAATGTGCACTTGTGAAAATATAACATTACAAGGTAGATAACTAAGAACATAAATCACTGTGGTAGAATTTCAGAATGAGCAATAAATATAATCACTGTTGAAAGGAGTGAGGTTGATATGGACTAGATTGGTTTTCATACACACAAATGTTTTTTCTTTGAAGGATAAGTAGGATTCATACAGGAAAAGAAAGGGAGAAGGAATACCAGACAGGGGGAAAATGTTGGCAAAAGCTCAGAGATAGGGGAAATTTATTAAGGATTTAGTGGATAGCTTGATCTGGCTGATACAAAGTGTTAAACAAGGGAGAAGATTGAAAAGGGAAGTTGGTGCTAAATTCTGGAGGGCTTTGAATCAGTTGAGGGTTTAGATGTTAACATGTAGCCATTAGCAAGTCATTGAAGACTTTAGTGTCAGAGAACATGATGATGATATTTTGCTCTGAGAACAGTAATCAAATTAATGGGACCATTTCTTTTGGAAAGGTTTTGACAATCCACGTTTTTATGACTCCACTAAACATTCTTGTGTTCCCTAGACAAAAACTCTTCTCCCTTGGCTTACTGCCTGCTGGTAGATGTGGTCTCCTTCTGTTAGAAGGTAAGGCCCTCGAGGTCGAGGACTGCTTCACTTTTGTTTATCTCCCACGACCCAGCAAAGTATATAGAAATATAATAATAGCTTCTCAAACTTTTGTTCACGGGGAGGGAGAACGAAGGAAGAAGAGGGGACACGTTTTTTCATTTTGTACGAGATTTTCACTTTGCGAAGTGACTAACTTCCGAGTGATTTAAAATAAGATGAATTATTTAAAACGCCAACCCTGGCCTCAGTTTCCTTTGACTTGCCAGGTCTATTCCCATTCAAGCCTACAGGTCTGAAAATGCAACATGGCTTCAAAAGTCTTCTGTGTCAATTCTTGACAAGGTCACATGGTGGCAGTGTTATACCAAGAAAGCTGACCGCCCGATTTCTTTTTGTTCCACTTAAACTTTCTCTGTGTTTACTTGCTTCTCTCCAAAGTGTCTGTCTCTTTCTCTTTTTGTGTGGGGTGGCTCTGGACTATTTTCACCAGCAAAGTCATCAACAACAGAAATAGGGCTTGTTTTTGATGCCATCTTCCTTTAGTCAAGATTGATGACGCTGAAATTTTAGAATAGTGTGTGTTTCCCATCACCTGTTATTTAAAATGCCAGATTTGTCCCCATGATGTGCTATATCACTAGGGGAATCCCCAGGTAGGATGGTGGAACAGAGAAGAGAAAGAGGTAAAGCCTATTTTTTTCCTCCTGGTTTTTGCTATCAGAGTCTCTCATTTAATCTCTATTATCTTGAATTTCTGGTTATCATCATTTCCCCCCTCCTTTTTCTTTCTTTCTTTTTTCTGGTTGATGTAGCAGTTTGTCAGAGTTAAAAAGACAACTTAATAATATCTCTAAATTATCACATTAACCTTGAAGAGGTTGTAGTCTCATCAACATTGAGATGATGCCAGCAAATGAAGTTAGGGATAGACGGTACTACCTCACCTGACAGCCCTTAAGCTCTCCTCCCTGCCTACTACCTTTATTACCTGCTATTAATCACCAGTGACATAACTTCAACCTGTGTTTAAATGAAAGAAAATAAAGTGGTTATGGAAGAGCAAATTACCCAGATAGCTTATATTAATGACCAGCATTGCCAAGTATATTCTAATTACAGGTGTCTTTAAGCAGTACTATAATAGTTAGCTTGCCAGGGATGGGAAGAAGAAAAAAAATGATAAGTCATTTGGGACAGGAAAGTTTCCAGTTCCCTTGTGTTTAATGCTACAAAGTTATTGCTCAGACTCCTTAAAAAAAATTCAGGCTTTGTCCTAAAAACAGAATTTGCTTTTTTCCCCTATTCTGTTTCTTATAGCTTAATGAAGGCCCTAATTAATGGCCTCCTTTTCTTGCCTTCATAATATAGAACTTAAAAATCTCATAGTATTTGCGTCTTTCCCCAAGGAAGCTTTTTTTAAAGCTTAAAATATGAAATTACAGTTTTTCTTTTTCAGAGCCACAGCTGACAAATGTGCGTGTTTCTGGTGAGCTACTTCCAAATTCATAAAAAGGTTTTAGACTCTTCTGTCTAAGAGCTATGAATGTTCAGGAAGTTGGCAAGTCTGAGGAAAAAAAAAAAAGATGCTTTTTATGCATGGTCTCTTGTCCAAGAGCCACAAAATTTTCTCTATCTCTTGACCTTTTATGATGTAATGTCCTACAGATTTACCCAACAGAATACAAGGGTGGGGAATTGTTTTTATAGAAAATCTGGTGTTCAAGAGGTGGTTCCTGCTATTTACAGGAGTACTTCCAAATCCTTATCTGATATTCAAGGCCCCAACCTCCCTTCTTAGCCATAGTCTTCTCTTGTTGAAAGACAAATGGCAAGCAGCTAGGTGGCCCAATGGATAGAGTGTCAGATCTGGAGTCAGGAAGATCTGAGTTCAAATTTGATCTCATATACTTACCAGATGAGTGATCTTGGGCAAGTCACTTAACCATTAGTTTCCTCATTTGTAACATGAGGATAATAATAGTACAAACCTTCCATGGCTATTGTGCCTAACACATAGTAGGTGCTGTATAAATGTTAGCTGTTATTGCTGTGTCCTAGTTTAGAAGGATAATTGTTGCAGAACTGGAAGAGATCTTAGAGATCATCTGCTCCAATGCCTCTGATTTCATACATGGCGCAGAGAAATAAAATGACTTGTTCAAGGTAGAAGAACCCAGTTCAAACCAGTTCTTCTGATTTCAGATCCAGAGTTACTAGAAATCTGGTGTTGATTTCTCATCAGGTGACTAACTACCTTTGTGATGTTGGACAGCTCCCTTAACTTCTCAAATCTAAAATGAAGGTATTGGGCTACTTATGTCTATAAATCTATGAAGGTACGACTTATTCATGGTCACATGAGGGACCTGGCATGGGAACCCTGGGCAAGCTTTGCTTCTAATCTTTTCCATAAGCACTTGGGAGAATGTCTATGTTCCCAGATATTGATATCTGGTTCTCCCTAACCACAATATTTAGTGTATATTGAACAAATGAATGAAAGCATGCATTTAAAGATCTCAAAGAATGTTTTATTTCCTTTGTAAAATGAGGGCCCTGTACTTACTGTTCTCTAAAGTTCCTCTTGGAAATGACTATCTGGGATGCTGTGCTTCATAAATTGGCCTAAAGTCTTGAAAATCATTGATGTTAGTGGAATCACATGGTTCAGAGCATCAGTTTTTTTGTGATGCAGGTATCTGGGAATATTCTCCAGGGGTTAGGAATCCGCTGTTTATTTAGCAAATATGACACTATTTGTATGTCCCAGTACAAGGAACTGCCCTCAGGAGCCAGGCTTACTTAGTAGGTGAACAAAAACTAAGGAGCCAGGGAAAATGAGGAGACAAAGAAAAAGCTCTTGCTTCTTTAGGACTCAAGAACTAAAGATGCAGAGATCTGGAAGCAGCAAATATTAGATGAAAATTATTTGTTTTAATGGAAACTTTTCAATCGGGGGAGGGAGTAATTTACAGTCTGGGGGAGCTGGATCTTACTGGTTAGATTCATCCATTTTCTGCTTCTGTACTTACAAGTTCAGGAGTATTTAGATTCTCTGCACAGAAGATGCAGCTGGAAGACATTAATAATCATAATGAGGATGTACAAGGAAAGAAGAATGGGTACAGATAATTAGACTTTATGTGCTAATGGATGGCAGGTACATATCATTTTTGGGGGTTTCCAGATATGGGGAAAGGGATAAGGATCAATTGGAAAAGTGCTGCCTCCTAGGGAAAAGAAGATTTAATAATACCAGTCTTTCATTTCCGTCTTGAGTAATGTTTTTCTTGTTTGTCCACAAAGGAACCTATTTCCAGATAATTCAGGACTTTTTTCCTCAGTATGCCTTTGACTGGACTGGCTCAGCTCACAGGTTCTAGGTTCTAGGGCAACCTTAGGATTTCCAGGTGTCAGACATGGAAGAGTTCTTGGATATCACCCAGCACAACCTCATCAAGTACAGAAGAGGAAACAGAAAGGGGATGTGACTCGTCTAAGACCACAATGATGATTAATCATGGACCCAACACCAGTTCTTAGGTCTTTGGCTTCCTAGTAGAGGGTTTTTTCAATAAACTTTGCTGTTCCTTTCCTAAGAGAATGAACACACTGATAAATTAGAAAGAGTAATATGTTAATAATTGAAAGTGTCTGGATGCATTTATATTTTAATAGGAGATGTCTCTGAAGAGAAGTTTTAGAGTCAAGAAGATCTGATTTCCAATCTGGCCTCAGGCTCATACTAGCTATGTGAAATGGACAATTCTGCCTCAGTTTCCTTAATGGTAAAATGGGAATAATAATAGAATCTATTTCTTAGGGCTTGTGATAATGGGATTAAATCTACCCTGCCCTTGCTTAGATTTAATCACCAAAGGTGAAAATATCTCCAATTTTGGGAGGTCCCTAACCCATGTGTGCTAGAGTGGGTGATGAATTAGAATTGACTGACTGCCCCCAGGCAGTCCTAAGAGAAGCATCTGTTGGGATTGGACTCGAAAACTTGAGAGGAGGCACAGGAAGTGACGGATAAGTGACCTCTTTAAAAAGAGAGAGTTGAGGGAGTCAAAGGTTTTCTGCTGGATAGAGGTCTTCTGGAGAAGGGCTTCTGGTTCATGATGGGATGTGGAGGAGCTCTGGACCTGGGACCCTGAGACCTTGGTGAGACTTCTCTTAATCTCTCTCTTAGAACTACATGTGAATTCCTTAACCTTCCAGGAGGTACTAACCTCTGGGAGGCTCCCTTGATTAGGAGAAGCCCTTGTGGCTAAAACCCTTGTTAATAGACTTTTAGGCTCTGGCTGAGCCTCTGGAGCCCTGCGGGAGTAAAGCCCAGACTTAAATCCAAACCTCTTATTCTACCCTCTTCCCATCTCTCTACTTCCATTCTCAACAATATTTTGTAAATAAACTTCCATAAAAGTCATTTTGACTTGAGATTATTCCTTGATTGGGAAAATTTCCCCTGGTGACCACCTTTTAATATATTCAACAAAAAACCCCTCTTTTCCCCCCATTACAGGCTGTGAGGATCAAATGAAATAATATTCGTAAAGCACTTTGTACAGTGCCTGGCACATAATAGGAACTTATTAAATGATTTATTCCTTCCTTTCTATTTGACCCTAGGCAAGATGCAACACTTCTGTGACTCAGGTTCATGAACTAGAAAATAAAGAGTTGGACTAGGTAGCCTATGAAACTCCTTCCACCTTTAGAGCTAGAATCCTGTGATCTTATGGCTATATAGAGAGGATAGCAGCCAATTACTTGTTTTTTTGAACTTTGAACAAACTGCTTTATCTCTGTGTTCTTCAATTTCCTGTTCTGTAAAAGATGGCAGTCCCTGGTGAAAATTTGGAGAGCAGCTTCCTAAATCCCACCAATATATCCAGTTATATGTCTTTGACCAAAGTCTGGAACCTGTCTTCACATGCCTCATTGTCTATGATATGATTAGAGACCTTCCTGGATACACTGAAGAATCTTCATTGTGATAAAGAAACTATTCTTTTTCCCTCCCTTCCTACCCCCCTAGTCCTGGTGGAGGAGAGATGGTATTTCTTTATTCTTCTATTTCACAGCTTTCCTCTGTGCTTTCCTAAGTTTTTACCAGAAACAAAGGAACTAGTGTTTTCTATAAAACTTATTGGCCTATCTACTTAACTGGATTGGATGTGAGGGGTGAGAAGGGTTGGTTCCCCTTTGGGAATATAGACGATGAGCAGCAAGAGAAGATGGGCACCAAATACCTAGATTCCCCAGGCCCCTCAGACCATTGAGATGCATTTAGAACTTGTGACCTCAAGTCGTCTAAAAAAGCCCTAGTTTAAAATACAAGGAGTCTGGGGTTCTGGTCTTGGTTTTGCCATTGACTTGTTATGTGATCTTGAAGAAATCTTTTCATCTTCTAAGGGTCTGCTAGAGATAAATGATCTCAAACTGAGGTTTTCAAAGTATGTTATGCAAAAATTTCATGTAATTAGATTAAAAATCTTTAAGAAGAAAAACCGAGATGTAGATAGTATTCCTGCAAATCTACAATTGCTAAATATTTTAAGACAAGCATGCAAGTTAACTTAGATTTCATTGGAAACAAAGATCTCTGAGGCCTAGTCCAACTATGACTTTCTATTTTGAACCACTATTGAACCCATTCACAATCAGAACTAGACAGTGGACAGTTCCATGGTCTCTTTGGAGCAAACCTCCTGCTGTACCTAGTGCTAGAGAGCCCTTTAAAAGTTCCACATTTGGGATAGGTTTTGGTTTTGGAGAGAAAGTGATCTTTTTTCTTTACTCTGCCATTGTCTGGTTAGCAACTGCTGACCTTGGTAGTCTAAGTGGTGTGGTTGGTTTATATATATAATGTATAATATAGTTTATATATAATAATATAATTATTAGAATAGCTCTCCAGTTGCCCTCCCAGCTAGAAGATATCTCTTCTTCTCTTTGACTAATACAGTTGACAAGACTAGTCTGGTTGGGGGATTAACACTAACACAGATAATTACAAAACAAAATAATACACAATAAATGTACCAGAGAAATACAAAGTGAAGTGTCATCTGAAGTCCCTGAGGTGAAAGTTCTTGGTCCCTGAAGGAGAAGATATTTGAGTTGGTTTTTAAAAGATGGATTTGAATTAAATAGGCAAAGAGAGGAAGGGAAGACATTCCAATCAATAAATCAACAAATATTTATTAAGCACTCACTATATGTCAAGCACTATGCTAGTTATTGGGGAACAAGGATAAAAATTAAACTGTCCCTGACCTCAAGGAGCTTGTGTTCAATCAGGGGAGAAAATGTATATATAACATAAGAATATATGCTACTAATACTCAGTTATTTAGGGAGAAGAGTTGAATACAAGATAAGAATGATGTACAACAAGATTGGGAAGTTAGGTTGGAGTCAGGCTTTTAAAGCCAAACAGAGGAGTTTATATTGATCTTGAAGGTAATAAGGAGCTACTGGATTTTGCTGAGAAGACAAGTCTTCATGAAAATCACTTTAGGGGCTTAGTAGAGGGTGAATTGGAGTAGAGAGAGATGAATGGTGGACATGAATTAGGAGGCTTTGGCAATAGTTCTGACAAGGGGTTATGAGGGCCTGAGGTGGGTTGGTGATTGTGAGTAACAATATGGTTTGAGAAATGTTGCTGGGATAGAAACAATGAGATTTTGCAACAAACTGGATATTTGGAGTAGGGGAAAGTGAAGAATTGAAAATAATGCCGACTTGGTATCATATTCCAGTGGAAGCTGTCCTATTTGTGGGTATATTTAGCTCTAACTTTAAACTTTGGTAACCGGTATGATGTAGGTTCTTTCAGTAGATATAGGGAAGTTTGGAAAAAGATAGATTTTTGGAGAAAGATAATGAGTTCAATTTGGGACATGTGGGAGTTTGAGATGCCCATAGGTCTTCCAAACTGGAAATATCTAAGAGGCAAGTGTTGATACATGATGGGAGTTCAGCAAGACTAGGGCTACCTGAGATGATAATCCAACCCATGGGAATTGATAAGGTTACCAAGAGAAAGTGAGTGAGTATAAAGAAGGGAGGATCCAGCATAAAGTTATCTAGTAATTCCACAGTTAAAGGATTTGATATGAATGATGAACTAGCAAAAGAGACTGAGGAGGAATGGTCAGAGGGAAGAAGAACTAAGAAATAGCAATGTTATGGAAATTCTGAGTCAATTAGTCAACAAGCAATCATTAAATGCCTACTAATCATAGGCTCACTGTGCTAAGTGAGCAGAAAGAATAGCTTAAGGACAGGCACGCAGGTGTTAGAATATAGCTGTGTCTGGGGGGAAAGAACAGTTCTTTTGTCTGGCGTACATGGTGCATGGAAAGAAATGATAGGAAATTAATCTTTTTTTAAAAGTTATTTTATTTTATTTTTTAGATTGGGTCCCCTTATCTCATCCAGGCTGGATATGCAGTGGCCACTTAGGAGTCTAATCCTATTACTGATTAGCACAGGAGCTTTGGTCTGTTCTACTTTGGATTTGAGCCAGTTTTCTCCCCCTTGGGCAACATATTGGTCCTCCTTACTGCTTCTAGTGGCTTGCCATATTGATGCTTAGACTTAGCCTGGAAACTCAATCAACCTGGTCCATTGCAGCTCTATGCTCCTGAGCTCAAGATCTCCATCTACAGTCTCCCCAGTAGGAGGAATTACCACTATATCAATTATGAAGTTTATCCTTAAGCACATTATAGATTAAAAAAATAAGTTTTATGGCCTCAAACTAATTTTATATCTGAACCTAGGCTTGAGCCACAGATATTACACTTTGCTCTCCTTTAATAAAATACTTCTCTATCTGGAACCTTGATCTCCTTTTGAAAATAGCAGGTCCTGACTCAGAAAGAAAGGCAGCCCAGTGGTGACTTCAGAGTCACCCAGACCGAAATGAAATATCACCTTTGGAGAGTACAGAGAGAGCAAATTATTTCAAGGAGGAAATGGAGTTTAGCAGGAATTGTGCTTTGCAATGTAAAGCCACAACAAAAAGTTAATGGAAGCTGTGCCTTGGGTCAAAATTCCTCTTATCTAGACATAGTTGCTTACTCTTCCTGGAGCTCTCCTGCTCTAATACAGTTCAAAGTCACTGTGAACCAAACATTGTAGATTTCTAATTTAGCTCCTATGTTTGTACCTTCTTTGTTTCTAAGATGAAATAATAAAAGTGATCAATTTCCTTGAAATTTTCCTGGTTGTTTGAAACTCTAGGAAAAATATTGATGGTAGGGCAGTTAGGTGGCTCAGTAGATAGAGAGCCAGGCCTGGTGACAGGATATTCTGGATTAAAATTTGGCCTTAGATACTTCCTAGCAAGTCATTTAACCTCAAGGGCCTTGCCGTTACTGCTTTTCTGCTTTGGAACCAATACTTGCTATTGATTCTAAGACAGAAGGCAAGAATTTTTTAAAAAAGAAAAATATTGACCACGTTTTCCCAATTTCCCAATGAAAATCTTTTCTGGGTCACTGCGGTGGGTTTTGTAGACTTGGTGTCACAATTCGGTGGAAGGAATTCCGTTTGTGTTTATGTTTCATTCTATCTCTTCCCCTTGCTGAATACAGAAAATCACCTTTTCAGTTTAGCACTTGGCAAAAGTCCAAGGATTGGGCAGCTGGCTGTTGGCAAGAAACTTTGATTTGATCGCTGCTGGGTTGTAGGTTCTGATTCTGGGTTGTAGGCTGTGAAAGTAATGGGAAAATTTTTCAGTGGAATTCGTTATTCCTAGTGAAATTCAGTATGGCTTCCTTGGGAACAGAAGTTAACAATGATGTATTAAGAGCTTCCTATGTGCCAAGTATAGGTTGTCTCTTCTCTTCCTTCAGGAAACTTTCTCCGTTCCCCTCAGATTTCATTGAATGTTATCAGTCTTCACTGAGTGAGAAAATAAGAGGGGTTCCCTGACTGTTTTCTCAGGAGCAGGGCATACAAGTACAGCAGCAGAGACTCACAAGTCTTTCAGGGGACTGCTGATGCTGAAGCTGGATGGAATTGAGAAATAAGCCATCCCACATATTAATGCAAATACACTATGTAGGGAGATGATGAGGAATATAAACAGAAGCTACAGTGTGGCTGCTCTGAAGTATATAACCTAATGTTAAGTAAGTTATATTTGCATTCTATCATTTACATATAATATGTATATGAAGAGGCGATATGGCTTCAACTTTTACTGGGGAACTATGGGCAGACTATTAAAAAAATTCAATTTAATTTAATTTTTAGTTCCAAATACTCTTCCTTTCATCTTCTCCCTTTCCCTAACCATTAAGAAGGCAAGGACCTACTACAAATAGGTGTAATTATGCAAAACAAATCCCCCAGTTAGCTATGCACACTCCCTACAGCATCTCCCACCCCAAAAAAAGGAAAGAGAGGAAAAGAAGGAAAGAGAACTTTTGTTTCATATTTTACTGAAAAAATTGAGGCCATTTGCCAAGACCTCCCTCTTCTTTTCTCATCTCACATTACTCAGCTACCTCTGCCACTGTTGTCTCACTTGAAGAAGTGGCTCTGCTCTTCGCTAAGGCAAACCCCTCTGCTATACTAATGGTCCCATTCTGTTCCATCTCTTCCAACTCATTTCAGGACACTATTCTCTCCTGGTTGTTCTTGTAGCTTTCAGACTGCTCTTTCTCAGTCTCTTTTGTTGTCTCCTCATCCAAATCACACTCTTTCACCTTAAGTATTCCTCAGGGATTTGTTCTGGGCCCTCTTCTCCCTTCCCTCTTTACTACTAGGTGATTGCATTAACTCTCATGGATTTTTCTTCTCTATGTTGATGATTCTCATTTCTACTTATCTAGACTTAACCTCTTTGCTGACCTCCAGATTCTTATCTCCAACTTTCACATTTCTTGAACTAGATATCCAGTAGACATCTTAAACTCAATAGACTTAAACCTTTCCTCCTAAATCTTCTCTCCAAACTTTCCAATTATTGCCTAGAGGACCAGGTGAACAATCTAGGTGCTGTTCTTGATTCCTCATTATCTCTTGTCCCCCTTCCTTCTTTTGCTATGCCACAATCTTGGAACAGGTCCTCATCTCCTCATTCTGTACTATTATAATATGTAGCTTGTCTTTCTGCCACAAGTCCCTCCTCACTCCAGTCAGCTGCCAAGATGATTTCTTCTAAAGAGAAGGTCTGACCATGTTTTTTTTCATTATTCAGTAAACTCCCCTGGTTCTCTATCATCTCCTCTATTTGGTACTCAAACACCTTCATAACCCAATCCTCACAGCTTACCTTTCCAGTCTTCTTACACCTCATCCCTTCCTCCCACCATAAGACCTTTGATTCAGCAACATTGACATTCTTGATGTCCTCTATAATACAGGAATCTAATAGTCCATCCCTCAGCTCCAGTTATTTTTTCTGATATCCTCCATGCCTGAAATTATCTCCCTCCTCATCTCTACCTGCAAGTTTCCTTGGCTTCCTTTAAGTCCCAACCAAAATCTTATTTTCTATAAGAAGACTTTCTAAATCCCTTTTACTTCTATTGCTCCCTTTGTTAATTATTTCTTGTTTATGTGAAATATGTCTTGTATTCATATTTGTATTTGCATATTGTCTCCTCCAGGAGATTGGAAACTCTTTGAGAGCAGAGACCAGCTTCTGTGTCTCATTGTGCTCTTAGCTTCCTGTCTATAAAGTCATGGTATTCAGGTAGTCTAATGATTCTAATTTTTTTTCTCCTCAATCTGTTTTTCAAGTAAATTGTTGTTGCTGCTATGAGATACTTTATATTTTCTTTTTTTCAATCTTTGGATTTTATTTTAATATTTCTTATAGTGTAATGGAGTCATTGGCTTATATTTGGTCCATTCTGATTTTTAGTGAGTTTATTTCTTGGGCAAGGTTTTGTACTTCTTATGCCAAACTCTTAAATCCCTTTCCAATTTTTCTAAAGCTTTTATTTCTTTTCCAGTTTCTTCTTGAGGATTTGCTTATGGATGTTTTGGAATCATTTTCTTCTTCTAGATTTGTTTTTTGAGGGTCCTTGTCACCCACCTATAGTGAGACTTAAAAATTTTTTTCTCATTCTTTCAGTCTACTTTTCGACTTGAAACTGGATATTGGATCCAAGTTCTGTTTTCTTTTGGAGAGGTTAGGCTGATCCTTTGGCTGCTCTCTTGGGAGGCAGAAAGTATTGTATTGTCTCAAAATCTCAGGGTCAGCTCAGGTTGGGATCTGTAGGCTTTAAGTTTTCTCTAAGCTGTCAATAGAGTACAAAGTCTGATGCTGCCACTCTGATCTAAACTCTATAAGTTCCTGACCAGGGCTTGAGTTTGAGCAGCAGTAGATTGTTGCTGGACTCAGCCCCTGCCAACTAGCTTGAAAGCTCTGTTAGTTCAGAGTAATAGAATTATAAGATTCCCTTTGTTCTGGGATTCCTGCCCTGATTCTTCCTCTGTAGGCTTCAAACTGAGCTAAAAGCTAAGACTTGGCAAAACTCCTGGGATCAGGGCCACCCTCTTGCTGCTTGCTTCTGAACTTGCTTCTCTCTCAGAAAACAGATCCAACTCATAGCTCCTCCTTACCCTTGAATATTATCGCTGGGCATAGGTTCCTTCTTCACTTTGCCCTGGATCTGTCATCTAGAACTAGGTAGTAGGTGACAAAGCAGCCAATTGGCACCTCTTCCTGTACCCTGCACATGGTATCCCATTATGTATCTTGAACCTTGTCTTGTTCCGGAGGAGTGCCCACACTCCTGGCCAACTCCTATCCCCAGTGTCTGCAAATCCCTCTACCTGTGTTCCTCCACTGCCCTGAAATGGTAAGAGGACCCACTGTGATTTTTCTTGAATTTCCCCACCGGGATTTAGTCTGGTGCATTTTCTAGATCTGTTTGGAGAAATTTTATCAGGGACTGAGAGCAATTTAGGAAGATGGCTTGCCCAAAGTCACACATATAGCAACTATCAGTGATAAGATCAAATCCAGGTCCTCAGACTATATGTAAATTTAGTGTTCTCTCCTTGACACCATGTTGCCCAGATTTTACCATGAGTGAGAAGCTCTATTGCTCATCTATAATTTTAGATGTGAACTCCTTGAGGACAGTTTTTCCCCCCCTTTGGGTATTGTCAGTGCTCAGTGCAGTGTGTTGCACACAGATGAATGTTTGTAGGATTGAACTGATGATAGCACTAAGGTATATTAATATTGCTTGTTCAGAATGATAATGCTGAGATCTGTTCATAGTGATTGTGGATAAGTTAATCATGTTATTCATTTATTAATTTGTTTCATGTGCTTGTTCAGTCTCGTTCAGGAGCGTTAGTACCATTTGTAGTTATGTTGGCCCGCATTGAATATTTTAATTAAATAAAAGGTAACAATCCATGCTGCTCTCAGTTTTATCTTTTGGAAAAGCTCAAACGAAATCCATATTCCTCAACTGAACAGTGTAATGGGGATAATTTGAGGAAAGGTGTGTGGTACAAGGGAATTTTGAAAGGAGGTTATCAGGGATTTGTTAAGATAGTAAATCTAGATTACAGGTAGGCTGGAATAAGGAGATTCAGGATATAATAGGGCTGAAGTTAGGAGTATAACACTAAAGGAATAAGATCTTCAGGGAGAGGGAGAATTAATCTAACAGGCAAATACAGCAGGGCTTATAGACCAGGATTCAGACATAAACACAGGCTGAGGGAAATAGACTAAACTGAAATTAACAACAGGCTTAGTTAATTTCACAGGAAGGGACTTGAAGTTACACCTTCCTTCAAGATGGATACCCCGGCTTCTCTTCAAGCCCAGAGTATGTTGGTTCTTTCCCTCTTCTTCCCTCTCTTAATAACTAACTGACAAATTATACTAATAGGTTTGTTGAAACACAAAAAGGGTTTATTGTCTTCAAAAGGATGATCTGACAGGAAAGTGGATTAAGGAAGCCCTAACAGTTGTCTCAGGAACCTCAGGTGGGGGAAGGGAGACAGAGATGGAGTCTGAGTAAGGACCTGCCTTTAACTCAAGCTTACAAAGTACTCTTGATATCTAAAGGGAATAAATGATGACTGACTAGTTTCTTTATATCTAATATTGTCAATTATAATTAACCCTTCACAGATTTGAACTCCTCTCTAATTACTCTCCTTATTAACTCCACAGACATATAAGGTAAGGGAGGGAAGGTAGGAAATAATATAGGGAAGGAAGATATAAAGGGTTTATCCAAAATAACAATTTCTTAAATAAATATTTCAAAGCTAGGCTAAATTTCAATTCTTCAGATAGGTAAGGAGGCAGCTCGGCTGATCAGACAACCTCCCTCCATGGGAGACCCAAACCAACTGACTCTTCCTCAAGATTCCAAACCCCTAACTGCTTTCAGAACTCAGCCAAAGCTAGAAAAAACTATATGACCCCCTCTCTCTATACTACAACAGTGAAGACCCCTCCTTATTTTGTGGATAAGTTCCGCCTGTTGATTTAACTTTTTAATTAATACAAATTCAATAGACATTTATTAAGTACCCAATGTTTGAAGAGTATGGCACTGGGGAGATCAAAAAGTTCAGATGGGGGACCTACTTTCAAGGAGCTTGCAATCAAAAGGGGAATATGACAATATATGTTGCAAAGGTATACTATTATATAAGTACAGCACAGAGGAGAGAAAGTGCTTTATGTGGTTTTCTATAGTCATTCTAGGGGAGTTGTCACAATAATCCATTACATTCTTGAACCACAACTTATTTAGGCATTCCTTAATCACAGAATTTTTAAATTAGAAGGATATTCAGTGACCATTTAATATAACACATAAACCAAAAGAAATTCCTATTCTAAGATACATGCAATTCTATCTAGTATAAGGCCTCTAATGAGAAAGAATTCATTCCCTCCGATCAGATCCATTCTACTTTTGTACAGCACTGTTTATTAGCAAGTTTTTTCTTGACATTGATTCTAAATTTTCCTTTTTTGTCACTCCCACTCATTGCTTCTGCTTTTTTCCTCAGTGTACAAAGAGAATAATTCCTACCTCTTTTCCATGTGGCAAACATTTCAATCCTGGAACACAGCTATCACATTCCTCAGCCTTTCCTCCTCCTCTCCTTCCCAAACCCAACCCAAAGTCTTCTCTTTTCCAGGATAAACATTTCAGTTCTTTCAATGGATGCTCATAGGGTAGGGAGTCCAGGCTCTTCACCATCCTGGCTCTGTCCTCAGAATTCTGTTCACATTATCAATATCCTTCTTAAACGGCACTCAGAACTGAACAATTATTCTGGGTATGGCCTGACCAGGGCAGAGTACAGAGAAATGATCTTTTTCCTATTTCTGGAAGCTAGACCTTTCTTAATGCAGCTCAAAGTTGTGTTACCTTCTTTGGCTGTCACATGACATTGTTGATTTTAGTTTATCAGGGGTGAACTCATGAGATTCAATTGCTAAATTTTCAGTGTGAGCACTTACACCTTGGAAATCAGCAAATGTTATGAATCAAGACCTGATTTATTGTTTTGTTCATTGTTTAGACTGATGAAAGTGATTGAAAAATGTTAATAATTATAATGTAAGATAATTAAACTTGTGTGTTATGTATACATCCTTCCACAGAAAGTCAGTTATAAGCATAGTCCTGATGGAGCCTACCATCCACTCAGATTCCTCCATGTTATAAAAACAAACAGATGTCTCAGCAGACTTCCTTCATCTTATGCTTGTGGAGTTGATTTTTGAACCCAAAGGTAAGACTTCACATTTATCTTACTAGTTTCAGCTCAATGCTCTAGCCTAGGAGTTCTTAATGTGGGATATGAGAACTTTATTTTTTAATTCAGATAAATAAATCTTGATATAATTGATTTGCTTTATAATCATCTGTATTTTATTTTATGCATTTAAAACATTATTCTGAAGAGAAATCCATCAGACATCACCAGACTGCCAAAGGGGCGCATGACACACAAGAGGTTAAGGAACCCTAATTTAGCCTTTAAAAATCTTTCTGAGTCCTAACTTTCCTGCAGTGTGTTAGCTCTCCCCTTAGCTTTGTGATTTGAACTGAATCTGAAAATTTGATTACTAAGCCATTTATGCTTTTATCCAAGTCATTGATAAATGTTAAATGATAAAGGACCAAGTGCAGATCCCTGGGGCATTTCCCTGGAGACCTCTTGTGGAGCTGGCATTGAATTATTGAATATAACTACTCTTTGATTCTGGTCAGTCAACCAGTTCTAAATCCATCAAACCATATTAATGTCTAATTCATATCACTCCATCATTTCTACAGGAATAAAATACAGCATCTAATAAAATATGTTGCTAAAATCTAGGTAAACTGTATCTGGAACATTTCCCTGAACAACCAGTTGAATAACACTTGAAATATAAAGAATAAAGGTTAGTTTAGCCTGGCTTATTCTAGATAAAGGTATATCGGCTCTTTGGAGCCATCACTTGTTTTTCTACATGTTTATTCTATTTTAAATGATCAATTCAGAATTCCCCTAGGAATCCATGTCAAACTCATTTGCCTATAGCGTGCAGACTTTGATCTCTTTCTCTTTGGAAAATTGGGACAACTTTTGCCCTTGTCTAAACCTATGGTGTTTTCATTCTCTACAACCTTTCAAAAACTAGAGTTAGAGCTTTATCAGACACATCCAACAGTTTTTTTTTCAGTACTTGAGAAGTGATTCATTGGAGCCAATTGGCTTGAACTCATCAAAGGCGGACAGGCATTCTATTACTATCTCTAGTTATCTTGAGAACCACTAGGCATATAGCTTCCCCCTCCCCACAGATTGTTGTTGTTATTGTTTTTGTTATTGTTATTGTTACAAGGAATACTGCTATGAATACTTTTGTACCAATGAGACCTTTCTTCCTCTTGGTAACCTTCTTAGTATAAAGTCTGAAGATGGATTGATAGATCAAAGTATATTTTTTGTAGCATTTATTACATAATTCCACATGGGGTAGGGATATCTACCTATACCTATAAATCTATACCTATGATTTCATTGATATGGGGACATCCAGGTGAGGGAATTCTCTCTACCAAAGCAGATGAATACTTTCTTTTTCACAATTTAGAATCTTAGAGGGTTGCCTAGAGCACTGAGAGATTCTGAGTTTTCCGGAATGAGATAGCTAGTATATTTTAGAGGCAGAATTAAAATTCAAGGTAGAATTTACTATCTCAACTCTTTTTTTGTTAATTCTCTTGGGTTTTCTAACAATATCATTTGCAAATAAATAGTTGTTTCTTTCTGATGCTTATTCCTTTAATTTCTTTTTATTGTCTTTTTTCTCTAGATAACATTTTGAGAATTATGGCAAATAATGCTGATAGTAGGAATCCCTTTATCTTTGCTCTTATATCTTTGCTCTTAGTAGGAAAATGTCATGCTTCAACATTTTGAATAATGCTAGCTTTTGGTTTCACATACATTTTTTTTTAATTGCCATCCTTAAGCTTTCTAGCATTTTTGGCATAAGTAGGTGCTATATTTCAAATATAAATAAGATGATCAGATTTAGAGTTGGAGGAAACCTCAGAGATGACCATGTCTAACTCCTTCATTTTGTGAATAAGGAAAATATTAGCAAGTTCACACAACTAATTATCAGAATCAGGATTTAGGTCTGCTTCCTATTATTCCAAACTAATATTCTTTACCGTGCCATTGTCCTTATCTACTACTTCCATTCCTTATAATAAAGAGTCGGTACTTGACATAGCTATAATTTACCTTGTTGATTTCGGGTTTTATTTTTTATACTCTGTGAATGTTCTGATAACTCACAGAGTGAATATAGTAATATGGTTTTTATTGTTTTATATAATTAACATGCTGTGTGTTATACTAATTCATCCTTGTGTTGAATTATATTGCTGTTATAAATCTAACTTGATCAAAATGACCAATTTTTAAATATATTACTGGAAGCTTTTTGCTAATATTATTATTTTTTACATCAATATTTGTATGATTTTGGCCTATGCTTAACTTTTTCTGTTTTATTCTTTCCTGATTTTGCTATTAGAATCAGATTAATCTCAGAGATAAAAAAAATTGTTTATATAACAGATTGCTTTTAGGCTTTAAATGTTTGATAAAACTGATTGATAAATCTATCTGATCCTGGTTCAGCACAAATTAAAAATGAATCTTCATAATTCAGAAATTCAGACTACCAGTGGGTTGTAATTTGAATCACCAATTGAAAAGATGAAGAAGTAGTGTGGTGATCTGAGTGTGGGAAAAATAGGGTGAATGCTCACCAGTCAGGTTCCTGGATGGTCCCCCAGTAGAATAACTGCTGTATATCTAGACTAGAGTTTGATCTCAGAGGTTTCAGTCATTCTAATTAGGGATCTGAGCCAACTAAGTCACATCTAGCCTCCAAAATATTCCACCCTAAACCCAAATAATATATGATTCTCTAATTGAGTGGAGGTATTTGTCATATGCTATTGGGTTGTCTAGGTTATCTATTTCCTGTTTTGTCCGTTTGAATAATTCTTTCATTTAAGACAGGAGAAATGAACTCCCTGAAGCATAGGTCATTGAAAAAACAAACGCTTCCTTTCTATTTTAGTAACAACTCTAAGACAGAAGAGCACAATGGTTAGGCAAATGGGGCTAAGTGGCTTGCCTAGGGGTCATATAGCCAAGAAGTATCTGAGGTCACATTTGAACCCAGATCCTCCTGTCTCTATGCCTGGCTCTCTATCCACTGTGCTACCTAACTATTCTCATATAGATAATTTTAAAATAATATCAGCTATGCTAATTCTGGATGCCTTCTACAACAAATGGTCATAAAGCTTCTATTGCCACAATCCCATTGAATATAGGTGCTGAATGTAAACTCATGAAAGGCTAGGACTATTGACTGGAGGTCCCTTTCAATTCTTTAGTTCTGTAGTGATGATGGTGAATCCATTCAATATTCTCTTCCTCTTTCCCCTATTTCCCTAACCTGGTCCCTCCAAATTAAAACATAAGTGACAGAGCTGGGATTTGAACCTATGTCTTTTGAATCCAAGTCCAATGCCCTTTCAATTCTCCCACACTGCTCTTTCCCTTCTCTGAATTCTCATAATTTTTTTTTTTGGTTCCTTTATGGCATGAATAATTCATGCCTTATTCATCTTCCTGCCTGTCCCAAATAGCAAATACAGGATACTCAGGTGCTCAATAAGTATTTTAGTGGGTTAAATATGTGGGTGTATTGACTTTCTCTGAATTGTAGATCCTCTCTCTCTCTCTCTCTCTCTCTCTCTCTCTCTCTTGCTCTCGCTCTCGCTCTCTCTCTCTCAAACAATGTAGGTTATCTCATATAGAAAGATCAGAGAACTTGGAGAGTGATTTTTAATTCACTTTGTACAGCATCTAGCACAGACAGATGCCTCCTGTTTAATAAGGATGATGCTAGCCTAGGCCTGCATTAGGAGAGGCAAGAGGCCATGGCCCCAGTATGCTCTGCCTTCGTCAGGCCATATCTAGAGTATTGTGTTTAGGTCTAACACTGTATTTTAGGAAGGATATGGGCAAACTGAAGTGCTAACAGGATAATGAGAAGCCTGGAGATCCTACAATATGAGGATGCATTGGAGAAATTAGGAATATTCAACCTGAAAAAGATACTCTAACACGTCATGATAGGTCTATTCAAATATTTGAAGGGATGCCATATAGAAGAGTTTAGACTTGTTTTGCTTGACTTTAGGAATGATGGGTAGAAATTACAGTCAGATTCAGGTTTAATGCCAGGAAAAACTTGCTAAGAGAAATGTATATCCGAAGAAAGAATGGGCTGCCTCTGGAGGTAGTAGATTTCCTGACATTGGAAGTCCTGAAGCAAAACTTAGGTCACCACTTGTGAATATAGATACAAACAGATAGATGGATAGATGATTGCTAGATGTATAGAGAGAACATTAATTCTTTATATTATGGGCTAGGTACCATACTAGATGATAGGAATATAAACACAAGCAAGTTAGATGATCCCTGCCTTTGTGGAGTTTATTTTAAAATTAGAAAAAAAATCAAAAGAGAGGTAAGGGCTAGGCAATCAAGCTTAAGCGACTTGCTTGGAGTCACACAGCTAGGAAGTGTCTGTGGTCAGATTTGAACCCAGGACCTCCTGTCTCTAGGCCTGGCACTCTATCCTTTCTACTGAAGAAGACAGGGCATAAAGAGAAGCTGAAGAGCTGGAGTGGGGTGATGCCCTTTGGGCATGGCATAGAGATGACTGAGAAATAGTATGGAGGCTGGATTCTTGGCTAGATAAGGTGAATGCTCACATATAAGAGCTGTGTAAATAGAAATACACCTGAACTACATCACCCAGCATCCCTTTACATTACGTCCTCTCTTGGCATCCATCAGTTTTGGAAAATAAATTTTCTGGAAACCCTGCCCTCGGGAGGCTCTGTGCTCTGATGGCTCTGGGCTCTCTCCTGGGTGTGCAGTCTGGGAAGCTTCTCTTTTACTGAGGCTATTTTTAATTTGCTTCAAGTTATTATTATTAAATCTTATCAAAATAATACTTGGAGTATTTTAGATATTAATTTTTTTAATCTTGCATAGCCCATAGTCCCATCACAGAGTCCAAAGTTCCAGTATTGGGAATAGGGGGATATGAGGATCATGGTGAGAGTGCAAGAGGGATAGAGTGGAGATGGCTGAGAGGTAGTTGATGGTATAGAAGTGATTCTTGGTCAGGTATGGGTCAGTCAGGATTGATGACATCTGGAAGCTAGATGGCACACTGGATAGAGCACTGGGCTTGGAGTCAGGACAATCTGAGTTCAAATTTGGTCTCAGACATTTACTAGCTGTGTGACCCTGATCAAGTTACTTAACCTTTCTCTGCCTCAATTTCCTCAACTCTAAAATGAGGATCATAAACAGCACTTACCTTCCAGAGTCATTGTGAAGATGAAATAAGATAATATTTACAAAGTACTTAGCACAATGTCTATCACACAGGGATCAACTAATAAATGCTTATTTCTTTTCTTCCTTTTCCCCTTCATTTCTAGCACTGAGCTTCTATCATGATGCCGAATCTATAGGTGACATAGTCCAACACACCCTTTTCTTCAGTTAAGAAAAAAAAAGAAAGAAAATTCACTGCTTTATATTTCTCTAGTGTTCTGAGAGAAGAGGAGGAATAAGCTTTTTACAGATTTCAAAATGCCATTGAAGTTAGATTTCAAAGCCATCTGCCTCTTTGGGGCCAGTTGTAGTGGAATGGAGAGTGGTGTGGAGTCACGATTTGCTTCTGTGGGCAGGTACCTGCCTCCTTGCTTTAGAGGCCATCTCCTGTTAGTGTCACTAAAAGGAAGAGTCCATTGTGGGAAACATTCATACACTGAAGAACCCTGAGGGCTATTCTCTGTGCCTTGTTAAATTCAAGGTCAGCGTGCCCATTTGGAGAAACATATGGAATTGAGCCATTTCCTTCTCCCCTCTGACTGTCAGTTTCTTAGAGATTCTCATAAAACCCATGACAGGATAAGGCAAGAAATCACATTACACTTTATAATGGGCTAATTAGGTAAATATGTTAAAGAGCATTCCCCATAGTGCCGTTTAGTGGGTCTGCTGTTGGTAATCAGCACTTGTCTTCAAAGTGTCATAATGTCCAAAGCAAAGCTGCCAGCGCTGCTGGGTTTTGTCATCATCATGAAATGAGGGAAGTGCAGGATGGGGAATTCTCTATCTCTATTGTGGTGGCAGCCCTTCGAAGGGATACTTTGAACAAGAGCATTGTGATCATTTGAGAATTTGTATGGAAGCCAAAGCTTCAGGGGCATAACTAGTGTGGAGAGCCCTGGTCTTTGTCCCAGGGTGCTGATGACTGGGAGTGTTTGCTTCCTTCCCGACATCCCTGCTTCTCCTCTTGAGTCCACGTCCTTATCCTCAAGCTCCTAGTCTGATCTGGTCTGAGTAGGGGCTGACTTTCTGTTGCGATTTGGATTGTTCTTGCAGGGGGCGCTGGGTAGAGATAATGGATGATTATCCATTATATTATAAAAGAGCCCTTCTCAGCAGGCTATTGAAAAACAGCTGCGGGAAGAACACTTTGCCCACAGCAGATTATTGTGGAAACACTTTTAGTCTTATATTTTAATGAATTTAACTGGCTTGTTTTAAAAAAAAATGTCCTGGATATTTCTGGTGATGCTTTCATCATATCTAGTTGTAAATTCCTTTTTGGGCTCAGTTAAGTAGAAGTTACAGGGAGGTATGTTTCTGTTGCATTTTGTTTTTATTTTTTTTCTTGTCTAGACTTGTAATTCCATTAATGCAATTAATTTCCTGTATGGAGACGCTTTCCTTCCACAGAGAAGAGTAACTCCTTGTACTCGTACAGAATTTCTTTGAGGCAATAAGAAATGAAGTGATTTGCCCGTGTTCACACTGACCTTTGTCAGGGGCAGTATCTGAATAACACTCTTTCCAACTCCATTGTTAGTCACTGAAAAGATGGTACACCGTCTCATGTTCGATTCAAAACGACAAATTATTTCCTAATTAGTCCTATTCAACAATGGAATAGGAACAGGCTGGTTTGTGAGATCATAAACTTCCTTCCACTGAAAATTTCCAGACAAGGACCAGATATCAGGGATACTATGGAAACGATTCCTGCACTGGAAGGGAGGTTGGAAAAGGTGAGCTTTAAGGTTCCTTCCAGCCCTGAGATTCTATGATTCCCAGAGGGCAAGGTCTATTTCTGTTGAGCTATCTGTACCTGACACTTGACAAATGCCATTGCATCTGGTGGAAAAGCTGGCTAAGTATCAGCCCTGACTCAAAGCTGTTGTCACAACATTTTTTTTCCTAAACCAAGACTATGATTTCATGAGTGTAGGGAATTTCTAGTGACAGATCTTCTACTTCCATTGCAGATCTGCACTTGCTCTCAATTATATAGTTCTAGTGAATTGCCAGGAACCCTGAGAAGTTAAGCAACATTCTTGACTTTCCCAGAGTCACACAGTCAGTATGTGTGAGAGGTAGGACTTGAAACCAGATTTTCCTGACTCCCGAGCTGTGTCTCTATCCATGATCTACTCCTCAATGACCATTGAAGTAATTTATAACTTATTAATGAATAAAATAATGAAAACACATGTATTAAGAGCTTATAATGTGTTTAACCCAGAAAAATAAGTTTAAGTTTGTAAAGAGAAAACTGAGATGGTCACTATTTCCCAGAAACACACATTTTAATGGGGAGACAAAACAAATTCGAGTTCAGCTTCAGGTAGCTGGTAGGCCTGGTGGATCTAAGGGTGCAATGCCAAGGAAGATAGCAAAGCCCAGAGGCCTGGAGGGCAAATTGGTAGGGCAGATGGTAAGGCCAGGAGACAATGGACAAGTCATTTCCTCTTGCTGTACCTCTTTGCTCTATCTTTAAATTAAGAAGATCTCTGAGCCCCCCTATGGTTTTAACAGTCTGAAACTCCATTATTTATTCTGTTGCTCTGCTGCCTCTTGTTCTCTGAACTCTCTTATTTTACTCGATAGAAAATCAGGTCTGGTAAGAGTCATAGGAATAGTGCCAATGTCAGAGGCAGATAACTCTGTGGGGCTGAAAGATTTAGTCACATGTCATTAAATTCAGCAGGAAAATACATACAGAATGTAGGCAAGTTGATAAGTTGCCAAGAAGGTAAGGAAATGTCTAAAGCACTGGTGTTTATAAAAGCTATATTGCTGTGCTATCACAATCATGCTCAGATAGAAATAGGATAATAATAGAATAATAAAATAGAATAAATAAAAAAGAATAGAATAATAAAAATAATAATAAATAAATAACATTTATATAATGCTTACTCTGTGCCAGGAATTGTGCTAAGAAGCTTAGAGATATTATCTCAATTGATCCTCAACAAACCTAGAGGTTAAGTGTTATTGTTTCCCCCATTTTATAGATAAGAATACAGGCAAATAGAAGTTATGTGAGTTGTCTAAGGCCACAGAGCTGGTAAAGTAACTGAGATCAAATTTGAACTCAGATCTTCTTGACTCCAGTCCTGGTTCTGTATCCATTGGGCCAACTAGCTACCCTAGGAAACTGGATTCAGTAAGTTGAAAGCAGCATTTAGGTGAATAAACATTTTCTTTGGTTTCAGATGAGTCAAACCTAAGTCTTAGAATTGTTCCTTTGACCATTCCCAAACTCAATGACATTGGGCTTAGGATATAGGGGGCAGCTTCTGCCTATGACAGAGAGAATAAAACTGCCCATATTATATGTAGAATAATATGAGTTTGGAAAAGAGATTTGGTGGGGGGTTATTCTCTTGAAATATCTTAAGATCTGTCAAATTGAAGAGAGGCTAGGCATATCATACTCAACTTTACAGAATGGAGGGAGAACTAGGGGAAATGAGCAGTGGATAGAGTGCTGGGCCTGAAGTCAGGAAAACTCATCTTCTTGAGTTCAAATCTAGCCTCAGAGTCTTACCAGCTGGGTGATTTTGGGCAAGTCATTTAACTCTTTTTGCCTAGGTTTTCTAAACTGCAAAATGACCTGGAGAAGGAAATGACAAACCATTCCACTATCTTTGCCAAGAAAATCCCAAATGAGATCACAAAGAGTTGAACACAACTGAAAAAATAAACTGAATAATGACAAAATTACAGAGAAATTCCAATTCTACTTGACAAACATCTTTTTTTCCCAATTAACACTACCTAACACGAAATAGCTGATTTCTTGAAGTTTTCAGTAAATGTGGAGGAATTACATTTCATTTCAATTCAACTCAATTCAGCAAACATTTGGTAAAGTCTTTGTGCTAGATACTGGAGCTACAAAGAGAGCTGGACCAATCACTTTCTCCAAAGAGCTTACATTCATTCTACTTCTATATTCATGGGCAATATTCATGTAGAGCTTGGATGGCCACTTACAGAGAAGGGACACAGCCCTGGGCAGTTATTGCCTTGTCTAGATTTCTTATCATGGTATCCTTATAAATTCTATCTCCTCAGCCAAGATTGTCCCTTTTCCTTGCTTTATTTATTTACTTATTTATCCATTTATCCATTCATTCATTCATTCATTCATTCATTCACTTATTTGTTTGTTTGTTTATTTATTTGTTTCCTTTCTCATAGTGCTGAGCAGTAAGCAACTACTGATTGAATGGATTCTACTAGAGGGAAGCACAAAGTGCCTTTTTACAGTAAAGGGAAACTTGAAGTAAAAGGTGAGAGTAAAGAAGGGCATTATGGGTTGAATATTGGACATGGAGGCAAGACATATGGTTGGAAACCCATCTACAGGCTAGGTGTATAGGTGAATCACAGAAACTGTTTTCTCAGTTGTGAAAAGGAATGATCATAATCATAATAGCTAGCTTTTGAAGAATGCTTGAAGGTGTTCCAAGATATTTATAGTAGCTCTCTTGTGGTGGCAAAGAACTGGAAATTGAGGGGATGTCCACCAATTGAGGAATGGCTGGACAAATTGTGGTACATGGTTGTGATGGAATACTATTAGGCCTTAAGAATGATGAGCAGGTTAATTTTTTAAAAACTTGGAAAGAAATACATGGGATAATGAAGAGGGAAATGAGTAGAACCAAGAAAACATTATATACCACTATAGATTTAATATTTGAAGAATAACTTGTAAATGTTCACCTTCAGAGAATTAACCAAGAAGTGGAAACATGAAAGACATAATCTATACACTTTGCCACATGATGCCTTCTGTGGTGTGGGGAAGGGAAGGAGAGGTTGAAAAAAAAATAAAAACAAAGCAAATCAAAAAACAAAACAAAACAGAAAAAAACAAAAAGAAAGCCTGAAGGTTTACAAAGCACTTTACATAAGGTATCTCATTTGAACCTCACAATAACCCTGGGATGTAGGTGCTATTATTATCATCCTTGTTTTATAGCTGAGGAAGCTGAGATAGAGAAAGGTTAAATGAGTTGCCTTGGGTTACATAATTAGTAAGTGTCCAGGCTGAATTTGAACTTGGGTCTTTATGACTCCAAAACCAGTATTCTATCCACTATACCACTTACTTGCCTCCCAATAATAATTGTATTATTTTCCTTGTAAGGTTGACATGAACAATGGCCTTTGCAAACCTTATCAACGAGAGTTGTCATGCCCCACAAATTGGACTTCTTGGAATTGTCACTGCTCTCCTCTAATCCTTTTCCCACACTTTGGCTCCTGCCCTCCCTTCCTCCCTTCTCTCCACCCCAAACTTCAACCAGTGCCAGTAATTATTCACCTGTGATAATGGAGACTAGTTATTAGTCCAAGTAGCTGTTCTCAAATCCTTTAGGGAGTACTTGTGTTCTGGGAGATAGTGCATAGAAAGCTTTCTAAATGACATGGCTAGTACTCCCCATCCACCTCAGCAAGGAGAAGTCTTATTTTGGAGAGCTGCCAGGAAAACATTTCAAAGGTAATTGGCAAATGATGTTTTAGAGACAATGAAAAAATGCATTGAATTTTCCTGGCCTGAGATTGGAAATATTTCCCTTCTCTGGAAAGTAACCCAATGGCTTATAATAATCACCTATGGAAAATTGTGCTTTCGAGTCCCCAATTAATTTCCTCCCCACTAGAGATTATGATAGGACTGTCAGCCAGGAATAAGTGGTGTTTTTTTATTATGCCTTTTCAGAACAGAAAAATAGTGTTGTTCCTTTGGCTGTTCTTGAGACAAAACAAAGAACTGGAAACAGGCCAAGGGTTATAGACAAGAAAAGAGTAGCAATAATAATAATAGTAAAGGAGTGGGCTGCCCCTTTGTAGATTTGATCTATTGACTGATCTTGAAAAATAATTAAAAGACTCCCTTCAATTCATCTCAATTGGTGTCAGTGAGGCAGGAAGATAGATGACCATATTTAGTGCCTGTTGAGAAACTAATATGGCCCCAGGATGGGCCTGACTTCCTGGGCTGTGCCTGAATGTTCCAAAAGCAAGGGAAGTACCTTTTCTAGTCTTCTTCTCTGGGTGCTTCTTTTTTTTTCTAGTCTCTTCCTTTGCTATTAGGGATAGTGAGAAGGAAGGGGTAGAGGGAGCTTGGCACGATTTTCACCTATGGCAATTTTCTGCTGCTTATCTGAAAGCTTAGCTGGCCAAGGGTATGTAGTTTGGTCTCCCAGTGGCTCTCCTGCTTAGACTTCAGAAGAAATGAGAAGGGAAGTGTCTTTTCCCTCCCCATAGACTATGTGGCTTCCTTGTGTCATGCATGCCAGTAGCATGGAAAGCCAGGGGATTTGTGGGATGGCAAACAAAATGGAGAGACAGTCAATGAAATAATTCAAGTTCTGTCATTGTGTGGAAATTGAGAGCCAGGACACAATACCGACTCTAACATCAGATAAAATATTAGGCACAATTTTGGGTTAAATTGAGGCAGCAAGTCAAAACCAGATAAATAATCAGCAGCAGGGCTAGTGAGATCTTGTGTAAACATTTTGGGTGCTTCCAGCTCCAGAAAGGTTCAATAATATATGCAAAATGTGGTAAAGTATAACATTTGATGTTGGGGAAGATACAAAGTTTAAAGTAAAAAAAGGTCCTTGCCCTCAAGGATCTTATAAGTGACAGTGTTATATATTCAACACATCAGAAAGCCAAGAAACAAAGAGCTATGTTAGATCTGGCAAGTAAGCCAGCCTGGAGAACATTTTTACTCAATACTGGTGTTTCTAGGATATGATCAGCGTAGAACCTGAGAGTGGGTGGGAATGCCTAGGTAATACTGGTTCTGAGTTTCTATTGCCCTATCTGTGTATATTAATTATATAGTGGAAAGGCCAATATATATTCCATTAATAGCGTAGCCACTACATTCTAAAAAGTACAAACAGACTCATTCAGACCATCGTGGGGAGATCTCAGTCTGAATTAGTAAAAGGTAAAATTGTGGATGATATTTAAGAAATGTAGTTTTTTTTTCTGATTAATAATAATAGCCAAGATTTACTTAGCATTTTATTTATTTATTTTTTAAAACCCTTACCTTCCATCTTGGATTCAATACTGTGCCTTGGCTCCAAGGCAGAAGAGTGGTAAGGGTAGGCAATAGAAGTCAAGTGACTTGCCCAGGGTCACATAGCTGGGAAGTGTCTAAAGCCAGACTTGAACCTAGGACCTCCCATCTCTAGGCCTGGCTCTCAATCCACTGAGCTACCCAGCTGCCCCCTTACATAGCACTTTAAAGTTTGCAGAATACAAATAATATTTTATCCTCATGCCAATCCTGAGAGGGAGGTGCTATTTACATAATTCATTTTTACAGAAGAGGAAACCAAGGCTGACAGCAGTTAAATGACTTGTCTATGGTCAGCTAGTAAATAAGCTGGTCAGTGTCTGGGTTGGATTTGAACTCAAGTCTTCCTCATTCAGATTTATTGATAGAGGCGTTGAGATGGTTCTATGCATTTTCTAAATGCCAGATCATATTTTAGCATGAGTTTTCAAGCATTCAAAAGAAATTTGACTTCCTCTGTTTACTATTGGAACATTCCTCTTACCTTATTATCTTTTGCCCCTACTCCCTGGAGAAATTAGACAGCATCCCAATGCCAGATTGCCAAAATATCCAAAAGAAAAGTTGGTTGGACATTTTAAGTGAGGTGGTTTCAATAGGTTGATTCCTTAAACTCTAGAACCCTAATAAGCCCCTGGACCGCAATCTTTTTATCAACATCCTATCTACTGGGTCTGAGTATAAGCTCGTTTACTTGAAAACCAAATAATAGTAAATAGTAAATCAAAGCTGAAAGGAGGATTTTTTTTTTTTTTACTAGTTATGGTGTCCTAAGGTTTTAATAAATGTGACTTATCTTTAGTGGGAAAAAAATTTCTAGTCGTTGTGCCACTTAGCTACATAAAAAGTATCATCTAACTGCTAACAAAGTATTTCCCAATAGAAATCCTGACCAGTTCTGCCTTCATGAGTAGAAAATATGAATTTGTAATCATTTAACATACAGGTGGCTCATCAGATTGAGGACTAGGTGGGCTTAGAGTTAGAAGGTTGTGAGTTCAAATGTGGCCTCAGATAGTTACTAGCTGTGTGATCCTGTGCAACTTAACCCTATTGACCTCAGTTTCCTCATCTGTAAAATGAACTGGAGAAGGAAATGGAAAACCACTCCAGTGTCTTTGCCACAAAAACTCCAAATGAGGTCACAAAGAGTTTGGCACAACCGAAAATGACTGAACGATGAAACCTACCTGGGTCTTAGTTTCCTTGCCTGTAAAAATTCAGCCAGATGGTCTGTCTAGATGAACTTGGATCCCTTCTAGCTCCAAATCTCCGATCCTACATAGAGCTATAATAATAACCATAGTAATTTTTGGACCTGGTATCATTACACAAACTATGCCTGGGGACAGCCACATGAAACTTGCTCTCAAATAATCAACTTTTATTCTGAGATATTGAACCTCAGGGGCAGAGACTGGAGGTGGAGGTGGTTAATTATGGAATTCTCCTGGAGTGTAATTATTGGGGGCAGCTGATACCTTCCTGTTTTAACTAGTTCTGTTGGCAAGCTAGGTATTAGACTCTATTGTTTCTAACTGGATACTTTTGCTAAGTGCCTCCCTAAGTTTGATGTCCAGGGGCAAGCCTTGGTTGCTGTCCTACTTCTGTCTTTGATTCGATGATAAGAAACACCTATTTCCATGCCTAAAATTATTATGCAAAAGTCCTTCAGAGCAGCTTGTTCTCTCAGGTATGTTTCGCATTATCTCCTGTAATCTCTGTTATATTTTCAATTTGCTTAGCAAACCCTTTCTTCTTAGAGTGTAGGAGGTGAAGGTCAGTGGGATTCTGGTTGAGTGGTCACAAATTCTGAATTAGTAGATGCTGACTCAACGAATTTTTATTGTATTTTTTTTAAACTTGCTCCTCCATAGATATTTGCATACTGGAGCTTTGTATTTATAGATGTTAAATAATGAGATTCTTTTATTTATGCCACTCATCTACCAAGGCCAAAGCCTGCTAGAGTAAAACATCTATTCTTTTTGCTTTGTGGCCCCAGAAGTGATATATTAAGACCTCAGTTCCAGGGCCATGAACATTCTGCAAGAAAGAAAGAAGTCGGGATCATTAAAGCTCAGCCCATCCCTGCAGCTAGGTGGTATAGTGGAGAGATCACAGGCTCTGTGGTCAGGAAGACCTGAATTCAAATCTGTGCTCAGATCCTTACTAGCTATGAGCAAGTTACTTATCTTCTGACTACCTGAATTTCCTCATCTGTAAAATGGAGATAATAATAAAACCTGCATCCTAGGATTGGTGTGAAGATCAAATGAGATAATGAAGGGCCTGGCACTTAGTAAGTACACACTTTGTGAATATTAGCTATTATTACTATTATTCTCTGGGAAATGGAGATCATAGCCTTTTGAAATGGGAAATGGTGATCATTCCCCACCCATCCCACGCTAGTCTCTTTCCTCTCTCCCAGTCTCTCTTGTAGTTAACTATTTGTTTGTATTTATCATTTAATTTTTGTGCCTTTTACATTTCTATATGCATTTGTTGTCTTCTTTATTAGAAAGGAAGTTCCGCCAGAGCAGGATAGATTTTGTTCTTTGTACTTACTTTGCTGGTGCCTAACGCAGTGCCCAATACACAACAGTTTCCTTATAGATAACACATTGGTTGATTGTTGATTGACTGACTTTGTCCTAGGTAAATACCAGTTTCTTTCCCTGCCCAAACCTGTGGCCCTGCCAACCTCATATATCTTCATGGCACTCCCTGCCCTCCAGATACTAAATTTTATCATTATGAAGCAGGATTTAAGCATTATCCCATGTTAATCAGAACTAAAATATTTTGCTGGGATAAAATCAATTTGGATGCAAATTGGAGCAGCTCCATTGAAGGGCAAATGTGACTTAGCCCTGAACTTCCCTATGCACTTTATTGGCATTGGATGCTGGTGATTGAAGCAGAGAATTTCATCACTAATGGTCAGGAAATGGGCTTTAGCAGTTGCAATGCTACCCAGACGATCAGCTGGGGACTCTCTGGGCAAGCCCCACAAAAGAGACCATCTGTAGTAGTTTTTGAGGCTGGGCAAAGGGGTATGATGGTCGAGACAATAAGAGGGTCAAGACCTTGCTTTTTTTCTTTTCCAGTTTTGCTTCTTTCCCACCAGGATCCCAGCTCACATTGTACCAAGTTGAGTTTTTTTTTTTCCCCACCAGCACTGAGAGCAGAACCATTTCTTGCCATGACCTCCTTTACTTTTAGGATCCCTTCTGGTCACAACCTATTTTTAGACACAGGGACCAACCACATGCTAAATTAGGGGCAGGGCAAGGGGAAGGGAGGGAGAAGAAGAGAGGGGAGGAGTATTTGACAGTTCCAAGAGCAGAGCAAGATGGAAATAAAAAATTTATGGACCAAATCATTGGTTCATAACTTGCCTTATGATGCCAGCTCCAGTCCAAGTGAAGGGGATGAAGGGAGTGGAAAACTAATGGTGTAGTTGCTATTGCTCTAAATTTGAGGGTGGGTTATTTTGGCAACAAGACTACAGGGGGTTGAAGTTCCTGGCTGATTGATTACTCACCCATCTCTATTAGGTTTTCCTACTTTGAGAAACTCTTCAATGGACACAGAAATTGTATTTGGTTGGCAAAGAAGATATTCTTGGTTAAGGGTAGAAGGGACAAAGGTATTATATCGACTACAAGGGCAGTAGAGATTTTGTGCTTAAAACCCTTTTGTGTGCAGTCTGAACCTGGTAAACATCATAAAGCATTAGTCAGTAGTCAGCAGGAAAGGGGATCTGCTGCTTGGCGTTTTTGGCCAGGTTGGGAATGATTGAGAAATGCCTAATGGGATTTTCACAACATGTAGAAGGTCATTAGGAAATGATTGAATGTAAGAATCCGAAGCCCCCATTCCTCAAAGGAACAGAAAAGTTGCCAAACTTCCAGCAGGCAGAGATCGAAACTTCTGACTTCAGGGAGGGGACATTAAAGCCCAACTCTTATAGAAAGCCGAATGAGGTTATATCTTCCCTACCTATATTTCTGCAGTCATGGAGACTTCATATTACAAAGAATCTCACTTGACAGATTTGGTTGCTGCTTTTGGAAAATAGAATGGATTATAGAAGAAAGCCTGGGTGATTTTTTCTTTTTCTTTTAAAATAAACTTTCATTAATATCTTTTGTTGTTATTTCATCTAAATGTCTCCAGTAGTTTTCCTAATCCCCCCCCTCCCAGAGAGCCTTTGGAAGTTTTTTTTTTTCCTTCTAATCAGAGTCGATGCATGAAATCAACAGTGAGATTCATATTCAATCAGCATGTGAAGGCAGAGGAAGCAGCCTCTTTCATTTAGTAAAAATTATTTTTGCTATTTTTTTATTACTATCCTTTCTGATTAACTCCCTTCCTATTAGAATCTGCCCTTGTATCAGGTAAGTACAATAAAGTAAAACAATTCTACACAATGGTCATGCTTCAAAATGTATATCTCATTTTATACCAATCATCCAACACCTTTCCACTGAGACAACCAGAGTAGTAACAGAAGATATACCCTAGCTTCTCCATTAGAATGGCTAAGTACCTGAAATTCCAGCATTTAAAAGTTATAGCATCATATAATCGAGCTGGAAAAGACCTCTGAGGCATTATGGTATAGTGAAAGGAGTTCTAGAGTTAGGAGAGACTTGGGTCCAAATCCTGCTTATTCCTACCTAGCAATGTGATACTTTGTGAAGTCATTTATCTTTTCCCAATCTCATTTTCTTCTTCTAGAAGATAAGGACCAACATCAACTCTCAGATTATCATAAAGATCAATTGAGATAATGGATGCAATTTTTTTTTGTACACCTTAAAGCTCTAAATAAAAGGCAACTGTTGTTGTTCATCCTTTATTTTGAAGAGGACCAGTGACATCACTGGATGATTGTAGAAAGCTATCTAACATCTCCAGATAATCTGATAAGGACTGCTTAGTTGATAAAGAAAGAGGTGGACATGGGAGATGATCTTGATTTTAACTCATAGCTGCTTCTCCAAAGTGCCATTGAGTCACAAGTTTATTATATATGAAAATTCAAAATCCCTTTTGCCCAGAAGAACAGAGAGAGTTTTACAGCTGTGCAGAATTGCAGTTTCAACTAAGACAATACAAAGAAAGTTCAGAGCTTCAAGGTTGGATTGTAGCCACTTCATTATCAGTAAGCTAAGTCTGGGAATATTTGGCTAGGGTGGGAAGTCCTACATTTTTGACCTTGACTGTCTGAAACAGCTTTTGAGACCCAAACAACTGCATTCTTGACCAAGGGTGAAAATGTTAACCTCTTGACTGTTGGTTTGCTAAGAACTTAAAGTTTTCCAATAAGGCTATAATGCTTTCCCAATAAGAAAAGGTATGGATCAGAAAAAGAGTCAAAAGAGGAGTCAAGATTTTTATCTTAGATAGCCCATCCTGTCTGGCTCTGACTAGCAGAGTAGCTTTCGATGAGGTCCAGATCAAAATATTTATTTGAGACTTTATTTCTTTTTATTGGCCTCCCACAGATGATGTCTTTTGACAGCAAATGAACTGGATTTAAATGAGGCAGAGCTGCACAAAATCATCAGCTTCACTCTCTTTTCCAGTGTCAACCAGGTCCAGCAGCAAGATAAAAATCAAGATGACTGATTATGGTGGATGATGTTGGTTTCTTCAATGTCTGATAAGCTCTAGTCAGTGATTCCCAAACTGGGTGCTACTTCCCCCTGGTGGGTGCTGCAGTGATCCAGGGAGGTGGTGATGGCCACAGGTGCATTTATCTTTCCTATTAATTGCTATTAAAATAAAAAAATTAATTTCCAGGGGACTAAGTAATATTTTTCTGGAAAGGGGGTGGTAGGCCAAAAAAGTTTGGAACCACTGCCTAGGTGCTCCATAGAACTTGCTTCAGCTGTCTTCATGGCCATTGGAACAAATTATTCTCATCTGCCCATTCTACTGGGGGACTTCTTCACATGCTTGAGGTAGACATCCCCCTAATTCACTGACAGGTTTGAGGCCTATCAGTTACCCTCAACCTGGTTTATCCCATCTTCTGAGATGGTTTACTGGGGTATGGCTGCTATGTATGCAATAGCTTCTTTGAGCCACAGGTGGAATTGGGTGAGAGGTGGATGACAATTGAGGATGACTGAACAGTCCTGAAATGGGTTCAGCAAGCCCTCATACCACAGGAACTAGTTCTTCCTGAACATCCCATACATTCAATAAATGTCAAATACTGTTGTTTTTTTTTAAATGCCTGGTCCAACCCTTGGATAGTCAAGAATCCCCTTACAAGTAATGACATCATCTTTTTTCTTTAAAAATAAAATTTAAGTTAATTTTTTTCACTCAAGAAGCATTTATTTTTCCCTCTTCCATTTATTTCTCTCCATACTCTTCACCCTTTGAGAAGGGAAAAAAAGAAAAACAAAACTCTTTTAATAAATATTCATAGTCCACCTGAATAGCTTCAATGATAGCTTACTAGCTTCTGAAACAGCTCATTGTCCTTTTGGATAGCTCTGCGAAGAAGTTTTTCCTTAAATCAAGCTAAAAACTACCACTGAGACCTTTTCCTCTAGTCTGTCCCCTGGGGCTGCATGGAACAAGTTGAATCCCTCTTTTACATATTGTTCAGTTGCTTTCTATAATATCTGACTCTTTGTAAACCCCAGTTTGAGTTTTCTTGGCAAAGATGCTGGAGTGATTTGCCATTTCCTTCTCTGACTCATATAATAGATGAAGAAACTGAGGCTATCGGGGTTAAATGACTTGCTTAGGACCACATAGCTAGTAAATGTCAGAGGCCAGATTTGAACTCAAGAAAATCAGTCTCCTTGACTCAAGGTTTGATACTCTATCCACCTTCAAATACTTAAAAACAGCTTTCATATTCTTAGTCTTCTATTTCTCTAGGCTAAAAATCCCAACTATCTTCACTTAGTTCATATGGTTTCTGGTCTGCTCTCTACCATAGTCTTCCTCATTCAGAAATACATTCTTTGGGCTTACACATCTCTAGCAGTCACTAGTAAGAGGATGACTTTAGCTCATGTAAGAAAAAAAAAATTCCAACCACAGAAGCTGTCTATTCAACTGTCTTGAGAGGTATTAAGCTTCTCCTCACTGGAGAGTCTTCAGGTAGAGGGCAAATGATCTCTTGTGGGAGATAAAGGGTCTAGCTGTGTAAAATACTGACACAGAATTAGATGACAGGATTGGACTAAATGACTTTTTACTCCAACTTCAGGCATGGGCATCAGCCAAATGAATGTATGAAGGTAGAATAGTAAAGGAAGAGTTCAGAGGATAGTTACTCATTCAGTTTTACTGGAACCTAGAGTGAAATCCGGCTAGAAAAGTAGCTTAGCAATACTCTTTTGAGGATACTGAATGCTAGACTAAGAATTTGTATCTTTTCCTTCCCGATTTTCATAAAGAGAATGTCTTCGGTGAACTCTAGGTCAAATACAATTTTCCCATGCTCACTAATAGGTGCTTAACATAAGCTTATTGACTGGTTGATGGGCTACAAAACTCTTGCATATAACTCAATGGAATGTAAGCTTCTGGTAGGTGGGGGGTATTTGTCAATTTTATCTTCATAGACCCAAAGCTTAGCACCAGGTTTTGCACATAGGGGATGGAGAGGGACAGAAAACTACCTTTGCTCTTGCAATTGATAGCTTGAGACAGTTATCTAGAACACTGGGAGATTAAGTAACTTGCCTAGGGTCACACATTAGTATGTGTCTGAGGTTAGTTGATTTTATTTTTAAACTCTTACCTTCTGTTTTACAATTCTTAGTAAGTATAGATTTCAAGGCAGAAGGGCAGTAAGGCTAGGAATTTGGGGTTCAGTGACTTGCCCAGGGTAACACAACCTAGCTCTTCTTGGTAGCAAAGCCAGCTTTTTTCTATACTGTGCTGCCTTTCATGCTGCAGAGATCAGTTTTTTCATAAGAGCTTGTTGAGTTGAATGAAATTGGATATGAAGCATTTGCTTTGATGCTTAATGACATACATTTCTTGGGTAATCTGTTCTGAGTGTCAGACCTATCTCCTCAGCTTGACTATAAGCTCCCCTAGGGAATTGCCTCCGACTACATATTTAAACTCCTTTGTGCCTACTTATGAGCTGGGCATATAGTAGGTACTCAGCAAAAGCTAGGTGAATAGATTCAGTTGTTGAATAGTATGTTGGACGACAAAGGGCTTTTAGTTCTTCAGGCAGCCAGTGACTTCTCAGCCTGAACTCGACTCCCCTTTCTCTAATGCAGGAAATATGTTCAAAGCAGGACTTTCAATTAGCCCAGGTTATTAGTTTCTTACATCCTGTAATTGTCTTTGGAGATGTCCTCTTGAATTCCCCAAGTAGCATGGGTATCAGGGACGATTTGAGGCCATTCTGAAAGAGCTGGCAGTCAATCTGATTAATATTAGGCCAATTACTTTTACTAAAATTAAAATTTGTCAAGTATGGTTGGATGATGAGTCTTGGCAGCTAAAAAGAGCTCTTAACAAACCATGCAGAGCCCTTTGGCAGAGAGGAAATGGTTCCATCTCATGGCAAAGGTCTAGTTGTTAATGATAGTACCAGGGTTGAAAGAAACAAACTTTGAGGCTACAGATGCCAAGGACAGACGCTCTTGCTTTTGGTCGCCTCCCTTAGTATCAATCAAGAAAGTAATATTTACTGAGTGCTTGTTCCAGGCCCTACACTGGGCTCAGCCTGGGGGTGGGGACAGAGCAAAAAGGAAATATCATCCAAAACTTTATGGATTTCACAACCCCCACTAGCTCTTACTGCTCTTCTGCCTGGGAACAAATACCCAGTATTGATTCCAAGATGGAAGGTAAGAATTTTTTAAAAAAAAGAACCTTTGGTTTAGGAAAAAGAATAGTGTTCTGAAAATTAGGAGACCCTGCATTTATCATTAACTCCTTGGATGACTTCAGGTGAGTCAATGAACCTCTTCTCCATCTGTAAATTGAAAGCATTCCAAAGTCCCTCCTAGTTCTAAGACTATATGATTCTCAAATATCAAGTTATGAGCAAGCAGGATAGATGGTTAGTTGGGGAAGGCAAATCAAATCTGTGTGAAAAGAAATCATTTATAAGAGTGTAAAATTACAACATATTCCAAAGCAAGGATTCTTTTTTTTTGTGACATATTCTTTTGGATGAAATCTATGGGTCCCTTCTTAGGATAACTTTTTTATAACTCTTATCATCTTCCTTTGAATCACTTCTCTATATTGGTTCTAAGGCAGAAGAGCAGTAAGGACTAGGCAATGGGGGTTAAGTGACTTGCCCAGGATCACACAGCTAGGAAGTGTCTGAGACCAGATTTGAACCTAGGATCTTCCATCTCTAGGCCTGGCTCTCAATCCACTGAGCAACCCAGCTGCCCCCCCTTAGGATAATATTTTTAAAGGCATAAGATAAAATATATAAGATCACAAAAAATGAAACTATATTGAAATATGTTTACCAAATTATTTTAAAGAACGAATCCTGGTCCTCAGATTAAGAACCTCCGATTGGGGGCAGCGAGGTGACTCAGTGGCCCAGAGATGGGACGTGTTGGGTTCAAATCTTGCCCCAGATATTTCCTAGCTGTATGACCCTGGGCAAGTCACTTAACCCCCACTAGCTCTTACTGCTCTTCTGGGAACAAATACCTAGTATTGATTCCAAGATGGAAGGTAAGAGTTCTTTTTAAAAAAGAACCTTTGGTTTAGGGGAAAGAACAGTGTTCTGAAAATTAGGAGACCCTGCATTTATCATTAACTTCTTGGATGACTTCAGGTGAGTCAATGAACCTCTTCTCCATCTGTAAATTGAAAGCATTCCAAAGTCCCTCCTAGTTCTAAGACTACATGATTCTCAAATACCAAACTATGAGCTAGCAGGATAGATGGTAAATTCTGAAAATATCTTTAGATTAAGGATCACTGACTAGTTTGGGGTTGATTTGCAAGACAGATATTATTGAAACTCCTTCTCTTCTTGAAGGTACATTATTTATTCATGTACATACTGAGCATCTTCTTTGGATTTAGCCCTATGTTGGGCTATGGAAAAGCAAGACTCAAGATAGTTGATTCATTAGTGAGGAATCCAGATAAGTCTCACAGGAATCATTAGATTTCGAGGAGACAATTTGAGAAGACATAGGGCAATTAGGCAGTGCATTGCATGGTCCAGAGTGAGGAAGACTCTTCAGATTCAAATCCAGTCTTACATACTTACTAGCTGTATGATTCTGGGTACATCATTAATTTCTATTGGCCCCAGTTTCCCCATTTTAAAAATGGGGATCTAACTTCCACGGTTGTAAGCACTTTACAAAACTTAGAGACCTATATAAATGTTAGCTTCTAATCAAGGGAAGTAAAAGGTAAGGTTCTGACCCTTAAGGAGCTCATTGTCTAGTTGGGGAGGCAAGGTGTCCATATGCACAAAGTTAAGTAAAAAATGCAAGAGTTAAATAACAATGCATGTTCACAATATGAGAGGTTAGGTGGCAGGGAGGGAATGATTAAATGCCTAATGAGGGGTGTAGGTTTAAAGGTTCAGAGGGTTTTGAGTTCAGAGGAAGAGAATCCCAAACCAGCTCTAATTTTCATGTTTTGTAGGTACCATATTTGAAAAAAAAATTCCTTGGAGATTAGCACTTACTTCTCTTCAAGTATCTTCTAGATTGAGGCAACTAGATAGCTCAGTGGAAACAGTGCTAGGACTGAGGTCAAGAAGACCTGAATTCAAATCCTCCTCAGATATTTGCTAGCTGTATTACCCTAGGCAAGTCATTTAACCTCTGTTTCCTTTAATCCACTGGAGAAGGAAATGGCAAACTACTACAGAGTCTTTGTCAAGAAAACCTCATGAGCAAAGCTGGCATTCTATGGTCCACAGAGTCATGAAGAGTCAGACACAACTGAACCTCTATTTTTCTAGAAGAATATGCTTCTCTTGTTCATTTCTATTAGATGGGACAAGAGAATGAGTACATGATCTTCCCCCAGGACAACAGAATTGAAGAGAAGGAAGAAGAAAAGTGACTCAGAGCCTACTGTTCTTCAGTATTTGTCCTGACCCCCCAGGCTCTTGGCAACAAAGCTGCTCATATAGGAAGCATTTTTTTTTAAAGCTCAGATTTCTATATTGTTGGGCAGTTTATAAAGCACATTCCTGTTATTATAGATGAGAAAATTGAGGGTCAGGGGTGATTAGGGACTTACCCAACATTATCTATTCTTGCCTTCATGCATCTCTCCTTTCAGTGAATGTCTAGAGAAGAGGCCATAGAACATAGGTTTGGAGACACAACCTGCCCATTGGATCAAGTGTTGGGAAACAATGAGGTTAAAGTTACTAATCTAGACTTATAAGTTAGTCCTTGGCACATAGTAGGCACTTATAAATTGTTGATTGAATCACTGAATGTCATAGTAGGCACTTAATAAATGCTGATAGACTGATTGATTGAATATCAGTGCTGGAAAGGACCCAAGAACACAGACTATCAGAGCTGGAGGGGATCTTAGAATAGACTGTTAGAGCTGAATTGGACCTTGGAGATTATCTACTCCAACCCTTTGTGGCCTCAGCTGAGGCTGAGAGAGTAAAAGATCACTGCAGGCAATTAGTGTCAAAGTAAGCACCAGAACCCACCTGGATATGAGACTTTCCACTAAGCCACACTACCTCTCTAGATAGCCTATAAATAACTTGTTAAACATATGGATTTGCCCCCTTGGAAATAAAATGCTCTATTCTCTTTTCCTCCTCTCCTCCTTCCCCCATTACACTTAGTAGCATCGGCCCCTCATTTTCAGCTTCATGGTCCCTAATGATTAAGCATCCACCTTCCCTTGCATATGGTGCTCAGAGATGTGCCAAGCGGTAACAGTGTTCAGGCATCCATCATTTTTATTTATGGAGCTCCAGCTTAGGACTGGTAAAAGACAAGGTTGCTTGGCTGCCTGGGGAAATAAAACATTTGTTTGGAAAGTAACAGTGAGGTCAACAGAGATAATTGGAGCTGTAAGCTTGTGTGTGTGTCAGCCAATGAAGTCATAAGCAAGACTCAGCTATTTATGCATTAGTGAGCTATGCATCTGGCTCTCATCGGAATCGGATGGGTCAGAGCTGGAAGGGACCTTTGAGATCATTTAGTTCAACTCCATTATTTTAGTCAGAAGGAAACCAAGGTGCAGAGAATTAAGTGACCTGTTCAAGGTCACACAAATACTAAAAAGCTACAACTTGAATCCAGGTCTTCCACTTATAAGTCTAACCTCCATGTTTCTCCCATCAGGTTCTTTTTTATGGGAGAGATGAGGGGAGAAACAGTGATCATCACCACCCTCACTTTTGGGAAATGTTCTCTCTCTCTCTCTCTCTCTCTCTCTCCCCACCACTGCCCCCTTTCCCTCCATCTCTCACATACACCTTCTTCTTGTAACAATTCTAAAACAGAAAGGCAAGGGCTAGGAAAACAAAGTTAAGTGTCTTGCCCAGGGTCACACAGCAAGGAAGTATCTTAGGTCAAATTTAAACCTGTTCTTTCTGTCTCTAGGTCTGGTGTTCTATCTACTGTACCACCTTGCTGCTCTGGGTAATATACTCTTTTTATGACACCTTAATACCTTAATAGCCATGGGTGGATGACTGCCACTTTTTTTTTTAATTTTTTTTTTTATTTTAAACCCTTTAACTTCTATGTATTGACTTATAGGTGGAAGATTGGTAAGGGTGGGCAATGGGGGTCAAGTGACTTGCCCAGGGTCACACAGCTGGGAAGTGTCTGAGGCCGGATTTGAACCTAGGACCTCCCGTCTCCAGGCCTGGCTCTCAATCCACTGAGCTACCCAGCTGCCCCATGACTGCCACTTTTAATTGTAGAATGCAGTCATAGTGTCATAGAATTCAGGAAGAAATGTTAAAGATTATTTTATCTGACACTTGTTCAGTGGGAAAATGGGGAACCTAAGAATTGATGGACCCATATCACCTAGCTAACTTGATGATGGTGGCTGGACTAGAATCTTGTTCTCCTGACTCTCAGCTTAGTGTTTTCTTACTTATACTCTTGTTAGCCTTCTCAAATTTCACTAATTACAGAGAGAGCAATTCCAAATTAGTGACAAATCTGCATTATATTTTTAAAAAATGAAATGAAATTTTATTAATTCCAATACCATAAAGAATTGATTTCTTGACTAGATAAAACCCATTTTTAGTTATTCATATTTTTTAGATAAAAATGGCATTTGTACAGATACCATTAATGTACCTAATAATAATAGCTAATGTTTACTTAGCACTTTAAAATTCTAAAACCTTTTATATATGTTATCTTACTTGATATTTACCACAACTCTTTGAGATGTAGGTACTATTGTTATCATCCCCATTTTACAGATGAAGAAACTGAGACTTGAAGATGTTAAGTGATTCCACCTTAAGTGGCTAAGGCAGGACTTGAATTCAGGTCTTCTGACTCCAAGTCTAGCAATCTATCCATTATGTCACATAGCTACTTTAGATCTAATAACCCTTTTTTACAGTCAGAGAAACACAGAATTATAGTTTTCCTCAAGTCTGAGTTATCAAAAATTCTTAAATAGCAAAGTATGAGTTAATAAAAATTTTATATATGACAATCCCAACTGAAAAAAAATTGGTTAGAGGATGATGATTGCATTCCAAAATCTTCCCTTGCAAGCTTCTAAAGTATATTTAAAATAGTATTAATTTATAGAAATGGATCAATGCAGTTTTCCAGTTTGTAATATAAAGCAAAGTATACTATTATCTGTGATCCAAGAAAGTCTTTGTGCCTCCCCTGCCAGTCATTAGGGTTATTGTCCCTGGGAAAGATCTCCAATTGCTAAAAAAGCATCATGAGATCATAGATCTAGAGCTGAGAGGGATTTCAGAGACTACCTAATCAAGCCATTTTTCTTTCAAATGGGAGAATGAAGCTCAGGAAGATTATTTGATTTTCTCAGGATCACACAGGTAGTAAGTAAAGAATGGACAGCTCAAATCTGAGCATTTCGAAGTTTCTTTCTTGACTGCATGACCTGCTAAATTAGATCTCATCTAGCCTTGATTTCTCAAGGATCAGCTGCCTTATACATGGATTCTCCATTTCCTGCTTGATTCTGATTAGTTGAATGCAATTAGGTAGGCTTTTTTGAGAAATTACTCAAAAGAAATGAAAGGAAACTTTGATTTGTGGTGTACATGCTCTCTTAGGTCATTCTGTGTAAAGATGCTCTTTTTTTATAGATAGATTGGCAATCTTAAAAAAAGAGGGAGATTGCTTTTATTTGTTAATTTATATGGTGGAACCAAATTAATCAGGTGGGTTTGAGCAAGTGTGACATGATATAACCTCCTTATTTATAATATTGAAAAAAGATTTCATGTTTACTGCAACATCAAATGAATTGCTGTGTATCTGTGATTGGGCTCTCAGATGAGTGGGTTTGGAATCCACTCAATGGTAGAAGGACATTTTGCTTCTGTGCCCAGAATAACATGCCTATAACACATGCAGAAAGAGACTAAAAGCTTCTAGAAAATATTCTCATTCCAGTTCCTAGCCTAGCATAACAATGTCATAATTAGAGGTACTATAAGATTGTTTTGTTTTATTTAGAGTAACTCAATTGTTGTCCCCATCGTCTTATCTTAGATATCATGCTGTAATTTCTTGTGAGATCTTCTGCCTATTTCATGTTTAGACACCCCTGACTGATATTTTTCTCAGAGCCTAGTTGTCTTCATCCATACCAGCAATATTAGAGAAGAGGGGAGGGAAGTGAAGAAGGGAAGTGGATTTGCTGAATGGATTAAAACCAGTGGCATATTCCATGGGAATCAGTGTTGACTCTGGGTATCTGCCAAGATCAGAGATCTCAGCTGTGAGTTCTGAGTTCAGAATCTCCTAATTCTTGGGATTTCTGAATCAATTCCATTTTCTTCCCTATAGAGAAGAAGATGAGTAGAGATTATGTGTGTATGTGCCTGCCCTCTGTGATGTGCTTAGGACTCATCCACCCTCCCTTAGCTACAGCAAGGTCACCTGCTCCATATGTTTGCTTTCATTGTTAATAACATGATCACATTTCAAATGAATATTATGCTAAATTAACCTAATTATGTATGACAGCTAATTTTCTGAGTGATAGGCAAGTGTTTAGGGACTAAGTTTTAATATTGTAGATACCCTAAATGCAGCTGTGAGAGCTTTGGATGGGGGGTGATAGGGAAGAAGTCAACCTGGTGGGCTAAAGTTGACTTTGAGGAAATGCCCAGCAGGTAAGATGAAATCTTTTCCCTGTGGGTAGATTTACAGAATCAGGAGATTTAGGTCATAAGATAAGGAATGGAAATTCAAGGTATGTACTACCTCCCTTTTCTTTCAAGTCAAAGGTTAAGCACCAGCTTGTGCATGACAGACTTTCTTGATTCTCTCTCCATTCTCCCACCTTGCCAAATGCCCCCATCCACCTGGTATTTAACTACTTTGTATATTTATTTGCATCTCTTCTCTTTTTATTCTGTTTCTACTTAAATGTCCTGATTGTCCTCCCCATTAGAATGTAAACTCCTTTGTGCTGAAGAAATACTTGTTGACTGATTGATTGAGATGGCAGAGTCAGCCATGTACTTGGTGACATACAAGGAACTGACAGTATGTTTGGGTGGTACACAGATCCTCTAGTCCAGTGATGGGGAACCTTTTAGAGAGTGAGAGCCCAAACTACAGCCCTCAAGTGCTACCCTCCCATCCCCCCGCCTGCCTTACCCCAGACAAGGGAGAGAGGAAGCACTCCTATTGGGTTGCTGGGCAGAGGAGCAGGTGATATGAGAAAAGTCCTCAGGTGTGCATGGAGAGGGGGAAGGGAGCAGCCCCCTCTGGCATGCTCTGGCACACGTGCCATAGGTCTGCCAACATGGCTCTAGTCCAATTTGCAAAGGAGGAAACTGAGGCTCAAAGGAGGGGTTGCTTGTTCAAGGTCATGCAGCTATTAATTGACAGAGGCATAGGACTCTCTCCTGGCCTTCCGACTCTGATTATGGTGTCCTTTTCTCTCTGATTCACCATGAATCAGGTCATATTCATGTCTGTATGCATCCTGCTGGTTGTTGAAATTCATGAGAACATCCAAGGTTGGAAAAAGTAGATATTTTTAAACATCCCCTCAATAGAAGTGCTGTGGTGGGAGCAACCATCCATTATATTATAACATGGAATAATAAAGTAGAAATATCTGTGAGGGTGAGACCCTCAGTGCCATCCAGGAGTGCCCTGGGCTTCTGCCATTTCAGGGAGTGCTAGAGACGGCACCTGTTCCATTCTCCTGTTAGAGCAGGGAGAGAAACACGGCCCTAGACTTGGCTGCTGAGACAAACTGGGCTGCAAGAGCCAGAGACCCAGAATTCTCAGAGGCTTGGAATCGATTTGTACTTGGGAGCCATTTTGGTGTTGGGCTTCCCAGCCAATCAAGGGAAGACTCGGGGGAGACAGCTGCAGGGCAAGTGCGTCCTGATCTGATGGGGCTGGAGAGGGTCTGGTGGAACCCCCGGGGCCCTTCTGCCAGCCCGGGTTGGACCTGATGCTAATCACATCCTTATGTGCTGTAACTTATCCTGACGACTATGCCATTAGGGTCCATTAGGCAGTCAGTTTTAAAACCAAATCATACTTACTGTTCACAAACGCTTCTTCAAACTTAAGGCTGAGTGATAAAACAATGACTCTCATTATGCCTGGATCATTTCCTTCCCTTATTGCCATTTCATGTTGTCAACAGGCCAGACTTTAGCGGACCTCGCTGAAAGGCTAAGTTCTCTGCACCGCCTCCCCACGACGGGCCAGTAACGCTGAGGCTGGATGAGGTCCCACGGGCAGGAGGACCTTCGAGAACATTTGTTTAGGACTTTCTCCCCATTTAGGTTTTAGCCACACAGTTTCTGAGTGAGGAAGCCACACAGGCAAAGGAAAGGATGTATCAATTCATATTCCTCATAGATCGACAGAAGCATTTATCCAAGTCCTGGAATGATGTGCATTTATGTAGTGCTTCAAGCAGTATAAAATGCTTTCCTCACACCAACTTGGTGAAGTCATAATAATGCCTATGATTTATAAAATGCTTTAAGATTTGTGGAAAACTTTTATATATATTATCTAATTTGATCCTCATAACAATTCTTTGAGGTAGGGGCTATTGTTATCCCATTGTATTAGATGAGAAAATGGAGATACAGAAAAGTTAGGTGACCTGACCAAGGTCACACATATGTAAACCAGGACTTCAATTTGATCCTTTCTGATTCTTAAATCCAATACTCTATACGTCTGGCTTGCCAGGTAGAATCAATCCTCTGATTTTATAGCTCAGGTAGAGATCCAGAGAGGGAAAACAACTTTCTGTAAAGTCAAACGGCTAAAAAGTATCCGTTTTAGAATTCAAACTCAGGTTTCCTGACTCTAAATCTGGCATTCTTTGTATCATACACCACCCTGGACATGGGATTGTTCAGTTGGCCCCTGAAAGGTAGATAGAAAAAGAGAGAGGAGAGAGAGAGAGAGAGAGAGAGAGAGAGAGAGAGAGAGAGAGAGAGAGAGAGAGAGAGAGAATGA
>NC_058131.1:303958018-303994612 GCF_016433145.1 Gracilinanus agilis
GAGAGAGAGAGAGAGAGAGAGAGAGAGAGAGAGAGAGAGAGAGAGAGAGAGATAGAGAGAGAGAGAGAGAGAGAGAGAGAGAATGAATTTTGCTGGAAGACAAGGCATTAGAAAGTGCCCTGGGGGGGGGGGCTGTTGGCTTTCCTTGTTGCAAGAATAACCTTCTTTGAGGTGATAGTTGAAGTCTATTGGAGTTGATGACATCTCTTTAAGCTTTAAATCACCCCAGTGGCAGGTGTGGAATAATAGAGGCCTTTGATGTGGCCTAATCCCAAGAATATTTCACTAAATCTCTGCATAGGGAACGAGGTGAAGTGACACATGGTCTCCGCTGTTTCCTTTTCTGGTGGCGACACGCCTGTCATTCATGCCACAAACAATATCTTCAGATTCTCCCGCCCTCACTCTCAATTACAGGACTGCCTAGTCGATTTGGTTTTAATTTCAAATTCCTTCCCAGAGTCTCTATGCTTGCCGAGGTCAGTCGTTTTCAAAGTCTTGTTAAGTAACTATCACAAATCTGACAACTTTGGAGTCATTCTAACCAAAGACCAAATCATTCTTTTCTTTAAAGTTTGAGGAGGTTTGGACGATGAGGAGGGCTGCCCACTTGCTATGCTTAACTAGACCCAATGGTTCTACAATGTGCCCTTCATTTCCCCATCATATTTTAATTATTTTGCATAAAATACAGAAAGCCTCTACCTCATGGAAATCAGTTCTGCGAATTGGTGTGTGATGAATACTCAAAAGAAATCATGTTAAGACACTCAAAGAAAAGTAACGAGGCCTGCTTTTGTCTGGGTTAGTTCTGCATGAAAATGGTCTTTTGTGGAGGAATGCCATGTGTTTTAGACTGTAGACATGTACATTTTCTGGCTTGTCTATATAAGGCTGGGGAGAATGGAATAGATGGAACCAGAGGGAATCGATGATGGTGTACAAAAGGTTGGCAAGGTTGGTAGGGGCCCACGTTTTTAAAAAAGTGATCCACCAATTTGCTATAAAGTATGAGGGTTATAAATGTGAGACACAGCAATAATACATGGCAGCTGGGCTTGAGAGCTGGCCTTAGAGTCAGGAAGTCCTGAATTCAAGTATATCCTGCTGGTTTCTACATACAATCAAGAGAGGTGGAGGAAGGTCACCAACATATCAGATGGACTCCCTGTGAAGGATGGGAGCAATAGACAGGAGACCTACAGACTGAGAAGGAATGGATCAGGCTCTATACCACTGAATAGGGTACCTACAACAATACAATCATAGATACATTGAAATACAGATCAAGCTTTTATAATATAATAGTAAAGTAAAGAATAATGTTCATCAGGCTTCATGCTTTGAAAAGGATTTTTCATAAAATTGTAGAAGATCAGAATTGAAAAAGACTTGAGAGGTCAACCAAGCCCCAAACTCATTTAAATCATGATTCCTATCTAAGTTGTTGGCAACAAGTAGTCATTCAGAGAGAGACACCACCACATGTGGATTTCTATACTCTGAATGTTTCTATCCTTGTCTATTCTTGGAATCATGAAGATTTGGATTCAAATTCTGCCCCAATAACTTATAGGCTGTGTGATTATAAGCAAAACCTCCAGAGCATTCTCTATAATTATTTTTGCTTGTCTTTCATTACTAAGAGGACCAATGACTTTTTTTTTTGACTCAAGTGTGAATTGGATCTAAATGAGGCAGAGTTGCATAAAGTCATCAGTTTTGCTCTCTCTTCCAGATTCATTAGTCTAGTGGCAAGACAAAAGTCAGGATGAATGGCAATGGGTCAGAATGTAGTGGATGACTTTGGCATCTTCAATATCTGACCAAGCTCTAAGCAGTGTTAGAAGCCTGCTTCAGCTACCTTCTTGCCATTGTAACAAATTGTTCTCATCCACCCATTCTGCCCAGAGAAGTCTTCATATGCCTGGGGTAGACTCACATACCCCCAAGTCACTGATAGATGTGAAGGCTGTCAGTTACTTTCAATCTGTTTTTTGTTTGTCTGCTGAGATGAGTTTACAGATCTATATTGATGGTGTGTGTGTGTGTGTGTGTGTGTGTGTGTGTGTGTGTAGATGGAGGTAAGTTCATATTGGCCATATTGGGGGATTGTGTTCAGTGAGAAAGTCGTAGACCTGAACCTCTACCAAAAATAAGTCAAGTAATTATCTTTATATGTTGTAGGCAAAACTCCCATCCTGAGTATATTTGAATATACTTAGGTAAACTATCATTTGCCCATAAATAATACTTAGTGCAAGCCTATCTAGCTTTGCTTACCTAGTCTCCTTAAAGCCTCACAGGTCAGTTTCTGATGTCATTTTCCCAAGTTCTTGAATGTCTTTGGGCAAGTACCTTCAACTCTCTGAACTAGTTGCCTCATTTTCAAAAGAGATGAGTTGGACTAGACAATCTCTAAGGTGGCTTCCAAATTTAAGAAGTTACGTTTCTGTTTCCTATACATAGAAGCCTGGTGAATGTGGTGCCTCAGTTGTTAGAGCTGTTTTGGAGGTATTCTGTTTTGTTTTCTCATTTGAGCAGTGAACAGAGGGAGAAACCTTCACATTTCTGGTTGCCAGTAAAACTATAGATTTCATCAAAGATGGATAAGATTATAGTCAAATATTGCTCAATTTGACTGAGCCAATCTGCCATACAGTGAGGATAACCATCTCATTTGATAGATATTTGCTGAGCATTTCTTGTATTAGAAAACTACTTATTCAGAATTTCCTGTATGGGAGTGACATGAGAAATTCACACATTAGGGAGGTCTTCTACTTCAAAGGGCCCTTTAAACACAGATTTTCTAATTCTGCATGTGCAAGGCACTGAATTAGGTCCAGTAGGGGAACTTGTAGAGAAGCAGAAAACATATGTCTTATACAAGGCATATAAAAACATAGAAAGAAGTATGAGACCTGGTTGAGTGTCTGTATATGCATGCGCCAGCATAGAGACAACTGAAAATGTCTTGAATGTTTCTGCCCATGGCTATACCAGAAGAGGATTACTGTTTTCATTTGTAGAATGAAATACAAATAAACAGATCACAGTTTTTGAGGAATTAGGTGGAGTCAGATCCATGGTCAGTTCCCCAGTATTTTATATATTTAGTTTCCTAATCTCATACAGATTCTCCTGACTCTGAATCTTCATTCATCTCAGCCCTTGCATCTTAGTATACCACAAGCACCTTATTAGCAACCTAATCTGGGTTTTCAGTTCTTATTTGCTCTCCTTCCCATCCAGATTCCTCTTTCTTGGCCCCAAATCAGGATTGCGCTTCCCTTTTCTAAGGGGATTGATTGTCTAATTGACAGTTTCTGTCAATGAATCACTCTAGATCATTTCTAAAATCCTTTTCTCCTCTGACCTTCTTTGATTCTGTCTGTGAGGATCCTCCTGCATCTTTCTGTAGATTGACTTTCTGTAAAGGAAGGAATCCAAAATGGAAGGGATTCTGAGGTACCAAGGACAGTCTTATTATGTCATAGGATGGACTCTCTTTTTGAGTGCTTATGTGACATATCCTGGTCATTGTTTGGGGATCAGAGAACTAAAGAGCTAGATATTTCTGCAACGAATCAAGATTTGCAAAGCACTTTACAGAAACTGTCTCATTTAAGTCTCACAACAATTCCATGAAATAGATGCCCCCAAAAAGGGGAAGAGGGATTCAGAAGGGTCAAGAAATTTGTTCATGATAAATGTTCTGACTCATGCTAGTCCCCTGATAATTTGGGTCCTTTATTGGAATAAATGAGGAACTTGTAGGTCATTCAATAGTTTAGAATAGGAGATTCACTTAGCTATTGCAGGAGAAGGATATTCAACGAGGGCAGACACTGAGAATCCTTTTGAGATGATTCAGCTGAGTGTAGTTCCCATCACAACCTACTACTCAAACATCTGAGAATTTCTTCAGTTTTTTTTTTTTTTTTTTTTTACTTCTCTGTATTTGGGTAATGAGGAGGTGACACCAATAGTTTGAGTTTTTTAGTTCCCTGAACCAGTCAGGTCTTGAGGAATGTTCTAACATCTTTTAAGGAAAAACTAGTCTTCCTGTATGGGAGTAAAGAGTTAAGATATTGCCCCTACGACAATAAAACAGCTAGTAACTCTGGGGAGTGGAATTCAAACTCACATCTATCCAGTCCCAGTGTTCTTTTCACTATATCACATCACGCTTCTACTCCATTATTTTTTTTATAACAGAGTTGAGGATCTAGAGAGAACATTAACCTTTTTCTTTCATGATTGTTTAGATTTTGTTGGGGAATGAACACTTGAGGACAATGGCCTTACAAGTCAATGAATAAGCAAACAAAATATATTGACAAATCTTGAGATAAAAATTTAAAAGACAGTTTCTGATTTCATGATCTGGTTACAACTTATCTTGACAAATTATGCATCAGACTTTAATGTTGCTGTTTAGATTAGCCATCAGCACTACAAATATTTGATTCATTACTCATCCAAAACATTGTACAGCTGATGAACTAAAATCAAATGGAATATTAAGTTTCATGATGAAATAAATTCATTCACTGGTCATAGAAGTCTTGTGACAGTCTAACAGGTTTCAGTTTTGGGATATTCCTGTAATTTGGAAATGTTTCTCCAAAATGGATGATATGATGTAACATAAAATGGGACATTATGGAGCTCTTTATTGACTAAGCAAGGATGAGCAGGAATAAAGAATAAAGTTAATTAGGCACCAAGGACAGATGAAGTTCTATAATTCTGTTTATGTCAGAAAAGAAATCTAATTCATTTTTAATGCCTGAATTAAGACCATAGATTTGGAGGTCAAGGACTTTAGGGGCCATCTAATCCAACCCCCTTATTTTATAGATGAGGAAACTGAGGCTTAGTGAGGTGAAAGACTGATCCACAAGTAGAAAATTGCAGAACTAGAGTCCAAACTCAAACTTTCAGATTGCAAATGTAGTCTTCTTTCCCACTGTACCATGCTGCCTCATATTTCAAAATAAAAATCAATCAACCAATATCTGCTAAACAACTGAGCTCTTTCTGAAATTAAATTCATATTTTTACCACGGTAGTACTGATGTCTTTAAAAGCAGATGGGAATTCTTCAATGATTTTTTAGAATTTACTTTATCTCATTGATGAATGTAAAAGGTAGTTAATTCTACCATCCAGAGCAGGGGTTCCTAGGGTTCAAGTATTCAATTCAGACTATAACGGAAGCAATGGAGTTTAGTGGACAGAGACCTGGAGTGAGACACAGGAGACTTGGGTTCTAGTCCTAGCTCTGCCTCTAATGGACAACATTAATTTGGGCAGGCAATGTTGTTGCAATAGGCAGATGGATGGCCTCAGAAACAGGAAATCTTGATTTTGATGCATATTGGCTGTGTGACTCTGGGCAAGTCATTTATTTTTAATATTCATGGTAACTCTTGAAACCTTTAAAATGCAGAAAAGATGCCAATAATCACTGATAAGTAGGTGAAGTTGCCTACATCAATATAAATCACAGATCTCATTAAAAATTGTGGCTAAATCACTTTCCCTCTTTGGGGCTCAGTTCCCCCACCTCCATACTGAGGGGCTGGTCTACTCTATATAATCTCTGAAGTCCTTTTCAACTCTGACCTCCCATGATTCAGTCTATGAGAATCCTCTTGCATCTTACTGCATGGTTAACTTTCTGTAAAGAGGGAATTTATTCTCTAAAATGAAAATATTTCTGTTGTACAAAGTACAGTCTTCTTATGTCATAGAAACAGACTCCTGATTTTTGAGTGATTGGGCAGAGAAGCTGGAGTAGGGTGAGTTATGACACATATGACAAAAGAATTCTCTCAAAGCATAGGAACCAACTACGTTGCTCTCATGCCACAGTGGCCAAAAGCATCTTCTTTTTAAAAAAAAAAAATCCTTCCCACTAAGAGAATGAAAAGTAGAATTCTGCACTTAGAGTTTGCATTTGCAAAATCTATTTATGCTGCTCATGGTTTAGAAAGTCTGTTCCTATTCTATGGTTCGCCTCCCCAGCAGTCATAAAATGAATTCTCCCAGCTGAATACAAAATGATTCTGGTTAACTCTGATTCTTCAAATGAGAATGCATGTATCAATGCCAGAAAAGGTTAGTTCCTCAGGCTTTTCTGAAGCCCTGACCTGAACTCTCTCAAATTTCTTTGCTGATGGTATCTAGCAATAGGGCATTTAAAAAATAAGAAACAATATGACACAGTGGATAGGATGCTAGACCTGGAGTCAGGAAGACCTAGCTTCAAAGCCCTATTTTTTCCCTTTAAAAAATTTAGAATATTTTCCCCATGGTTTTATGATTCGTGATCTCCCCAACCCCTCACTCTTACCCCCCAACCCCCAGAGTTGACAAACAGCTCCAATGGGTTATACATGTATCATTATTCAAAATATATTTCCATGTTATTCATATTTGCAGTAGAGTGATTCTTTAACATCAAAACCCCAACCATATCCATGTTGAACTATGTGGTCAATCATATGTTTTTCTTCTGCATTTCTGTTTCCACAGTTCTTTTTCTGGATGTAGATCGCGTTCTTTCTCCTAAGTTCCTCTGGATTGTCCTCAGTCATTGTATTGCTGCTAGTAGAAAAGTCCATTACATTCTATTGTGGCACAGTGTATCAGTCTCTGTGTACAACATTCTCCTGGTTCTGCTCTTTTTGCTCTGCATCAATTCTTAGAGGTCTTTCCAATTCACATGGAATTCCTTCAGTTCATCACTCCTTTCAGCACAATAGTATTCCATCACCATCAGATACCACAATTTATTCAGCCATTCTCTAATTGATGGACACCTCCTCATTTTCCAATTTTTTGCCACCACAAAGAGCGCAGCTATAAATATTTTTGTACAAGTCTTTTTCCTTATTATCTCTTCAGGGTATACAACCAACAGTGGCATGGCTGGGTCAAAGGGTAGAAATTCTTTAAAAGCCCTTTGTGCATAGTTCCAAATGGCTCTCCAGAGTGGTTGGACCAATTCACAACTCCACCAGCAATGTATTAGTGTCTCAATTTTGCCACATCCCCTCCAACATTTATCACTTTCCTTTGCTGTCATATTGGCCAGTCTGCTAGGTGTAAGGTGGTATCTCAGAGTTGTTTTAATTTGCATTTCTCTAATCAGGAGGGATTTAGAACGCTTTTTCATGTGCTTATTGATAGTTTTGATTTAATCCTATGAAAACTGCCTATCTCTTAACCATTTGTCGATTGGGGAATGGCTTAATTATTTGTAAATTTGACTTAGTTCCTCATATATTTGGGAAATTAAACCTTTGTCAGAGTTTTGTTATAAAAACATTCTCCCACTTTGCTGCTTTTCTTCTAGTTTTGGTTGCATTGGTTTTGTTCATTCAAAACCTTTTTAATTTAATATAATCAAAATTATTCACTTTACATTTTGCAGTGTTCTCTCTTTCTTGTTTGGTCTTAAATTCCTTCCTTTCCCATAGATCTGACAAGTATACTATTCTATACTCACCTAATTTATTTATGATTTTATTCTTTATATTTAAGTCATTTACCCATTTTGAATTTATCTTGGTATAGGGTATAAGATGTTGATCTAAACCTAATTATTCCCATACTGTTTTACAATTTTCCCAGTAGTTTTTGTCAAATAGTGACTTCTTGTCTCAAAAGCCTTTGGGTTTATTGAACACTAGCTTGCTGATGTCACTTACCCCAAGTCTATTCCACTGATCCTCCCTTCTGTCTCTTAGCCAGTACCATATTGTTTTGATGACTGCTGCTTTATAGTACAGTTCAAGATCTGTTACTACTAGGCCCCCCCATCCTTCACATTTTTTTTTCATTATTTCCCTTGATATTCTTGATCTTTTGTTCTTCCAGATGAACTTTGTTATAATTTTTTCTAATTCTATAAAAAAGTTTTTTGGTAATTTGATAGGTATGCCACTGAATAAGTAGATTAATTTAGGTAGGATTGTCTTTATTATATAACTCATCCTACCCAGGAGCAATGGATATTTTCCCAATTGTTTAGATCTAGTTTTAATTGTGTGAAAAGTATTTTGTAGTTGTGTTCATATAATTTCTGTGTTTGCCTTGGCTGATAGATTCCTAAATATTTTCTATAGTCTACAGCGATTTTAAATGGAGTTTCTTCAAAGTCCTATTTTGACTGACTTAGTAGTTGTGTGGCCATGGGAAAGGCGTCTAACCACTCTGATCATCATTTGTACAATGAAGATAGAATACTCATAGTATCTATCTCATTGGGTTATTGTGGAGCTTTATTAAGAATACATACACATATATGCTGCAAATCCTAAAGTGCTACATAATTCTTCACTATTATAATAACCTTGTAGTCTTTATATGGTAAGTTCCTTTAGGGCAAGTTTTTTTTTTCATATTTATATCCTCATTGCTTAGCATAGTACCTGACACACAGCAGGCACTTAATAAATGTTTATTTAGTAAATAAATTTACTTAGTTTAAATAATAATAAATTTATTAAGTAAGAAAATGTTTATTATTAATTACCTGTGTTGCTTTTAAGTTCCTTATTCAGAAGTCCAAAAATGATGGTGATGATAACATTCATATAGTACCCTAAGGTTGATAAATGCTTTCTTCATTAAATCCCTGAAAGGGAAATAATTACATTTCTGATATCCCCATTTTACAGATGAGAAAACTGGGGCCCAGAGAGACGAATGTGTAAGAACTCTAACTTCCATTAACATTCTTCTTACTATATTGCATTATCTCTTTTACATATCTGAAAGGGAATCAGACATTCTAGAAGCATTTCAGCTAGGACATTAACTAACTATTCAGTTTTTTGATGTGAATGATAATTCCTTGTACTGTCTAGACCCTGAGTATGACAAAAAAAAATAGCCTGAGATCTAAATGGAGATAAAGTAAAAAGCTTAGTACTTTTGGTGATTGAATCCATGCTGCCATGATCTCTTCTATAAGGTTAGCACCTTGAACCTAACCTAACCTAAGTTACCATGATAACTGTACCTTTTCTATGGATGCCATACAGTATAGTTTTCACTGTAGAAGAGGCTGTATCAGTGACATTCTGATGATCCAGAGGACCAGGGTTCAAATCTTGCCTCTGATACTTTCTAATTTTTAATAATTTAATTGTATTTATTTTATTTTATTTGTTCCAGATTACTGATACTTTCTACTTTTGAGATGATGAGCAATACGCTTAAACTTCCTGGACCTCAGTTTCCTTATCTGCAAAATGAGAGGACTGAATTAGAGGACCTCTACACACCCTTTGCACCTCTGAATCTATAATCTTATGATCTTATGTTCCCTTCCACCTTTATATCTGTGACCCTATAAACAGAAGAGTCAAGTTAAGTGGGTAGGAGATGATGAAAGCCTCCAAAGGATACACACCTGCATTTATAAGCAGAGGACAGGGGGTGCTATCTAGAACCAGACAGTAATCAAACACAGATATTTCCCAATTGTCCCATGTCTCCTAAGGCATTGCTGTTTCAAGGCTCTTGCTGTAAGGATCCACCTTTCTCTTCCTCTTGCCCTTCTCACTTTCTTTGACACAAACCATTTTGTCTTTTTTTTTTTTTTTTGAGATTCAGCACACCCCTGCCTTTAGAATGCTTTCTCTTTGCATGTCTTTCCAACTTAAAAATCCAGTTCAAAATCCAGCTCAAAGACCATTTCCTCCATGAAACACTCTCCCACTTCCTCTAACCCACCTTGTTTTTCCTCCATCATCTGACCTCCCCATCCTACTCAGACAAGCAAGTGCTAGATTATATATCCTATGCTTTGATCATTCTTTGACACTTTCACTGTATGTGATTCTCTTCTCTCTGATTAAATTAAACTCTCTGTGGGCAATGACCATATCTTATACTTCTAAACATAATGTTTCATATAGGACTTGGTGGAGAGTATGATAAGACTTGGAGCTGAAATAAACACTCAAGATCATCTGCTCTTATTTTAGAAAACAGGCCTCCTGACGTCCAACCAGTTAAGTGACTTGGCCAAGGTCATAGAGCCAATAAAAAGTAGAAATGGCTTTGAAACCTAGGTCTCCTCACTATAGATCTAGAGCTCTTTCATATATACCATATCACATGGTAAAGGCTCATGAAATGAATACAGGGATCGCTTCTACATCATGACTTTTCCTGTCACATTTTTTTCAAAGATATTTTATTTTCCCAATTACACGTAATAACAATTTTCAATATGTGTTTGCTGAAATTATAAGATCCAAGTTATGTCTCCCTCTTTCCCTTATCTCTTCCTTTTTGGAGATGGTGAGATGGTAAGTAATTTTATTTGGATTATACATGTATTATCATGTGAAATATACTTCCATATTGGTCATTATTTAAGAGAATACTCATGTAAAACCAAAACCTCAAAATAAAACCATAATAAATTAATGTGAGAAATAATACATTTTGATTTGCATCAACTCCAACAATTCTTTCTCTGAAAGTGGATAGCATTCTTTGTCATAAGTTCTTCAGAATTTTCCTTGATCATTACATTGCTGAGAGTTGATAAATCTTTCCCAGTTGATCATCATATAATATAGTTTTTATTGTGTACAATGTTCTCCCAGTTCTGTTTTTATTTTACTTTGCATCAGTTCACGTAAATCTTTCTAGCTTGTTCTGAAATCATCCCACTCATTCATTTCTTATAGCACAATAGTATTCTATCACCAACATGAACCACAATTTGTTCAGCTACTCCCCAATTGATGGACATCCTTCCAATTTTTGCTGCCACAAAAAGAGCTGCTCTAAATATTTTTGTACAAGTAGGTCCTTTCCCTTTTTTGTGATCTTTTTTGGGATACAGACCCAGTAGTGGTGTTACCGGATCAAAGAGTATGCATAATTTTATAATCCTTTGGGCATAGTTCCAAATTGCCTTCCAGAATCCTTAGATCAATTCACAACTTCACCAATAATGCCTTAGTATCCCATTTTTGCCTCATCTTCTCCAACATTTATTACTTTTCTTTACTATCATGTAAGCCAATCTGATAGGTGTGAGGTAGTACCTTAGAGTTGTTTTAATTTGCATTTCTCTCATTGAAAGTGATTTAGAACATTTTTTCATATGATTGTTGATAGCTTTGATTTCTTCATCTGAAAATTGAATATTCATATACTGGGACCATTTATTAATTGGGGAATCCCACTTCAGTTTTCATAGATCATAAGTTGTCATAAGAAATTAAAGGGACATTTTGGGGGAGTTTTGCAGAAGCCAAAGATGACGTGTGAAGGCCAGCAAATGACACAGAAAAAGTTTAGAAACTCAGAAATGCATAATATATATATATAGTATTGTATAATATCAACATATTTATCTTTTAACACCACAAATAGATATAATTTCTTTTTAGGGCTAAAATGCATTTTTAAAAGTTAAGATTTGTGAAAAGAATGGGAAAGCTATATGACACAAAATGGCTAGAATTGTAGAGATATTTTAAAAGGCCTAGTAACTCATAAATGCATATAAGGTACTATAAATCACCCCACGAAAGAAAAGGAAAAAAACCTAACCTCCTTCTCTGATATGAAAGGAGGGCCAAAAAAATTTATGCAGATTTTCTAGATCAAAGGAGTGTCTTGCCTGTAACCCCCAAGATGTGGAAGAGACACTTGTATTTCTTTTAATTTTCTATTGTGGTTTGCTCTTAGGGTAGGGTAGATGAAGGAAGTGCCTGAAGGGTAAAAAGGAAGTAAATGGGATGGTCTCTCTCTATCACTTCAAGAAGAGAAATTTGGTTGTTTGGGGTGGCTCTTGGCTCTCCAGAACAGAAGAGGGATGGTATCATCAGTGCTTACTGGATAGTACCAGGTTTTGGTAGCTTAGACGTTTCTTAGCTCAAAATCTTAGCCTTTATGTAGGACAGTATAGGAGTGGACATTTATATGGCCCTTTCCTTGTCTCATTTCCCTTCTTGAAAGCAATCTTGAGTAAGTCCTGGATTTTCCCGTGCCTGATTTATCTGCATGAGATAATTCTACCTGCTTCCTCAGGAGACCTTTCTGTGAAGCTTTGCCGCCTTTTGTCTTTGTCAGGAAATAAAGTTTCAGAGCAATAACTCATGAATGTTTCAGGGGAGGCCATAAAGAGATGTTATTGAACAATAAAACTAAAACACAGTTCACTGACTTCCTCCATTCTCCTGCATTTGCTTAGCTGGCACTAGGACTATGACTACACTTTCCCAAATTGATTCATATCTAAAGATCCCTGTGGAGAAGTCACTTCTATGGTTGGGGGCAGAAGCAGAGATGGTCTGTGCTTTCTTGGCCTGACACCTAGAATTGACCACTAACTTTCCTGCCCCTTTTTGGGGGTAGCTATCCCTATGGAAGTCTGTTCTACTAGTGATTTCCTGAGCCTTTGTATTTGTTTTCTTTGAGTTATAGGATCATAGATTTAGAGCTGGAAGGGACCTTAAAAGTCATTTAGTGACCTTCTCTTTTTATGTGTAAAGAAACTAAGGCTGAGAGAGAAGTGATTTGTTCAAGGTCACACAGTTAGTGATTAGCAGACCTGGGATTTGAACTGAGAGTCCAGGATACCGAATTCAGTGTTCCTTTCAGTCCAAAATGGTCTCAATATCTGAATAAAACCAACAGACAAAGAAAATCCTCAATCCTCCAAAGCCTGAAGAACAAACTATGAAGCCTGGTATTGCAGAAGCTGCTGGAAACAGTCTGTAACTGAATACCTCTAATTAGTCACTTCCTCAAGGGCATTACAATCTGCTCGACCATTTCTTTTGGAGCCAACTTGCTCATGGCTTTGAACATTCTGATTAGCGTGAGGGTAAATCAAGTTTAAAGTGTGAGACTGTGAATTCAGCATTAGTTGGGCTTTCACGGAAGGTTGTTCCCTTCCAAAAGTGCCATTTGGCCTTCGTGTCCACATTGTAAAACCAATTCTCCAAGTGGCCTTGTCTTGGCATAGGTGAGGAAAATGCCAGCCATGTTGCTTTGTAAGTGAGGATGTAATGAAAGTAGAAATCCATAGGGTTTTGGATTAAAAATGAAACAGTATTTCCTCTCCTGTAAAACATTGATGGTGGTTTGGGGGATAGAGTGGACTAGATTTATACACAGCTCTATTCTACCATGGAAAGCCTACTAGGAGCAGGTGCCCCTCATCTTTAATAGCATTTGGAATGATCATGACAGAAAAACAACAAATGAGGTCATCTTCGCTTTATTTTAATAAATGCTTGGCTCCTGCCAGGGCCTTTGGGATTGTGGCTATAGCTTATGCTTTGGTCTTAGCTAGAGATTGTGCTGCCTTCCTTATGGGCAAAAGAGAATGTTGGGCTGAAGTTTAATCTTCCAAAACAACTTTGTGCAAGCAAATTGAGGTGCTTGCCATTTAAGAACCAAAGATAATTATCTCTACAATATGTAGAATGTAATGGACATTACTGGTGACAGTGCAATTTGAGGGTTTTATGTGAGGTATTAATATTTTATGTACTCACAAGACCAAACACTGTGCCTGTGGATGCCAAGCTACAAGGTTGCCAATGCTGCGGGGTTATGCCCCATGTCCATATTTTGTTGGTATAGAAATAGAAATGGTTATATTCCCCTTGTTGTGTAGATGGGTTGGAGCTAACATGTAGATCCTTGTCATTAGAGAAATTCATTGAGCATGCCAGGGGCGGGGTACTATGCGTAGAAGCCGGGGAGACCTGGGTTAGAGATTGCCTTTAAGATGCACTCATTTTGAGACCTTGGGTAAGTGATTTTTTTCTCTCTGAACCTCTGAAAGTTCCCTATGGCTTGTGTTCTAATTTATGGTTTGTTATCTCTGTCAATGACACAAATTCCCATGCCAGTGAAATTATGCATTGCTGAGATATCATCTTAGGAAGATTTAGTTTTTAAAATGTATTTATTATTCATACGTTAATAAAAAAAATTGATTAAGCCCAACTTGTCCAAGGCACTTTTTTAGGCACTGAAGAAACAAAGATATTCAGGATTTTGAGGCAGAAGACCTGGGCTTCATTCCCATTTTGTCATAGTGTCTGTGTGACCTGGACAAATCATTTCACATTTCTAGGCTTCCTCTCCTTTCAAATAAGATAGCCATTAAGGTCTCTTCCAGTTCTGAAAGGGATTCTGAGGATTTCATGGAGTTTACTATCTAATAAATGGGAAAGATGTATATGAATAACCAATCAACAGTAATATAAAAGAAAAAAATTCCACTGTGGAAAGGGAACTGAGCAAAGTGTACAAGAACTTTGATGAGAGATTTCTCAATTCTTTGACCAAATAGGGACAGAGATAAGAATGTAAGTTCCTTGAGGACAGGACTGTTTCCATTTTTGTCTTTGTAATCCTTGTGTTTAGGACAGTACCTGGCATACAGTAGGTGCATAATAAATGCTTGCTGTTGAAGTAAAAGTGGCAGTTGAGCTTTGAGCAATGGATAAGACTTTAAGGGTGTGTGTGTGTGTGTGTGTGTGTATATGTATACCTTGGGAAATAGCCTATTGGGTAAGTGTTAGAACTACTAGCACTGACTAGAATTTCCATCAAATTCCTTAAAATAGAAAAACTAACTTCCTAGCCCTCAGAATACAAAAGAAAATGGTGAACTCTGTTCAGTAATTTTTGGTAGACAGGAAAGAAAAGACAGGACATTTAATGCACTTATCCATTAGAAACAAGGACTTTTAGACCCTTCATCAAAGATCAAATGTAAACTCCTGTTTGGCTTCACTGTCTCCACTTCCAGACTTATGCATTATTTCATATATGTTATGGACCCTCTAAACTGGCCTTCTTAATAACTGATAGGGGTGGGGTGTCTTGGGTATTCAGGGAAGACCAGTACCTCTAGTGTAAGGGCACGCCAAGCTCTTTTCATGGTTGCTTTTCACCCAGCTCTCAACTATGTCTTCAAGAAATATGCAACAGCCACACTCTGGCAAATCGTCTCAGCAGATGGGCTAAACCAGGTTGTGGGTATCTGACAGGCCTCAGATTTATCCATGAGTTAGGAGGGTGTCTACCTCAAGCATGTAAAACTTTCCCCAGTAGAAGGGGAGCGTAAGAACAATTTATTCCAGTGGCCATGAAGGCAGCTGAAGTAGGCACTGTGGAGTCCTTTAAGCTTGGTTAGACAATGGATTGCATCCTAGGCCATCACCAGTCATCCTGCCATTTGTCTTGCTACTGGACTTTGATGACTGTAAGAGAGTGAGGCTGATGACTTTGTGCATCTCTGCCTTGTTAAATCCAATTTATTTGTGAGTCAGAACACATCCCCAGTGATACCATTTTGGTCTTCTTCAAGATCAAAGGACAACAATCACCACTGGCACTGCTCTTCATATGTAATCCTCCATCTTTTTGTTTCACCCATGCCTTTACCCTGGTCATCCTTCATACCTGGAATTCACTTCCTTTTGCCTTTAGCTCTTAGAATCCTTAGTTTCCCCCATGGCTCAATCTATAAGCCTACATGAAGTCTTTCTGGACCCCTGAATGCTAGTGTCTTCCCCCTTGATCACATGGGTTGATGGGGATATTATTGGGATGTAGACTGTAAATGATCACCCTAGTGCAAATATCAATAATATGGAAATAGGTCTTGATACATGTAAAACCCAGTGGAATTGCATGTTGGCTATGGGAGAGGGATGGGAGTCAGGGAGGACATGAATCATGTAACCATGGACATTTTTTCTTAATCAATTAAATAAAATTAAAAAAGATGGTTAAAGAGAAAAAATAACATAAAATAAAATTTTTAAAATCCATATTTTATATGTACTTTTTTTGTATATATAGGGCAGCTAGTTGGTATAATGGCTAGAGCATTGAGCCAGGAGTTAGGAAGATCTGAGTTTCAAATCCAATCTCAGACATTGGCTGTGTGACCCTAGACAAGTCACTTAATCATATTTGCCTCAGTTTCCTCAACTGTAAAATGAGCTGGAGAAGGAAATGGCAAACCACTCTAGCACTTTTGCTAAGAAAACCCCAAATAGAGTCATGAAGAGTTAGACATGACTGAAAATAACTGAACTGAAAATATGCATGCAGATCTTGCCTGTGAGAATGTAAGCTCTTTCAGGATAGGATTGACTGACTCTTGTCTTTGTACTTCTAACACCGAACACAATGCTTGGCCTTTAATAAGCACTTATTAAATGATTATTGATTGATAGGGAATGAATATTAGAGTTTTAGAGTTTGAAGTAAGTTCAGTGTCATCCTAGTTTAGCCCATACCTGAAATGGAATTCTTACTACCATGAACCCAATAAGTGCTCATCTACTTTTTTTTTAAAAACCTCCAGTCAATTTCCACTTTTCCCTCTTGTTCAGGAATTTCTGGGCAATTTTCTCTGATAATTTCTTGTAAAAATGCTATCAAAACTTTTTCTTTTATCATGATGTTCTGATAAACCAATAATTCTTAAGTTGTCTCTTCTAGCTCTGTTCTCCAGATTTTTGGTTGAATCAATGAGGTGTTTCATATTCTCCTCAAATTTTTCATTTTTAAAATTTTGTTTAATATATTCTTGCTGCCTTGTGAAGTCATTTGCTTCAAGTTGTTGAGTTCTGTTTTTTAAAGACTGAATTTCATTCCTGGCTTTTTGGTCATCCTTCTCTTTCTGGTCTGATTTTCTTTGTAGATCATCTTTTGCCTTCTTTGCTTCATTTTCAAGCTGGCCAATTCTGGCTTTTAAGACTTTATTTTCTTGTTTTAGTTCATGTATTTCCTTTTTCAAATTGTCTTCAGCCTCTCTTGATTGCTTTTTGAGTTCCTGAAGTTTTTGAGTTAATTTAGTTTTAAATTCTTGAGTTAATTGAATTTTGAGATCTTCCAAAACCTTATTTATTACAAGCTGCTAAAAAGAAGTCATTTAGATATCAGGGAACCACAGTTAGGATAACACAGGATCTGGCTGCATCTACACTGAAGGACTGGAAGGCATGGAACATAATATTCCGGAAAGCAAGAGAACCGGGTCTACAACCAAGAATCAACTATCCAGCAAGACTAACTATATTATTGCAGGGGAAAGTATGTTCATTCAATAAAATCGAGGACTTCCAAACATTCATCAAGAAAAAAACGGACTTAAACAGAGAGTTTGCTGCCCAAACCCAAAACTCAAGAGAATCAACATAAGGTAATTAAGAGAATGGGGGAAGGAGAAAAAAATTCTTTTATTTAAGGGACACAACAAGTTCAATCAATTTATATGCCAAGAAGAAAAGAAGGTAATGGCAAAAATTAAAAACCTCCAGTGAGGGAACTCATTATTTCCCTGGGCAGCCCATTCTACTTTTGGATATCTCTTAATTAAAGGGTTTTTTTTTCCTTCCCTCAAACAGAATAAGTATTTTCTCATTTCTTCTATATAACAGCCTTTCAAATATTTGAACACAGCTAATCATATCTCCCCTGTACTTTTTTTCTCTGCTAAACATTTCCAGGTCCTTTAACCAATCCACATATATCAGAGATCTTATAGGGCCTTTTTCTATTCTTATTGCCCTATTCCTGACATGATCTCATTTATTAATATTTTTCCTACACTGCAGTACCTAGAACTAAACATAACACTCCAGATGTGGTCTGACTAGTACAAAGTACATTAGCTATGGTAATCAATGAAACCTCAAATTGCCCTAGTTCATTTATTAATTTATTTGTTTGTTTTTGGTTACTATATCACACTGCTAACTCATTAAACTAGTAGTCTTCATAACCTCCCAGATTTGTTTCTGATAAACTACATTTTTCTTCCATTTTGACCTTGTGAAATTGATTTTTTACACCCAAATGTAAGATTTTACATTTATTCCTTTTGAATTTTATTAAATTGAATTAAACTGAACTGCAGGCACATCAGAGCATGACAAGAATAGGTGACTTTCCTTTGTACACAGATAAATTCTCCTATATATTATGTTTATTAAGTAAAAAAGGGTTCCCATATTCACTATGCTCTTTTGTTAAAATAGCAAGATGGGTCATAGTAACAAAATTAATTTTTGATGTCAAAGTATTTCTTTCAGTTTGTGATTTGATTCAATGCTTGGAGACACTTTGTGGAGAATGAAGGCAATAGGTTCCTAGTTCTTTTCCAATCTCCACGGAATACCCAGAATTGGTTGGAAGTCATCAGTTTTTGGAAGGAAGTGATTTTATTTCTAAACATTACGGCTGGTTGCCGAGTTTGCCATTCTGCAACGATTATATTTTGCATCTTTTCATACTTGCACAATTTTTTCTCCATTGTTAAGGATTCTCTTCTGAGAGAAATAAAGTTGGGAATCCTTACACTGACATATTTAATTAAAGTCACTTATTGCTGAGATCCAGGGTAAAACTAGCAAATTTTATTAGTCATCCTATAGCAAAAAAAGTGATGACAGCATACTTTTTTCTTTTATAGCTCGAATGGGATTTTATTTATATTTTATGCAAAACAAAGTAGCTGGTATAATTAGACAGTAATTTGTAACTTCCAACGTAAACATTTTAGGAGCAGTAGTATCAAAAGTGAGTGCTAATTAGAGAGCTGTTAGCTAAAATATATAATTGGTAACAGATTGACAGGCCATTCCAAACAGCGGGCTATTTATAACTCCATGCTGTTTTTTAAATTCTATTTTGTTTAATAGTCTTTGGACAACTCATAAGAGGGGTGAGCTTCTCAACTTGATTTGCAGTTTAATTTCTTTAAATAAAATGAAACCTTGCAGACATGGATGCTGTGCCGGCTAGCTGCGATAATTAAAAAGTATTATTAACTGGGTGACTTTCTTGCTCTGTCATTTGAGATTCTAATTTCTTTCAGGTGCCCAATCTCCCTGAAGAGAGCAATAAATCCAAGTATTATTTAATTATGTTTTTAACAATAAAGGGCACTTTAATCAGCAACCTTTCAGGAGCCCTTGCCTTGTAGTCATTTATTTAAACAATGAAAAAGTCAAGAGATATTTATATTAGCGAGTGTGGAGCTGTGAGTCATAGGCACTAACTTAGGCTGCCTTGATTCCCGTGGACAGTTGACCTCCAGTTTCATTAGATGAGAAGTTATTTAAAATATTGACAGGAGGTAAAGGGCCGACTTGCTATAAGGTTTATGATGTTCTTCTGGGTGTCTCCGCAACTATGAGGAAAAAAAAAAAAAAAGAAATCTGAGTCTCACGTTGTGACTTCTTTTTTAGAGAGGTGCAAGTGTTTAGTCTGATAATCATCCAGTGAAGCAAGTGTCAGGTGTCAAGAGGCAAAGAGAGAGAGAAGCATCTCCCTGCATGGAGAAAGCTTTGCAGGATAATTGTCTTTGCTTTTTCCACCTTCTGCTCATTATGGCAACATGTCTGATCGGTTTTGAAACTTTTATTGAATAGCTTTCCATCCGTAGAGGAGGTTTCCATCAAAAGGATTCTGGGAAAACTCAGGAGTGTGTATGTCTTCTATTGCTGCGATATAAAAAAAGGAAAGCACAGCCATTAGCAGACAGATGTACACATGTGTGTTCATGCACTCATACGTAAAATCTTTGGGACCTAGGCAGGGATTTCAGAAGTCCTACCTCTGAAAGGAAAATCAATCTGGTATTTGATTGGATGAGAGGTTTCCCCTCTCCCCTTTTCTCATCTGCCTTTCTTGTGATCATGGTTTCTCAGGCAAGGTTGGGAGTCCTGAGCAATGCAGAATGCTTGCTATTTGTCCAGGGATTACATGCACAACTAGATTACTTGGCATCAAAAATAAAAGGAAACAAAGAGGTAACCTTGTTCAATAGCATGTTATTGGGCAGCTATATGGAGCAGGGGATAGAAAACTAGGCCTAGAGATGTGAAGTCCTGAGTTTAAATCTGACCTCAGACACTTCCTAGCTGTGTGACCCTGGGCAAGTCACTTAAACCCAATTGCCTAATCTTTACCATTCTTTTCCCTTGGAACTAATACTGTAATGGGGAAAAGGGGGTTTTGGGTTGAATATATTAAAAGGTTAGGTTGCCAGGGATTGAATAATTATCAATCCCCAATTAAAGAGTAACCTCAAGTTAAAATGACTTTTATGGAAATTTATTTACAAATGAGAAGAGGAAGAAGAAATAAGGAAATAAGAATCCAACACAGTAGGTAGTTTTCTCTGATCCCCTAATTAAGATCTAATTAAGCCTCAGCTGAAAGAAATCTGGCCTTGATCCCAAGGCTGGAAACTCAGAGGGCCAGAGGTCCTGGAGGTGAATGAAGCAAAAGCTTCACTCACAGAGTCTCTTTGAAAGGGAAGTTCCTTAAGAGAAGTTCAGGAAGATTCAGTCTTAACACTCACCACGTGGAAGTCCAGTCTCACACCAAAGGAGCTCCTTCAGGTCCCGTTCACAAACCAGAAGAAAGGGCTCAGCTGACTGAGGTCTCATTTTAAAGGGGTCTCTTTTATGTCACTTCCTGTGGACTCCTCTTAGTTTACATTTCCAATCACAACAGACACTTTTCTTAGGAATGCCCACGAGGCAGTCAGTAAATTCTGATTTGTTACTCTAGCACAGGTGGGGTACAGACCACCCAAAATGGAGATGTTTTCATCTTTGGTGATTAAATCTAAAGATGGGGCATTGTAGATTTAATCTAATTATCACAATACCTAGTATTAATTCTAAGACAGAAGGTAAGGGTTTAAAAAAAAATATTTCTCCTTAAAGTCACATTCATTAGACTGTGGGGCCTCTAGCCTGCATGAAAGTAAGCCCTGCATAATTATCTTTTAGGTCAGTCTCTCTCTAATGTATAAATAGAAATTTTGAATCTTCGACTTCATCCCCCACAAGTCCCTTAGTATTTCCCCAAATTCCCTTTAATCTCTCCTACGCCTCCACATGTGGTCACGTTATTGTTTTATAAGTTCTGTAGCTCCTCCTTCTTCCTCTCTTCTCCAGGAATGTGGTCTGGGAGCCTTGCCTTTACTCTAGCTTTTTGTTTTAATAAATCTTATTAAATATAATAATTGGAGTATTGAATATTAGTTTTAAAATCTACATTAACAAACCTGTAAAGGGCAAAACTCACAGGGGTATATGGTGTGATAGATTCTCCTCCACCAACATTTAGCTACTTGCCCATCCATACCCCTAAATTTCAAATATATTTGCATGCCACACACATACATGACACTCATATGTGCACTCACACACACAAACAAGTTAAGTCAGTGAAAATCTATTAATGATTTATATGCCAGGCACTGGGCTAAATTCTGGAAATAGAGAAAAAGGTAGAAAGAATCAAAGCCCCTGTAACTCAAGGAATTTACATTCTAATGGAGAAAGACAACATACGAAGGGGAGCTGGAAAATAGAGGAAAGGTATATGGGGTAGAGGTTACCCACTGAGGACAAGGTTGAGAAAATTGGAAAGGTAAGGAATAAAGCCTGCAGAGAAATGAGCATGTGGACATCTTCTTAAAATGGATATTCTACTAGAAACCAGTCAATAAGAGACCAAAGCTACAGGAGCATGGGGTACTTCTGATGTGAAAAGTCAAAAAGTAGAGTGAACTTCTAATGTAAAAAGTGTCTGGGGTACACTAAAGAGAGTCAAGACAGTCCAGTGGGCAGCCTAGAGAGGACTCCCCTTCTTGTTGGGGCTCTCCTAGAATATCTTTTTGAATTGTCCAAGTCCACATTCCAGTCTTGGTAAAATAGAATTGAATTGCTATAGTTTAGTGTCTCCTTAAAGAGGACTTGGTTGAATCCCTAAATAGCATTCAGGTAAGTGGAACAGCTTATTCCCTGCCTCTTCAAGGTAATACAAGTTTTTGTGTATATGTGTTTGTGTTTGGAGGATGATGGCGTGGATGGACAGATGGTTAAATGTAAGTGGAGATTTCAGTGACTATCATAGAGTGTCCTCTAAATTTATATATAGCAGGTGTAGGAGACTGAGATGAATATGGAATTAGTTTAGAGCATAATGTGGAACTTGTTTTTCTTTTTCAAATTGAATTCCTGACATTAACTTATTTAATTTTCATGTGCCTATTTTTCCTTTAAATGGAATACCAGGTTTTTTTTGTGAGAGGTTCTAGTAAATTGAGAGTTCTTTTTAGTCAAAGTCTTATAATGTAAAAAAAATTAAAATGTTTAGCATTCCAACCATCTCACTGTAGTTACCATTACATTATCTTGAATTTCCATTCCTAGGTTTCAAACTGTCAGAGGAAACAGGTGCAGGCCAGTTAGACCAAACCCATTTTGCCAACAAGAGGATGGGGAAAGATGCACATAGCAACAGCGATAGTGAGTGATGAAAATTCATGACTATAACCCCTTCTAGGGAACCCAATTCATCAAGTCATTTAGTTTGCAGCAATAAGAATAAATATAACAACTCCCTTAATATAGTGCTTTAGCCTTTACACAATAGTTTCCTCATAATTTTGTAGGCTATGCAGTACAAATATTACTATCCCCACTTAACAGGGAAAACTGAAGCTAATACAATTAAGCAACATTTTCATGATTCCATAGCTAGTGGGTGTCTATTTTAGTTCAGGAAATCTAAGGGTTGCCAAACCTTTTGGATTGTATCCTAAAAGGACCTTTTGAAATCATCTAATTCAGCTTAAATCCAGTGCAATAATCCCTTCTGCAATAACTCTGTCATGGGATCATTTAGCATCAATCTGAACATTTCTAAGGATGGAGAACCTCCTCTCTCACAAATCAATTCATTGGACATTGAGAGTTTTTTAATTGTTAGAAAGTTCTTTGTATTAAGCAAAAATCTGCTTTTTGTAATAATTTCTTAATTTTCAACTTCTCTACTTGGGCCTTTGATTTCCATTTTCTTTTTCCTTTGGGAACTTGTTTATCAATCATTCCCTCTCCCTGACTCTCAATTTCACTTACTTCCTATCTAATGTTTCCCTGTGTTCTGAAAATATGTTGATGTCTTTCTATACTCTAAAATGTAATCTTTGACTCCTCCATCTCTTCTATCACCCTATATTTTCTCATCATTTTCCTTCCAAACTCCAAGTTTTTTGTATGCCAGGCATTGTCCTAAGAGTTGGAGAAACAAAGAAAAGCAAAAGACAGTTTTTGCCCTCAAGAAGTTCACAGTCCCATGGAGAAGACAACCTGCAAACAAATACTAATAAACCATCTCTGCATAATAGCTGTTCTCTTCTTTATCACTCCCCCTCCTCAGTCTCTTTCAATCTGCCTTTCATCTCCATCGCACTACTGAAACAGTTTTTTCAAAGATTACTAGTAAAAAGGAACTGTATCTGGAGTCAGATGAGGATGAGTTTGAATCTTAGCTCTGATACTATCTTTGTAATCTTGAGAAGATCAAGTGGGCCCTACTCTTCTAATCTGCATATAAAATGAGAGAACAAGAAACTATGTCAGTGGCCGAAGCCTTCAGTCCCTTGAACCACTTGAATCTTGAGGATCGTTTCAATACCTTCTAAGAAAAATCTAGCACAGCCTATATCACAGATACTGCTCCTTTGACACTCCTTTTGGGTTCTACCTTTCTCTTCTGTAAAACGACGAGGTTGGACTAAAGAGGATCTCTAAGCTTTGTTCTTTCTCTAAATCCTGTGATTCTAGGATCATTTCTCCTCCTTTTTTTACTCCCTTTGTATACTTCTAGCTTTGACTTTGACATAGAAGTCTGTTTATGCTTTTGATTCTTAACTTAGATTATACATTTCCATATTCATCTTTCCCCTTTCCAGTTTGTTTTCTTTCCTCAATATCTATATTTTGCCCTTAATTAATCTCTGGCACAACAGGAGAATTACACTCCCTTAGAGTAGTCAGGCACCTGACAGGGGAGGAGATATTGTATGTATGAGAAGATTTTAATTCTTTTTCTCTTCTCAATTCATGTCCCATTGAACCACTGGCAGATCCCTATTTTTTCCTGACTGGCAGTCCTTTCACTCAGGTGTCTTACCTTCTTTTTAAAAAATACAAATTCCCCTTAATCCAAAGGCTTCTTATCATTCCAGCCATTAAGTATTTTTTTAAACCCTTACCTTTTGTCTTGGAGTCAATACTGTATATTGGCTCCAAGGCAGAAGAGTGGTAAAGGCTAGGCAATGGAGGTCAAGTGACTTGCCAGGGTCACACAGCTAGGAAGTGTTTGAGGACAGATTTGAACCTAGAACCTCCCATCTCTAGGTCTGACTCTCAATCCACTGAGCTCCCCAGCTGCCCCCAGCCATTAGGTATTTATTAAATTCCTACTATGTGCCAGAAATTGTGCTAGATGCTGGGGATACAAAGAAAGACAAAAGACTTTTCCTGCTCTCAAGGAGCTCACAGTGTAATGGGGAAACATCAAAAACAATTATATACTAATAAGATATAGACAAGATAAATTGGAGATAATTAAAATAAAGAAGGACTAACATAGAGGGGAATCAGGAAAGGTTTCTCACCAAAGGTAGGATTTTAGTTGGGACTTAAAGGAAGTCGGGGAAGCCAGGCAGCAGAGAAGTAGAGAGAGAGGGTCCAGAGATGGGGACAACCAAAAAACATCCTTGAGGGATACAAGTCCCTTAGGGACAGGGGCTTCTTGTACTACTCACAAGACATAGGCACCCTCAACACTAAAGAACAGACATGATTTCTGCCTCCTCAAAACTTTGCTGGCATTGATGCTTTTGGTCAATTCTCCTCCTACTATGCCTTTTCAGGAAGCTAGTCCCAATCTCTCTTAATTCTGGTGCCTTTCCTCTACTGATTATTTCCTATATATATCCTGTGCATAGCTGGTTTATAAGTATTTGTTTGCAGGTAGTCTTCCCCATTAGACTGTGAGCTCCTTAAGGGCAGAGACTGTCTTTCACTTTTCTTTATTTCCCCAGCTCTTTAGTATAATGCCTGGAATACAAGATCTGCTTTGTAAATGTTTATTGACTCCCTGACTTGAGACACACATCTCTGGAGCTCTACAGGTCTAGGTCATTTGGAATATGAAGTGTAGGGCCCCAAACCAGGCTTTGTATGTAGTTGGCACTTTGTTTCAAGAATGTAAGTTCCTAGAGGGTAAGCCTATTTCACTTCTGTCTTTATGTCCTTAGTATAGTGCCAGACAAATATTTGTTCTTCACTAAATCATTGTTGATTGATTGAATAAGTATTAGTGTAATGCCTACTATGAGCAAGTCATTCAACTAAGATGCTGAGGCTAAAAATAAAAAAATTAAAGAAAAAACACTCTGTCCTCAAGGAACTTAAATTCTACTTAGGAGAGGGAGAAGATAAACCATTTATATAAGGAAAAATATATAAAAAAACCAGAATACTTTGAAGAGAGAGAGTCCTTCCAACTAGGGAAATCAGCAAAGACTCCTTTCCCTTAGAGCAGGGGTCGTCAAGGTATGGCTCTTTCTGCAGGAGCCATAAAGTCAATTTTTTTTCAGGCGCTGTTACAGGAGCGCACTGTGAGCACTGTACGGCTCTCACGAAATTACATTTTAAAAAATGTGGCGTTTATGGCTCTCAGGGCCAAAAAGGTTGCCGACCCCTGCCTTAGAGGGTGGCTTCTAAGTTGAGCCACAAGCTAAATTCTGCTGGGTGGATATGAACTAGGAATAAATTGTATGAATTCAGGACTTGCCTGAGCAAAAGGTATGGAGATGGGAAATGAACTGCTGAATGTGGGAAAGAATAACTAGGACAATTTGGCTGGAACACAGTGCATAAAGTGGAGTTAACTTGAAATAAGCAATGGTAAAATAAGATAGGAAGAGCTAGCCTGTGAAGGACTTAAAATGAGAATCTGAGTTTTTATTTTATTTTACAGGCAGCATGGAACTAGTGAAGATTATTGAGCAGGGAAGCAACATATTTAGTTGCATACAATAGTTTATTGAATTTAACTAAATTAACTAAATTAAATGTATTTGGGTAATTTCAGACCAAATTTATTTATATGCAAATGAAACAATTATGGTAGATGTAAATAAAGTTGTTCAGAGGCTCAGAGACATAAAAGAAGACAAGACAGTGCCAGGTGTAGAGCATTGAGGGACAGAAAAGAGCATGCTTGGGTTGACAAATCTTACAATGATGGATGAACTTTCCAAGTTGGGCACCTGATGGCTTTTAATGGGATTGTTCTGCTGAAGATCTCCTTCCATTTGCCGGTACATTACTAAGACAGTTTTCTAGTATTTTTGACTTGCTCTAAATTTCAGAAAGTCACAACTGCACAGTGATTTATGTGATCGCCTGGCCTATAGAATGCTTCAAGAAGCATCCTTGGAACACTGCAAATGCATATGTTCCTTACCCAGAGTCCCCTTAATCACAGATGTTGTAACCACAAAGAATTATCTCCGGCATTTTGTTCTATAGAAGAACGAGCCTCCAGTGTATTGCCGTTAATCAAACTTACAAGAGAAATGTGTATCCTAAAAGCTTAATTAAATATGGAAGTGGGTGAGACTATGCCTTCCAATGCTTCCAGTTTAAATCTGGGTAAAAAGAAAAAAACAACAAAAACTACCTTAGTCAACTAAAAGTCAATGGGTTGGAACCATACCCAAGCTGGAGGATAATGCTCTGTCTCCTGATCCCTGTTGAATTCTCATTTTCTCTTAATCTTGTGCCAACTTCTGCACAAATAGAGGCCATTTTGGGGTTTGGAGAAAATGCTGTTTATATCAGGTCTTTTTCCTTGTAACACTTGGGGAAGGATAGACTTGTGCTTATCTCAACTTAGTAGATGATTTCCTCTGTGTGAGCAACTAACAGAGAAACTGCTAGAAGATTGAGCTGAGTCTCTTGCTGATAAATATCATATTGCCAACAGGGAAGAAGATGGGCAGCTGAAAATCTTTTACCCAAATTTTGGATCATAGTTGGTCAAAAGAGACTAAGGGTTTTCTCTTATTCTTATCCCTCCCGTGTGCTTCTCCAATCAGCGTCCTTCAAAGCCCTTTTACATAATTGGCTGGTCTCTAGTCTTTTTACGTCAGACCAGGTTTGTTGGTTCATAGAACCAGTTCTACTGCTGTTTGTAGGAGAAATAAGAGGATTGCTGTATCTTTTACAGCTGTGGTTTTCTGCATATTGCCAGCTTCCCATTTCCCCTTTCTCCTAGTCTTCTACCCATTGGTAGTTAAAGGGGACAAGTGAGATCAGGTTCTCCAAGGTGCAAAGGAGGAGTGTATTTGGATCAGACAGCCTAGTTTTGGGGGAATATACATTAATTTTTTTTGCTTCCTTATCATCCCAGCTATATAATGATCCCAGGAAAAGTCTTTGGATCCTATTAAAAGTAAGAAAACCTAGGGAGAGAACATCCCATTGCTAAAAAGAGCTGTGAAGAAGGAATAAAGATAGTGTTAGAGAAAAAGAATGGAATCAATTAGCAAACAGATAAGAGTGTACCTGTTAATCTTTTAGATTAAAAAATGCTTTCATTATTTAATGACATGAATACATTTTTTTTTCGTTTTCTCTAAATAGGGAATGGTTTATACTTCACTTAGTCTGACAAGTGAAGGACGTGTGTAAGAGCTATTGAGGCTGGATGGGTGGTAATCTGCCTTTTGGGAAAAAATGCTCCCATTAAAGAATTCCAAATCTATTAAGGAATTGAAATATAAAAAGGATAATCATAATAATCCTAGAAGTAACAATCACAGCGATCATAATAAAAACATTTCTCATTTATAGAGTATGTTAAGCTTTACTTTAAGGGCAGTTAGTTGACATAGTGGATAGAATATCAGGCCTGGAGTCAGGAAGATTCATTTTCCTGAGTTCAAATCTGAGGACAGATACATTAACTAGCTGTGTAATACTGGGTAAGCCTTTTCCACTCTGACTCAGTTTCCCTATCCGTAAAATGAACTAGAGAAGGAAAAGGCAAAGCACTCTAGTATTTTTGCCAGCAAAACCCCAAATGGGGTCAAGAAGAGTCAGACATGACTGAAACAACTGAACAACAAAAAATTAAGGTTTACAGAGTACTTTAAGTATTGTTATGTGGAAGACCTTCACCAAAGGGGAATGTATCAGGGCAGACAAAGCACTGGACTGGGAATCAGGAGACATGAAGTTGTTGACTATGTATACTTAAGAAAATATTAATAATGCAGATTAAATTTAAAATTGTATGTGCTTACATTTCCCCCCTGAGAGTCTGGTTGTTAAACATTTACCAGCATACCAGTTTTATTGCTCTATAAACATTACTTGAGTTCTGTAGGAACTATGGAAATAAAGTCATTGCTAGACCTAATAATAATGATGATGATGATAATAATAATAGCTGGCATTTATATAGTGCTTTAAAATTTGCAAGGCGCTTTATAGTGATTATCCCATTTGAGCCTCACAATATCCCTGTTGCCCAGTACTCTGTGCCAGGCATTTTGTTAGAGGCAAAACATAATGAAGTCCCTGCCCTCAAGGAGTTTATATTCATATTGGGAAAAGCAACTCTTTATGCAGAGAAGTAAACAAAAATCTCTTTAGTATAAATTACAAGGCAATTTTAGGAAGAGTGAGAGAGGGGACTCTAGCTAGAGAGATCAGCAAAAGCCTGCCATTTCCCTGGGTATCCAGTCTCTGGAGTAATGTAAGCCTCAGTTTCCTCATTTGTAAAACAGGGTTATGGCATCTCATCTGTGAACATTCTACTATGAATTGAGAGGACTACCAGGATAAAACTGCTATTGATATATTCTGTGGCTCCCCTTTTCCCCCAACTTGCTCTGAACAGTTCTCGACACAGCATAATGGTAGGGTTTGTGAAATTATTTTTCTAGATGGGTTAAAGTCGAGCAAGGAAGAGGCATACAAAGTGTGGAACAGATCTCTGATTTCTCTCTCCCTAGCCAGATGTTGAATCTTTGGGAGCTTAAAGAATGACTGCTATTTTTTTTTTTCCTATAGAGATTCAAGATGTCTAAACTAATCTCCGGCTAATCCTCTTATTCTTCCAGTGAGTTCATGAAATCTGTGAGTTAAGTATTACGGAGCACGTATCATTACAAGAGGTGCATTAGGAAGAGACCGACTTGTCAATACATTTCACCCATGCTTTATCTCAACCCTGTTGCCATACTAGCAAAAGGGGGGGGACCCCATGTTTTTACTGGCATTTCTGATAAGGGATACATTTTTTCTTGACCTTAAAAATCTTGAAGGTAACAGTGTTGGGCCTTTGATATTACAAAGGTAAACACGGATTAGAGGAAAGAGACCTGGGCTGGAAGCCAGTTATCATGGATTCTGGTTCCAGGCCTACTCAGGGAAGATCCTGGCCCAGTCACTTCATTCTCTGTGCCTTAAAATAGGGAAATGAACAGCATCTATACCTCTCAGGATTGTTGTGAGTATTGAATGAGATAATAAATTGTAAAGTGCTTGGCATAGTGCCTGGCACATAGTAGGTGCTATATAAAAGTTATTAATATAGCCATTCTGGAGAGCAAATTGGAACCATGTCCAAGGGGCCATATTGATCCAGCAAAACCACTATTAGGTTTTTTATGAATTTTTCTCTAGTGTAAGTGGTATGTGTCTTCTTTCACAACATGATGAGTATGGAAATATATATTTTATAATAACACATATATAACATATATTACCTGCCATCTTGGGGAGAGAGGAGGGTAGGAGAAAGGGAGAGAACATGAATTATAAAATGTCAGAAAATGATTACTAAAAATTATATCAACACGTAAAAAAATTAAATGTCCCAAAGAGAACAAAGATAGGGGAAGGGATCTACTTGTACCAAAATATTTATAGCATCTCTTTTTGTGATGGTAAAGAACTGGAAACTGAAGTATTGTCAATCAGTTGGGAAATGGCTGAACAAGTTGTGGTAAATAATTGTAATGGGATGCTATTGTGCCATTAGAAATGACAAAAAAGACAATTACAAAAAAAAAAAAACCAAACCTTAGAAAGACTTACATAAATTAATGCAAAGTGAAGTGAGTAGAACCAGAAGAACAGCATTATCACTCAATAATCAACTGGGAATGAATTAACTATTATCAATAATGCAAGGATCAAAGACAACCCCAAAAGACTCATGATGAAAAAAGAGGAACTGATGGAATATGAATGCATGTTGAATCATACCATTCTTTTTTTTATTTCCTCCATGAATTTTTCTCTAGTGTAAGTGGTATGTGTCTTCTTTCACAACATGATGAGCATGGAAATATGTATTTTATAGTAACACATGTATAACATATATTATCTTCTTCTTGGGGAGAGGGGAGGGGAGGAGAAAGGGAGAGAACATGAATTATAAAATGTCAGAAAATGATTACTAAAAATTATATCAACATGTAAAAAATTAAATGTTAGTTATTGTTGGTTGTTGTCTTTTGTACTCATTGGGGACCAAAATGACATCACTAGTGATGCCTACTGACTCTGCCTAATTGGATTTAAGTGAAGCAGAGTTGTACAAACAGCTTTGCTCTCTTTTCCAGAGTCTTCAAAGTCCAGTGCCATGATAAAAGCCAAGATGATTAGTGAGGACTTGAAATTCAGTGGATGACTTTGTCTTCTTTGATGTCTAACCAAACTCTGAGTGGTCCTCAGTGCCCATTTCTGCTATTTTCATGACCACTAGAACAAACTTGTTCTCATCCATCCCTTCCACCAGGGGAAATTTTCACATGCCTGGGGTAGATGCCCACCTAACTCGTTGATGGTTTGGAGGCCTGTTGATTATTATCAACCTGGTTAGCTCATCTGCTGAGACCTGTGTGTGGATGCTGTACATGCTACAGCTTCTTGGAACCACAGATGAGAGCTTGGTGGCTGGTGGACACCAAAGGAGGAAAGTAGCCATGAAAAAGGTCTGGCAAGTCCTCACAGCAGAGATACTAGTCTTTCATAAATACCCTGAAAATTCTTAGTTTTTATTATTATTATTATACTGGCCAGCCCTGATGCCCAGAATGCATTCTTTCTTAACTTTTGCCTTATAGTGTAGTGGTTCCCAAACTTTTTTGGCCTACTGCCCCCTTTCCAGAAAAATATTACTTAGTGCTCCTGGAAATTATGAAACTATTTATTAAACTCAGAATAGAATGTAATACAAAAAAAAAGTGTGGCCATCACCGCTTCCCTGGATTGCTGCAGCACCCACCAGGGGATGGTGGCAGCCACTTTGGGAATCATTGCCTTATAGAATCCCTCACTTCCTTCAGTTCACAGTTTAAGTACTACCTCCTACATAAAGATTTGTTTGATTTTCCTTCCTTTCACCTGCCCTCCTGATCTAAAAACATTTCATTACCTTGTATTTATTCTGTATATACATAAATAATATGCATATACTATATATACATATATATACACACATATAGATATTTTATCCTCTGAGAAAATAGAAACTCTATAAGAGAAGGAATCATTTCATTAAAAAAATACTCTATGGGGGCAGCTGGGTAGCTCAGTGGATTGAGAGCCAGGCCTAGAGACAGGAGGTCCTGGGTTCAAATCCGGCCTCAGATACTTCCCAGCTGTGTGACCCTGGGCAAGTCACTTGACCCCCATTGCCTACCCTTACCACTCTTCCACCTATAAGTCAATACACAGAAGTTAAGGGTTTAAAAAAAAATTAAAAAAAAAATACTCTATGTCCTTGAACACAGTGCTTGGTATATAGTAAACAATTAACAAAATGCTTGTTGGCCCATATTTCTTTTCTTTCTTTTTCTTTTTTCTTTAAAGCCTTACTTTCTGTTTTAGTATCAATTCTAAAACAGAAGAGTGGCAAGGGTCAGGCAATCAGGGTTAGGTAACTTGTCCAGAGTCACATAGCTAGCAAGTGTCTGAAGCTAGATTTGGTTCTGTATTTCTTAAAGGAAAAAGCAACAATCCAATTCAAGATATTATTCGTAGGCTAAGACTCTATTCTAGTTACCTGAGTCAAATAGCCATTTCTATCATCTAATTTTCCTGTACTTGGATAGCAAAAAACCCAGTCACTGCTTCACTTTTGGCCCAGAAATGCCTCATCTGCTGAGGTGTGAGGGCTTTCAGGGAATTTTGGGGGGCTGCCTCTGGTTTGTTCCAGTATAGCAGCATCATGACTTTGGGGTGTCTCAGAGGGCAAATCCTTCAATAGCATTACCCCAAACAGTAGCCAGAGACTTGAACTGGGCCTTAAGGAACAGTTTCGGGATGGCTGGGGTCCACGAGTTTGCCTTTTAAGACAGTAGCACTTCCACTGAGGAGACAACTCAGAGCACTTTAGCAAACGTCACCTGCAATTGGACCTGCTGAAGCTATTTTTATGTGAATGGACCCATAATTTCAGCATCAATAGTGACTTAATTTTAGTTCTTCTAGAGAACCCTCTTGGCCTCCTCAAAAACAAAACAAAACCAAAAAAAAACTTTCAGCTCTGGCAACTGGCTATAGATTTTGATTGTATTTAAGTGGCTATCTATTGATGGACATGCAAGTAGAAGCAATCACACCTGCGGGCTGAATCTCAAGCCTAACAGGAGGAAAAAAAAAAACAACATTTCTTATAGAGTGCTTTGATTCCAGGAAATTGGGGGTATTCAAACCTGCAAATGTGCTAAAACATGCAGGATCTCTGACAAGCACAAAGAATTCATAAATGCTCCTGCTTTGCATAGAAGAATGTCATTCTGAGTGGTCCTGTGCCCATAGGGCCTTTATAGACACAAAGCTAACTTTGGAGGGCTGTGAATGGTAGCTGACTGAAAGTAGAAGCTCCTGGAAGATTTGGATTTTTTTTAAGTCAATCATCTAATTGTTCTTTTAAAAAGGCTGAAATTGCACACGCATTTCCTTTAATCCTCACAAGAGCCCAGTGAGATAGATGCTATTTTAGCTTCATTTTACATCTAAGGAAACTAAGGCTCAGGAAGTTTAGGTGATTGGCCCAGGGTCAGAGCTAGAATGCGTCCGAGGTGGAAATCTATCACAGAAGATCCTGATTTCAAATCAGGCTCAGGGTCCATTCTACCACACTGCCTCGCATCCGATCACGGAAGGTCACTCACTAAAGCTCAGCTTCTTCCATAATTGAATGCCACCACAGAGATGGGTCACAACCCATAAATCTGGGTTATTTAAAGGCACAGAATATTCTTGGCCTCCCAACTTTAGACATTCGCATTTTGCCTTAATTCTGCCATTATTCAATTCATTGAAACCTGACACATGACTAGACACAGGACTGGTAGGGACCTCGAGAGGTCATCTAGCCTAACCTCCATGCTTCATTTTATAGATGAGGAAACTCAGACTAGGAGAAATTAAGCAACATGTTCCAGGTCACACCGGCAGCAAGCAGCAGGTCTGAGATTAGAAGCAAATTCTTCTGATTCTAAATACAAAGCCTTTCTCTCTGCAGCATGCAGCTTCTCAGACAGTCAGGTTCAGGAAAGCAGAAAAAAGGGGAGAGGCTGGTTCCACTGTCTTCCACTCAGTGCTCAGCATGGGACTGGGCCTAGGGCTGTTGTCAATGAAGGTTTATTGACCGATTGCGTGGATGAATGAGATGGGGAGAGAAGGTGAAAATCAGGAGGATTCGGCTGAACCTCTAAGAGGAAAGTAGAGGACTGAATATTTCACATTCTAATATTCTTTTGCCTCAAATAAATGCCACGGTGTATTCTGGAGTTTAATTGTTTAAAAGTGGTTTCTCATTCTCCATGCCACTGGCCCCATTGGGCCATTCCCCGCCATTGCCTCAGTGTAACTAACAATGTGGACAGTGGGATGGTGGGACACACATATTGACTCCCTAGGCCACTAGATGTCTCTGTTACCTTGGCCTATTTTGTACACAATTACATGTTTCTAAGGCGAGAAATGAAAAGTACATCTTCCCAGAGCTGGGAGGCCATCACTGTTTACCTTTTTAAACAGAACCAAGGGGCAGAAATGCTTTTGTTATTACCAAGAAAGACTGTCCTTTAACTGACAAGAGTTTTAGTGTCCTTTATAGCCTTTTATATCGAAGGCTATAAAAATATAAATTTCTATATATGTTCATATCTATATCTATCTACTTATGAATTTAAATCTCTCTCTATTTGACATCTATATCTGTCATAGATACTGATAAAGATGTATATTTACCATCGATAGTTTCCAGGGAGTGGGACACATTATACATTAGGCAGTTTTCTCTTTAGAATTATATTGCCATTCTAATCCACCTATTGCACTGAGGCTGACAGGGAGTGCTAGGGGAGACACAGGAAAGTATCTCTCTCTTTGAAAAGATGACAAAATTAAAGAGGCCCCCATCAGACCACAACTAACACCTAACAGGATGCCCTAAAGGCAGAGAAGTAGACTTCTAGGAACATGCAGCTGGGAAAACTTAGAGGTCACCTAGCCCAACCTTCTTATTTTGCAGAGGAAGAAAATGAGGTCCATTCCATCCAGTGGGCTGGAAGATCTTACTACCTAATTTACACTTCTGTTTCTAGTGCCTCATATTTATTTGTTTGTCAGAAGTACATTAATAGGAACAACCAGGTGGCTCAGGGGCAGCTGGGTGGCTCAGTGGATTGAGAGCCAGGCCTAAAGAGAGGAGGTCCTGGGTTCAAATTTGACCTCAGACACTTCCCAGCTGTGTGACCCTGGGCAAGTCACTTGAACCCCATTGCCTACCCTTACCACTTCTGCCTTGGAGCCAATACACTTCTTCTGCCTTGGAGCCAATACACAGTATTGATTCTAAGATGGAAGATAAGGGTTTGAAAAAAAAGAAGTACATTAAAAAAGTAAATTCTACATTGAGGAGTGATAGATTGAAGTGATAAAACTGCCAGTTGAAATTCAGTCACATTGAAAGATTAACAAAGCCATCCATGGAAGACCCTCTAGTTTATAATGATTCCTTATCTATCTCTTATATGTGTCACCCCATTTACCATGCAGAATGGCATTATTTTAAGGCAAGGTTTCTAAATTTGGGGTCTACAGATTCCATGGATTTCAGGGAGGGCTAGGGGTTGTATGGGAAATGAAACCAAACATTTCTTTCAACCACAAATCTAGGCAATAAAACCTAGTAGTCTTAAAAACACCTGTGACTTTGGCACCAGTAAAAATAAAAAATATTTTCAGATTTCATTCCAGTTAAAAACTGAATTTCCAATTTGACTTGTAAGTTAATTTGTCAAAGATATCCCCACAGTTTGATGTTCTTATTCCAGATTAGTATCAATCTTTAAAATCAAAAATTGAATTTTAACTTGCCTATATTTTAAAAGTTTCATGATATTTATTTAATGAGTTAGAAAAGAAGCTTATATATGACTCCATTACAATTTTTTAGTATTGTAGTAACTATATTTAAATACAATTGGTTTTCTTTTTAATATTATGTTTTTATTTTCTGTATTTAGTGATAATGGTTTTATTATAAAACATTCTCAGAAGAGGTCAATACACTGTCAAAAGGGTCTGTGTCACAAGAAAGATTAATAACTCTTGTTCTAAGATGACTCTACTCAATGAATACATGACTAGATCAACCTTATGCCATATAATTTCTGAGTAACTGTTTCACTCAGCTCCGTCTTTCCACAATGGGGAGTTTTAACAGCATAATCAGAGATATGCCTTTGGTTTGGTTGTTTCACATACCCAGAGTTCCCTCCATCTTTTCTTCCTGAACTCCCACTCATTCTTTAGTTTCAAGCCAGTGCCACTTCCTTCTAGTTGATAATGACCTTTCCTTTCAGACCTCATAAGACATTTTGTTTTATGTCTTGCTTTTTCTTGTGTCTTGTTATAATGTGAATCAGAGTAACTATTTTTGGTGTCTTATCTACTTCCTAGGCTATAAACTCCATGAGCAAAATCTGTTTTATGAAATCTTTGTATAATTGCTAGGAGCTAGCATAATATCAATAAATGCTTTATAAATGATTGTTGGTTTGATTGTCATGTTAGTAAATCACCTTTGACTCCCAGGAGGAAAGGTGAAGCAAACTGAAAGACAATCAATCAATCAATAAACATAACACCTACTATGTGTCTAGTACTATTCTAGAGTACCTGCCCTTATGGTTTGCATTCTTTCAAAGGAAACGAGATGAATATGTATGTATATATACATATATATATATACATGCATACATACATACACACACTCAACTTCTCAACGCTCTTCCCTTTGCATTTACTTTTGTTCATTGTAAAAAAAAAAGTGGTTTTTAAAAAATAAGTAAAATGTCTCAGGAAATGGGGATGTACCATAAGGAATGAGTAGAGTCGGAAATCAGAAGGTGCTCCTAAAGTCTTGTCTGTATATTTATTTAATTATTATTATTATTATTTTGGTGCTCCTAAAGTCTTGTCTGTATATTTATTTAATTATTATTATTATTTAAACCCTTACCTTCCATCTTAGAATCAGTACTGCGTATTGGTTCCAAGGCAGAAGAATGGTAAGGGCTAAGTGACTTGCCCAGGGTCATACAGCTAGGATGTGTCTAAGGCCAGATTTGAACCTAGGACCTCC
>NC_058131.1:303994862-304020889 GCF_016433145.1 Gracilinanus agilis
TTCCTTCCTTCCTTCCTTCCTTCCTTCCTTCCTTCCATTCTTTCTTTTTCTTTCTTCAATATCTGGCTCATAGTTAGTGCTTAATAAATTCTTGCTCAGCTGATGAAGTTCCACTTGATCTGAGCCCTGAAGAAAGATACATTTTTTTGACGAGTGGGGACAAGGAGGAATTCCAGGTATGAGGAATGCGTTGGGCAAATTCACCAGGGCAGGAGAAGGAATATTGAATTTTCAAACTGCCTTATATGTCTGATTTGACTGGAATGAAGATTTGATGAAAGGTGGTGGTGGAATTAAATAAGTTTAGAAAAATAGTTAGAAGCAAGATTGTGTAGAGCTTTAAAATTCCATGTTAAAGAGTCTGTCTTTTATTTTAGAAGTAATGTGGAGTTATTGAAGGTTTTAGAAAGGGGGAGTGAAATGGTTTGATCTGTGTTTTAATAAGAATATTTGACAGCAGTGTGGAGGATGTTTGGAGAGATCAAACTAGAAGCAGGGATACCAATTAGGAGGCTTTTATAAGTCTAGGTGAAAGGTGCTGAGGTAGCTGTTGTGGGAGTAGTTAGTAGAGTAAGCATGTAAAAGATGTTTTGAGCTGAACAGACGAGATTTGACATTTGATTGGATATGGGGAGTAGGAAAGGGAAAGAGTCAGGGATGACTGAAATTATGGATTTGTAGCCTAGAAGGACTTCCCTCTCCACCCTATTATTTTTGGTTTGTCTCCTTAATGCCTGGGAGGGACTAGGAACTCCCTTTTCTTCCCTGCTGTTCCTTTTCAGCTCATAGAATTTCTCAGCCTTCTTCTCAGGCTGCTCTCTTTCAGATTGTGTTTCTCTTTAAAAACCTCCCAGAAATGACTTGAGTCTGCTTTCTAGCTCAAAGATCACAACAGTCCAAAATCACACCCAAGGTTGAAGGAGAATTTTTTCTGGACCGCAAACCCAAAGATGTTAGTCACTTCTCAAACTCTTGTTACTTGAATCACTGGGACTAGAAGGGACAATGTTTCGAAAAGGAAGATTATACACTGGAGAATGAGGTGGCCATATGCTTTAGAGCTAGAGGAGATCTTAGACTTCTTCTAGCAGGGGTTCCTCACCTTTTTGGGGTTTGTTTCAGGGACCACTTTGGCAGTCTGGAGGAGTCCATGGACTCCTCATATTTTGTTGTTTTGTTTGGTTATTTCATTTGGGTCAGAACCTTTGTGACCCCATTTGGAGTCTTCTTGGCAAAGATACTAGGCAGTTTTTCCATTTCTTTCTCCAGCTCATTTTATTGATGAGGAAACTGAGACAAACAGGATTAAATTACTTGCTCAAGGTCACACAACTAAGAAATGTCTGGGGCCACATTTGAACTCAGGAAGATGAGTCTTTGTGATTTCAGGCCCACCATTCTATCTACTGTGCCATTTATCTGCCCCTTTCTGAGAATGATGTTTTCAAATTCATAAAATATAATACATGGGGATACAAAAGAAACTAATTACATTGGTAAAAAAAAGATGTAACTTTTTTCCCATTCAAAATCACATATACCACAAAGTCTCTCACCATTTAAAACAGAGAACACAGGATCATATTTGAGAGCTGTAAGGAAGTGGGTTGGAGAGGTTATCAAGTCTGCCTCTTTTTTTTTTTTCAGTAGAACACTGAAAACTGGGGAAGAAAATGGCTTCTCCAGGGTTATATTACCAGTCATCAGGTTCATTACTTCTCCATCCAAAGGCCTCTTAGTTCAAAAACAAGTCTTTATGAAGCCCTTGCTATTTGTAATTTCTCTTTCCAAAGTGTTGGGGATGCAAAGAAACAATCGCTGCCTTCAAAAGACTTACATTTCACCAGAATTATATATATATGTTATTCTCTCCCCCATAATAAAAACAAATAAACAAACAAAAAACTGCACCATTCAGCCTTTACCCCACTAAGAATAAGGGTAAACAAAGGACATAAATGAAAGATAAGAGAAAGGCAGAAATTCATCTCCATCATACAGCATCTAGAGTAGACAGTCATTTTAAGCAAGGACTGGGGAGTGCAAAAAATCATTCTATTTTATTTCTATTTTCCTGAATTGAAAGGAGTTTTCATTCTTCTTCCTTTTTTTTAAACAGTTGAAGAACAGAAAGCAGCCAGATTGGAGGCGGCAGAAGAGGTGACTTAGAAGGCAGATATGTAAAACGGTATAAATTATGCATGGAGAAGACAAAATAAATTTTGAGAGGAAAGAAACCAGGGTAAGTACGAAGACTTTCTGTTACACTCATAGGAAAGGAGTTGAAAACTGGTGTCAGATCAGATTGTGGAGAGTCAAATGAATAAATGAATCCCTTTAAAGTAGAAAAGTAGAAAAAGTCACATTCCCTAAGTGGATACATCTTTTTAGGGAATTAATATGAATGTATTTGATCTTCTGATGCAATGCAGGAGGGCAATGCTAGCATTCAGAGACAAGAAAATAAAAGTTAGTTGATTCTTTTGTTTGACTAAGATACCCTATAGAGCTTGGGTCTATTTCTTGCTCTTTCTATGCATATTCTAGAACAGATTCATAGGAGAAGAAAATTGGATGATAGCTGTACTTTGGAAAACCTGAGATGAGTGTGGGAGTGAAGAAGAAAGAGGGATTGATGACTCATAGGTTTAGAGCTGGAAAACACCACAGAGATTATCTAGTCCAAACCCTTCATTGTACAGAAGAGCAAATTCTCTTTGCTTAAATTAGGTTATGCCTTTTCCTTTTTGGAAAAGGAAAAAAAAATGTTTTTCACCTTTAAGGCCTTCTGGGATCTTTTTCTTTGAGAACTACCTTGTGGTACATCATACTATGTCATATATATAGTTGGAAGGGACTCCAAAAGCCACCTACTCCAACTCTCTCATTTTATAGATGGGGAAACTGAGGTACAGTGACTTGTCCAGGATTACCTAGGTGACAAGTTTCTGAGCCAATATTTAAACCCAAGTCCTCTGGAACTGAGACCAGTGCTTTCACTCACTATATCAAGCTGTTTCCTATACTTCAAATATAGTTAGTTTATAAAGGAGAATTCTTGGAGAAGGATGTCCAGTTTAATCTAGATTGATTAAGAAATAAAGTTGACAAAGTTCGTGCATATTCGTGCATAGTTTCCATATAAGGATCATTAATGTTCTCCATGTCGTAGTGAAAATTACCTCATCTACATTAAGTGAAATTGTGCATTCACTATATGGGTAGAAGGTTTTTAAATTTTTGAGAGGAGGGATATGTTTTTGAAAACAGTTTCCTAGCCTTGTTTTATTTCATGACATTCCACCCCAAAGTTAATGTGTATTTTAAAATAATTAAAGTAAATGTAAATTATTTGCTTTGAGATTTTAGTTATTCACACCTCATCATAACTAGACACAATCTAGAATTGTTACAAAAACTGGAGTTAGAAATCACCAATGTATACAAATACTAAAACTATTTGGAGAGTTTTCTGTTCTAAAGAAAAAGCATTTTTGGAGGCAAAAGGAAATGAAAAAGAAACATATATATATATATATATATGGGTTTCCTGGAAAAATAATAATTTCCTATATAATAATATAAGCTACTGGTGAAGTGAATAGAAATGCTAGACTTGGAACACGTGTTTAGGAACATGAGTTCAAATTTGACCTCAGACACTTGATATATGTGCGATGATGGACAATTCCCTTAACCTCTGTATCCCTCAGTTGCCTTAGCTGTAAAATGGAGATAATAATAGGAGCTATCCTCTAGAGTTGTTGCCAGTATCAAATATTTGTAAAAAGCACTTAGCACAGTACCTGGCACATAGTAGGAGCTACATAAATGCTTATTCTCTTCTCTCCATTCCTAGTCACTAAACATTGATTAAGCTCTTATTATGTGCCTAAAATTGTGTGAGGCACTAGAAACATACATAGGTAAGTCAACGGTATTTGTATCTCAAGTAGAAAAAGTAAGTGACTTGTCCAGAGTCACCTAGATTGTATAAGTAGGTGCCAGAATTTGAACCCTGGTTGCCCGACTCCAAGATCAATAAGTAACCTTTCCCCTCTACAACTGATTCTTATGCTGCTTTCCTAACACAAGGGGGCCATGTCATTTTTCAAAATCAGATTTCACCGTAGACAACTCCTAGGGAGACCCTCCTTCTACCACTGCAGAATGGCACCTGCACAGCAACTTTAGGTCACAGAGAATTGCCTGGGAAAGTGGAAAAGATACATGCTTTGCCATCGTCTTATTGCTAGGTGGAATCTGAACCTCGTTCTTTCCAGAGCTAACCCTCTCTATTCATCACACTGCCTCTCATCACTAATTGTTAGTCTTTGATATCAATTGAGTAAAGACTTAATGTATGTAACATCATCCACAAGAGGAGAGTTGGTGTTTCAGCAGACATTTCAATTATTCAAATATTTCTTGAGCACCATATTATGGCACAGACAATTACACAGATGGACAGGCATGGCAGGCATGGCTGGGTTGCAATCTGTCTCACTGCTGTAATACCCACATAGATGATTGTAGATTCACTGGAGTATTGGGACTTTTTATTTTGCAATTCATAGAGCACCTTCCTCGCAAGATCCCTGTAAGGGAGAGAGTGCAAATAGCATTATCCCCATTTTAAAGATGAGAAAATTTAGGCTTTGAGAGCCTATGACTTGTTCAGGGTCATGCAGGTAGTAAGGAATAGATAAGAGCTCATAAATTCGGGTCTTCTAGCTTCTTAGTCCAGTGCTCTAAAAAGGAACCAGGAAGACCAAGGGAAGTCCTTCCTCCCTTCTGCCCCCAGCAACCCCTTTAGGGGTCATGTATGGATTAAAACAGTGAGATCCTTGAAAAGATAAGACATGGAAATTTGTTTTCAGATATGTATTGGGTACTCCAACACAATGGCTGATGATGAATGCCAAAAGCATGCCCCGTACAGTCAGGTCCTAGAGAGCATTATTAAATGTGTAAACAAAAGTGAAACAGTAGATGAAATCTGTCTGGCTTTCAGAGAGAGGCTCTGTCTTTGCTGTACGGAACGCTGATTTAGAGGCAGCAAGCGGGGCCCACGAAGTGGGAGCTATTGAAATGAATTCAAATTGTCTTATTCAGGGAGTGTTAAGAAAGAAATGGTTTGTGGCACAAGATTCACTGTGGAAGGAGAGCTACGTCACCCCTGTTTGACGTGGATAGATGAGAGGCTGCCAGGTAAGACATTCCTATAAAAATCAAGGGATGCTAGCTTGCTGAAAAGCATTTTCAAGGTAGCTATGGGGCCAGCACCATGGCCAGGGAGAAAAAAATGCACTCGAAATCAAGAAAGCTTCCCAAATCCCAATCAGGAATTAGGAATCAAATATACAGGCTAAGAAGAATACAGTTAGAGGCGCTGGTGGATATTTCTGGTGTTAGCTGTTGCTATCTCATTCTGCTCTGTTTCTCAGTCCTGATTATTAGTTTTCTAGTAATGTTGAGTGAATGAATGAAAAGGATTTAGTTAAGTGTCTGTATTCTAAGCATGGTGATGAATGGTGGTTGCACAAATGCAAAAGCCTGATGCTCTGCCCTCAAAAAGCTTATGTTCTAAGAGGAGGAAGCAACACATAAAGGAGAGTTGTGGCCTTGAAAAGGTATTTTTGGCATGGTAAGTCATAGGGACGGTGAATGGAACCAGAAGAAAATTGATTGACTTGAGTAAGGGAATGGGCAGAAAATGACAAGAAGATGATTGGAAATCATCTGTTTTTAATGTTATTTTTTTTATCTGTGGTTGATTTACTCACAGTGTGGAAAGCCCTATCATTAGGGTAGCTCATTGGCATAGTGGATAGAGCACCAGGCCTGGAGTCAGGAGGACCAGGGTTCAAATTCTGACCTTAGATACTTCCTAGTTGTGTGTCCCTGTGCAAGTCACTTAACCCCAACTGCCTAGCCCTTGCTGCTCTTCTATTTTGAATTGATACTAAGATATAAGGTACAGGTTAAAAAAAGAGAGTCCTATCATTGATTCAGGTTTCTTCACTGTAACTTTCCACCCTAGAGAACTCCTTTGAGCTCTGAGAGGTTAAATGACAAACTGTATGTGTTATAGCCAGGACTTGAACTCAGGTCTTCTTTAACTCTGGGGAAGGGCCTTGATGCATTAGGTTATGCTAATTCTTGTAATGATATGCCACAATTTTTAAAATAAACCGTTATCTTCCATTTTAGAATTAATACTATGTATTGGTTTCAAGGCAGAAGAGTGGTAAGGGCTAGGCAATGGGGGTTAAGTGACTTGCCCAAGGTCACACAGCTAGGAGGTGTCTGAGGTCAGATTTGAACCTAGAAATTCCTGCACAATTTTTACCATTTCCATGTTTATAATTTTCTATTTGCCTTTATTTGTTTGTTCATTCATCTTGTTATAGTGGAAATGGCTCTAGACTTGGACCCAGAAACCCTGAGTTCAAATCTTTATTTCTTTTAATTATCTTTTAGAACTTGGGGAAGTCTCTGAACCTCAATGTCCTCATCCTTATATAAAATTGAGACAATAATATTTATTACCTCCCTCATGGGGTTACAGTAAAGAAAATCCTTATTGGAAGCATGAATTATAATTATTATTCATTTGTTTGTTAATTCAACAAACATTTATTACTTATCTTCCTTCAAGTGTTCTAACATGTTATCAGTATCAGTGAAGCTTTGAGAAGGCAGAAACCAGTTCTGTTCTTTAAGTATGAGATAGTTTTATACCCTATGAATAGCATAGGAAACTAGTCCCAAAGGAACATGTCCTTCAAGAATGTTCTTTGTCCCCCACCCTTGGAATCCTCTTTCCTCATCACTGCCTCAAGGCTTCCCTGGCTTCCTTTAAGACCCAGCTAAATTTCCATCTTCTACAGGAAGCTTTATTTATATCCCTTAATACTAGTGCTTCCCCTCAATTAATTATCTCCAGTTTCTCTTGAATATAATCTTTTTGTACGTAACTATTTGTATGCCATCTTCCCCATTAGACTGTCAGCTCCTGGAGAGCAGGGACTGACTTTTGCCTTTCTTTGTATCTCTAGGGCTTAGCTTGGTGCCTGGCACAAAGTATAGATACTTAATCAATGTTTATTGACTGGTTTATTGAGTGGCACCTCTTATGTATACTGCCTTTCCTTTGGCACCAGAGAAGATACAAAGAAAAAGGAGGCATGTAACCCTCCCCATAAGGAACTAACATCTAATATGTACGTACATAGATACATTTTATAAAAATATAGATGCATAAGAAAGATACAAGAACTATGAAATCATATGAAAGGCAGCAGATCCTAGAAAGCTAGAGGTCAAGGTGACCAGAGGAGATTCCATCCTAGTTCTGACACTAACTGTATTTGGATGAGAAAGAAAGTTGTATTCTCTGGGCACCAATTTTCTCATCTGAAAATAAAGTGTTCAAACGAAATGATGGCTGAGATCTCTACTAGTTGTACATCTTTTGATTATAGGGAGCAGAATCTTAACTGAATGATTAAAGATGGGTAAGATGTCAACAATCTTTAGTGATTCTGTTTTTTAAAAAACCATTTAATTAATTAATTAATTTAGAGCTCTTAAGTGATTCTTGACAAATGTGCTAAGGACACTTTCTGGTAAATAGTTTGTTCTAAAGAATTCTCATGACCCAGCATTCTGCAGTGTCCAGGTACTTGGAGGGGCGTTAGGACATGACATCGATATGTTCTGGAATTTCCTGTCAATGATTGCATTTCGAAGTCCCTATCAATTTCTGAGTTCTGAAAATCAATTGCCATGTGCCCTCATCACTTGGAATAGTCTCTGGATGTAGCTGAAAGGACAGAGATGACATCTGACTTTCCAGCAGGATTGGAGAAAGAAGCCAGCAGAGGCTGTGCTGCCAGGAAGGGAGCAGAAGGTAGGCAGGAGTGCAGGGAGCATGGCAGGACAAGGGACCATTAATCTCCTGCCTTTGGGGAAAGTGTGTTATTAGGCACTAGATGATGGAGACAGATAACTTAAGTGAGCATGCATGGAAGGAAGTATAGTCAAACAGCAGACGGTCATGAGGTACCATGGAAGGGGCGTGGGAAGGAGGAAGATATGGGATTTACCTCTAGCCAAGCCAAGTAAGGGAATGAGTCTGAATCCTTTACCCTTCTACTTTCACGGGCATGTTTAGAGCCAACCTGTACGTTCCCCTCACTCCCTTTATACAGAGGGCCACTTTAAAGATGTGATATCCTCCAAAAGTCAGAGAAGAAGGTGCCAAATCTTTCTGCTAGCCTCAGGAATATAGGAAGCAACTTGGTAGAGTGAATGGAGCACTGAACTCAGGCTCCAACTTAGGTTAGGACTTGAGTTCAAGTTCCTAGTTCCACTATGTAATTAATATCTGTATGATGGTGCCAATGCTAAGTAAGTCATTCATTTGCAAAATGAGGAGTTTGGACTAGATGACCTCTAAGGGATTCCAGTTCCAAGTGTAGTAATAATAATGTTAATAGCATTTATATAGAACTATAAGGTTTGCAAAGCACTTTACAAGTATTATCTCATATGATCCTTACAAACATCCCTGAGGGGTAGGTACCATTCTTGTCCCTGTTTTATAGGTGTGGAAACTGAGGAAAACAGAGGTTAAATGATTTGCTAAGAGTCACACAGCTAGGAGGCTTCTGAGATAGGATTTGAAATCCAGACTTCTTGCCTTGAATTCCAGCATGCTATCCATTGCATCACTTAACAGAATTTTAAAATTGAACAATGTATTTTTTTCAGAAATTCATTTGAATTCAACAAAAATTTATTATACTATGTTATAAAGTACCGTGTTAGGTGCTAGGGATCCAAAGACAAAAATGAAATGGCCCCTGCCCTCAAGAGGTCTAATTAGGATCATCTAGGAGAGAACTTTAGAAAGGTAGTTTGATTTAGAACTAAGACAATTAAGGAAGAGAATAAAGGAGGAACACTTAGGATGCAGATTAGGGAGGTAGTGGTTAGAAGAAAATGAGACTTCTGAGGAAGAATAAGATGAAAGAGAGGCAGAGAAAGAAAAACAGTGAGAAAAATAGAATGGAGGGAAGTATACAATTAATAATTATAACTTTGAATGTAAATGGTATGAATTCACATACAAAATACAAATGGATAGTAGAATGGATCAGAAACTAAAATATAACAATATGTTGCTTGCAAGAATCATTTGAATATAGAAAATAATTGAATCCGTGGTGCTAATGAGTTCACAGAGAAAGAAGGAAGGAAGGCAAGGAGAAAAAGGGAAGAGGGAGAAAGAAGGAAAAAGAGGGAAGGGAGGAAGAAAGTAAAGAATAAAGAGAAGGATCCAAGACAGAGACTTGGAGGTCATTACAGGCACAGATAGATAAAGAGGAGAACAAGGAGAAAGGCATGTTCCCCAAATCTGGAATAAAGAGAAAATCTTGGAGGAGCAACTGGCCAAGAGTGTCAGGTGCTATAGAGAGGTCAAGAAGGATCAGGACAGAAAAAAAATGCAACTGGTTTCAGCAATTAAGATTCTGTTGGAATATAATATATATAATGACCACCACAATTTAATGGAAAGGAACAATAAAATGAAGTTGAACTCTCTAAAGGCTTGATCATGGAGAAGAAATGATGAAATTGATCTCCTTCCTTCCCTTTAGAGGTAGTATCTTATGGGTTTGGAATAGTATATACTTTATAAGATGCTATTTGATAATATGCTGTTTTTTTGGTTGATTTTGCTTCGTTTTCTCTTTTTTATTTCATTTAAGGAAAGACTGACTGGTTTAAGGAAGAGAGAGAAATGACTGATATTAAAACAAAAGGTATCAATGATTTTTAAAGGAGATTCAAGGTAAACCTTTGCAAGAATAATTTCATTTGAGTGGTGACATTGGAAGCCAGATTACTAGGAGGTCAAAAATAACTGGGAGGAGAGGAAGAAGAGACAAGGAGTACAAAGAAACTTTCCTCTAGGAATTTATGAGAGAAGAGATATGGAGCAATTACTTCATAACAAGATTGGACTTTCTCGGTGCCTTGATTTCACTTTCTCCTCACTCCTCATTCTGCCTCATAGAATCCTTAGCTTCCTTCAAAACTTAATTTGAATGTTTTCCATTGGGAAAGCCTATCTGGATCCTCCCCTGTTCCTACTGCTTTATCTAATTTAAGCAGCTAGGTGTCTCAATGGAGCCTGGAGTCAGAAAGTCCTTAGTTCAGATACTAGCTGTGTAATTCTAGGTAAGTCAGTTAACCTCTGTTTGCTTCAATTTCCTCATCTGTAAAATGGGAATGATAATAGCACTTACCTAGCAGGGTTGTTGTGAGGATAAAATGAGGTCATATTTACAAAACATTGAGTGCAGTACCTGGCACATAGTAGGTATTTAATAAATACTTGTTCTCTTTCCTTTCCTTTCCATTCCTTTTTATGTATTTGTATATACTTTTCCAAGCATATGTCGTTTTCCTTCAATAAAATTCAATCTCTGTGAGGGTGAGGATGGCTTTATTTTTCCAACCCTTTGTATCTTCAGTATCTTGCACATGGTAGTTGCTTAATAAATGATTGTTGAATTAATTTTGTATTTAAATTCATGACAATAAAAATTAAGAGTTTTAGATATAGCTATTTATTTGGGAAGAAGGTTCATGAAGACCACAAACGATCTGATGGTTATGTTGTTAACAAATGAAACATTCAGATAAATTAGTTCTTGGACTTCATGTTTTTCTCTAATCTGATCCTTTGTTGGAATAGATTTACTTTTCTCCATTTCAGTCAAAACTCCAAACTGGGAAGAAGATTTTCTTGAACTGGAAGGGAGGTGAAGAGGTAAAAGGGAAAGAGATTATAGCTATAAGAAGGGAATTTAGAGGTCATATAATCCAACTCTCATTTTACAGATGAGTAAACCGAGACCCAGAGGGGTTGATTTGCCTAAAGCCATACCAGTATCAGGGGGTAGAACCAAGATTTGAGCCTAGATCTTCTCAATCTAAACCTGGCATTCTAGATCAATTTGATTCACGGATTGATAGAATGCTAGAAGTGGAAGGGAGCTTTTAGTCCAATCCTCTCATTTTAAGACAATGCCTCATATTGATTCCAAGGTAGAAGAGTGGTAAGGGCAAGGCCCATGTTGGCACTTGTGTGGGATGGGGCTGCTCCCCTCCTCCTCTTCACATGTTCCTGAGGACATTTTTCATGCCCCTCCCTCCTTTGTCCAGCTGCCTAATGGGAGTGCTTCTTCCTTCCCTTATCTAGGGTAAGGTGGGGGACTCATGCAGCTTGAAAGGTTTGCCATCACTGGGCTAGGCTGTAGGGGTTAAGTGGCTTGCCCAGAGTCACAAAGCTAGGAAATGGCTGAGGTCAAACTTGAACCTAGGACTTCCAGTCTCCAGGCCTGATTGGCAATCCATTGAGCCACCTAGCTACCCCTTGAGTTTACTTTTGATCTCAACTAAGTCAGAATAGGAGAGCAAAAGAGGCAGCGGCTCCATCTACTGAAGCCAAGGCATCTGCGGGAGTTTTCACCCCTCTTTTCTTTTCACCAGTTTCTAAATGTTTAAAACATCAAAATGGCAATATGGCTAAGTGGCCCTTTATCCTCTGGTAGAAACTGAATTTCATTGGCTCTCGATTTGGGAGGGATGAAGATATCTCAGTGGGCATCTCTTCCTGAGAATAAACATAACAACAACTAAAAACAACTGAATGGGTACTAAGCACCTATGAGACTGTTGGTTTTTAAAGGGATGTATTCTAGGGTCCAATCTCTGATTGCAGTAACTAATGCCAAATACCATCTAGCACAGAACTGTATGAAATATTCAGCTCCCTAAGTGAATGGCATTTGGGGTAAGAATAGGGTAGTGACAGAGGCTGTGTTTTTTTCAGGCTAGGACTAGGCAGGAAGGTGCCTCTGGTGAAGGTAGTGGAGACTTTTCACTCTGGAAGCAAGGCTTACCATCTTCTGGGGGCAAGGGTTGGCAACCTTTTTGGCCCCGAGAGCCATAAATGCCTGCAGAAGGAGGAGGATGGAGGCAGAACAGGCTGGAATATGGGGCCGGGGCTGAAGGGCCCCCTGGGGCATACCCTGGGGCTCTGCCCAGACTGGCCAGTGGGGAGGTGGAGCCAGATATGGCTCCAGAGCCATATGTTGCCGACCCCTGTTCTGGGGGATATTGGGCTGGGGTTAGGGACAGGGGTCAGGGCAGCAGGGGAGGAGAGTTCTCTGGCTGGTCATGAAAACCTTAGAATTGTTTGCCTTTACCTTTATTTAATTCGGAGAGGCTTCAGTAAGTAACACTCCCTCATTTGAAATTGAAATTATTTTCTTGAAAATCAAGGACCTGGAATTCTCTTTTATTAAGTAATAAAACTAATTAGGCGCAACAAATCCAGGCGCTGCTTAGTTTGCTCAGGACGCCATACTGTATATTAGTTTGCGGCTTGGTGGGAAGCTTTTGGCTCTCGGTGTAGCCCGGGGCCTTTAATCCCCAGTGCCAGGGGACTGCAGCTCCTGGCTCAATGTGAGGGCACCGAGGAATAGATGGAGGGCTGGGGTAGCTGAAATGTGCAGCTGTTTAAGCCGAAGATCACTTCTGGGCTTTAGAGCTAGCATTCTACTCTGCAGTCTTGGCAGGGCTATACCGAAGAGTCCGGGGACCCGGTTCGGCTGAGACAAGAACAGCTTCTGTAGGTGAAGCACGGACCGTCCTTAAGGAATTGAAGGAATGGCTACTTAGAGAAGGGGAAGGTGGGAGATTGGGGATAGCCCGCAGGGACCCAACCATCTCCGCGGGCGCTTCTAGATGGCCCGGGAGGAGACTTGGCCATTGATGGGCTGCGGGTTTTAGAAGAGGGCCTTTCTCCGCGAGACAACCCGAATTGTTAAGGCAGCTAATAAAATAGAACTTGTCGTGTAAATTAAAAGCAGAAAGTATATTTTAATTAGACTTGGCTACTGCTTTCACTCTTATTTTCAAATATTAAATTTCCACTTTCATTTCTTGCATGATTAATCCTCGCCCTGATTAATTGGAAACACTAGGTCTCCGCAGCTCCCACATATTATTCCTGGAGGGGAATGTGCTTCAGTGACAAATGTTAACCGAATGTGCTGCATTATCTTGCCTTCGCATGGCAAACAAAGGAGGAGAATCATTTATTCCCAGCCTTGGCGTGGCAAGCGGCCGCTGCAGGCAGCCGTGGCGGTGGCGGCGGCAGCCACAGCAGCCCTGGGGGATCTCCAGCGCACTGCTTGGACTCCGACTAAATGATCATGGCAGTCGCGCTGCCTTATTTTTACCGGCAGACAGAGCTGATGCCACTCTGACTCCATTAGCCCAGTCAGAAACATAAAACTTTTATGGAATCCATTCTAGCTGAAACAACAAACCCCTTTGTCAAGGCAGCAGCAGAGTGGGGGCAGTGGAGGGGGCGGATTTTTCCTTGGGAAATGAATACTCTGGAGACGCCAGATGTATCGCTCCAGATTTTTCTCTTCCTTTGCTGGTAGAATGTTTGCTCAGAGAGAGGGCACAGATGGGAAGAGCCGTGACACCCATGGGTTCCTAGGGGGCGGGGTGTTGCTGAATGGAATCTCAGACCTGGAAGGTGCCTCAGAACCCCTATCTGAGCAGGAACTCCTTCATTAACATCCCCGGAAAACGATCATGTGTCTTCTGCTTGAACACCACCTGTGATGAGGAACTCATTACCTTAAGATGCAGTCCGATCCAGCGGTGCGTCGTTGTCTTAGCTAGGAAGTTCTTCCTTTTGTTAGGCTTAAGATATGCCTCCTTGTAACTTCTGCTTAAGCTACTGTAACTTTTCTCTGCATTCTGTAGGTGATCCAGTGAAACCTATTCATCTTTTAAAATGCTTTTGGGTGGCACCTCAGGTTCTGTTTCAGCTAGGCTTCCATAGCTCAAAGCTGGGGTGCCCTGAGGGAGGGGGGGCCAGCCTGCCCCATTGCGGGCAATTACATAAATACTGCCTTGGGCAACCTCAAAAAAGGGCTTGTTTGTTTAATTGTAGCCACTGCTTGTATATTTCTTGGTCTAGAATTGCCTAATCACTTCTTTTTGAGCTTATTCAAATGCCCTTTGAGATGAAGTCTAGGTGAAGTGTATATGAGTTGTCATGGTTACCAGATTAATTATGGAGAACAGCAGTGCAGGGTTGGCTCCCATGGTTGTTACTTGATTACAAAATTCATTGCTGGCCATTTGGGTCCAAAAAAGGTGAGTTTTTTAGCCTCCTCTTGTCACATTTAACATATAAAAATACTTTGCCCACATGATTTTAAATGCTTTCTTTAACCCATTGATTTCTTAAAAGAATGCTCATTTTCTTCATTTGGAACCAGGGTTCAAAGACCTTTGCCCTTCTGCCTATCCAGAGGAGAATTTTATTAGTTATTTTTCACCATCCATAAAACAATCAACCAGAACCACAGAATCATAGGATATTGGGCAAAGAAGAGATTTCAAAAATCATCTACTTCAATCTCTTCCTTTTTTTTAAAACAAAAAAACAAAAACCACCCATTTCTGTCTGAGCAAGGGCCAGGCAAACTGGGTAAATGACTAGCCCAGGTTACCCAATTAGGAAGCATCTGAAGTCAGATTTGAACCTGGGCTTTCTTGACTCCAGGCCTGTCATTCTATCTACTAGCTGCCCTTCCTCCTCCTCTTTTTTGACCAGACCTGGAAATACTTAGTGAGGAGGGAGGCCCAGTGGGTAGAATTCTAGCCTTGAAATTAGGAAGACCAGACCTTTCTCAGACTTTTATTAGCAGTATGACCCTAGGCAAGTTATTTAAATTCACCTAGCCTTTTAATTTCCTTCTCTGTAAAATGGGGATTAATAACTACCTAACTTAAAGAATATTTGTGTGGATCAAATGAGATTGCAGTGTTTTGCCAACCTTAAAGAACTACATATCAATGCTCACTATTATCATTACTAATAAACTTCCCTCTACCAATGCAGCTCAGGACTTCCTCTCTTCTATAATGTATAATCTTTGAGAATTGTACAGTGATGGGCAAACTTTTTAAAGAGGGGGCCAAAGGAAAGGAAATGCTCAGCTGTCAGTCTGTTTCTAAGGCAACTCTTTCGAAGTTTCATTGTATTGTATCCTACTCATTGTATTCGTCAGATTAGGAATAATGAACATTTCAGGCCCCCTCTCCCCCAATCTGGTGAGGGCCGCAGTTTGCCCATCACTAGTTTAGGACATTAAAAAGTTAGACTTAGAGTCACTCAGGCTGAATTTAACCCCAAGTCTTCCTGAGGTCTTTTCTTTATGCTATGTTGTTTTTCAACTTCTTAATTTTCAAGATGGGAAAAGGAAGTCACTTGGGCTTAGAGAGTGGCAGACAGGGCTGGACCTATTAATAACAGCAACACAACAAATAAATAATAGTAACTAGCATTTATACAGCACTTTAATATTTGTAAAGTGCTGTATGGGTTTTTTCTCATTTTATCCTCTAGGGTCCCCCTCACCAACTGACTCTTTTTATCTTCAAAAAGGCATTTCATGGCAGTCCAGAACTGCTGGTGATCAGTCTGTGGGAAATCTTCCAGCAGATTTTGGGGCTGGTATAGAAGGTTCTCCAGGTAATTTTCCATGGTAGCCAGAAGACTGCTGACAGTAAAGGCAATGCTTCTCAATGGAAATAGTCTATAAGTCTTTGGGATAGACCTGAGGTCCACACACTAGAACTCTGAATTTGGATCCAATCCAGAAGAGCATTCAGATATTTTCCATTTATCATTTCTTCTACCATTTCCTGCAATTATACTGGGAGGTAGGGACTATTACTACCCCCATCTTGCAGATTAGGAAACTGAGGCTTAGAGAAATCAAATGACTTGTCCAGAATTATACACAGCTACTAAGGATCAGAGAGGACATCTAACTGCCTCTGATAAAAACCTAACTGCTTTCAGTAGAACCAAGCTCTCAGACCCTCCAATCAAGGCTTTTCCCTCCATATTTTGCTATGGTTGTTATCCATTTATGCTTTTTTTAGGATAGTTATAGGGATTAGACCTTTGATTTCATTGCTCCAGGGAACTCCTAGAAGAGGAACCTTCTGCTACTACAGGCTAGCAGTTTCTCTGCAACTTATAGACTTAAGATAATTGAGTTTTTATTTGTTTGTTTGTTTGTTTGTTTTTTACTTTTTGGTTATGTACCTCTATTAGTGAAAAGAAAAAAAGAAAAAGAAAGATGTTGACCACCACTCCCACTTGGGTATAGTCACTTATTTATAAGGGACAGCTAGGTGGCACAGTGGCTAGAGTGCTTACAACCTTTGTGGTCCTGGACAAATCACCTAAAACCTGTTTGACTCAGTTTCCTCATTCGTAAAATGATCTGGAGAAGGAAATGGCAAGCCACTCACTCCAGTATTTTTGCCAAGAAAACCTCAAATGGGTTCACAAAGAGTCGGACACAATTGAACAAAACAAAAACATTTTAAAACCATATACATGAATTTTTATGCTAATTACAGGTGTTTTATATATATATATTACATAATACCCCAAAATAAAATAAAAAATAATGATGAAATGGTCTTTGTCCCAGAGTCAGCAGAAGTTGACTGGACTTTACTTAATAGGGGAGTGACATGTCAGAAACACCTTTAGGAAAGGCACTTTACCAATTTGGTGGACTTTGAACTGGAAAGGGGAGAGAATTAAGAAGAAAGGGAACTAATTATGGGGCCACTGTAATTGTCCAAGTGAAAGGTGAGGAGGGCCTGATTTCTGATGATGGCTTTGTGAATAGAGAGAGACAATCATCTGGCAAAGTCTGGTAGAAGGACAAATGACAAAATTTGGCAATTGATCAGCTGAAGGGAGTGAGTGATCAAAGACAAAATCTGTGAGCCTGGGTGACCAGAAGGTACAGGGTACATTTGATAATGTAGAATTTTGGAAGAGTGAATGATTTGAGGAGAAAGGTGATGTAATGAGATCTTTGTTGAAAATGACAACCCATCCATGCCTGCTCATCCCTGTTGGCGTCACTTTTGCCATTCAGTTGTTTTTCAATCCTGTCCAACACTTTGTGACACCATTGGGAATTTCTTGCCATTTCCTTCTTCAACTCATTTTCAGATGAGGAAACTGAGGCAAACAAGGTTAAGTTATTTGTCTAGCATCACACAACTAGTAAGTGTCTGAGGCCAGGTTTGAACTCATGAAGAGTTTTCCTGACCCCTACACCCTGCACTCTATCCCCTATGCCTCCTAGCTGCACCATTCAAAATAAAAAGGAGGAAGTCAAGTTCCTATTCCTGATCACTTAGCTCTATGGATGAGAGCTGACTATTTCACGAAGGAAATGATCTGGGGAGCCAGAATTTGGTATGTGGGAAAGGGATGGACTTTTCCCATTAGCACTTTTGGAGTTGTGACTGTAAGTGCATGAGTAAAATGATTATAACTGTCCTGAAAGGTTTATGCCAAGGCTTAGACCAAGGAGGTGGAGAGCTTGTAAGAAAGGGTAGAAGAAGTAGGGAAGTGTTAGAGAATAAGGGTATTAGTACATTAAAGATGACTCACTATTGTGTATTGTGGGAAGGGTGAGTAGAAGTTAAGAGATTTGCTCAATGTCACAAAGCCAACATATGTCAGAGACAGGACTAGAACCCAGGTCTTCCTAACTCCAAAGCCAGTTCTCTACCCACTAAGCCACATTGCCTTTCTTTGTTTTATTTTAAAGGAGGAAAGAAAAATTTAAAGTCAGGGCCATGTGGAAATAATAAATCTAGCTATTGAACACAGGTTTTCAGAATGCATTTGTCTTCCTTTGTTAGTGGCATTTACTAATATATTGGGGTGCTTTTTCTGGCCCCATTTGCAAATCTATAATGGGTCCAGTGGAAAGAGCATTAGAAATGACCGAGCACATGGTGGCATATCATTGGAAGGGAATATTATGGCACTATTAAAATGACAAATATAAGCAATATAAGAAATATAGGAAGGCATAGGAAATAAAGCAAAACAAAGAAAGCAGAACTAGAACAGCAAATATGGAAATTAAAACTATACTATCAACAAAAATAATATGTAAGCAGACAGGGAAGAGGTCAGAAGAAAACATAAAGTAAATAAGTTGTTATTAGTTTATTAAAGTATATATTTTTAAATGATAAATTGGTCTGTAAAGCAAGCTTTGCATTCTCAGCTCTGAGCACACACATACTAGGTTTAATCTCAGGGGTTATTTTTAAAGAATAATCTTTTTTTTTCTTCCAGTCTGAGGAGTGTTTGATTTTGGATGTTGTCATTTTAAGAATCCTGAATTTATTCCTATATTCTATAGCCCTCTTCAAGCATTAAGGCTATACAAAACAATTAAAAAGAACAAACCTATTCAAGAATAGTAATAACAGTAAAAGTACCCCTCTGGTCTCCTTTTCCCAAGTTCCATTGCTGTACTTATCATTCATAGTCCTGATAACAATTCCACTTTTCTCTAAAGGAATCAAGGACCTTATGATTATTTCAGTCAGTGAATAAACATTTATAGAAAGAAAGACAAAGTCTCTGCCTTCGAGGAACTTGCTATCTAACTGGGAAGACAAGCTGAGAGTAAGCTTGTCTAGTGGAGTTGTGAACTGATCCAACCATTCTGGATGTCAATTTGGAACTATGCTCAAAGGGTTTTAAAAAACAATCTGCCTTTTGATCCAGCCATAGCACTGCTTGGATTATACCCCAAAGAGATAATAAAGAAAAGGACTTGTACAAAAATATTTATAACTCCGCTCTTTGTGGTGGCAAAGAATCAGAAAATGAGGGGATGCCCTTGGATTGGGGAATGGCTGAACAAATTGTGGTATCTGTTGGTTTTAGAATACTATTGTGCTGAAAGGAATAAATAACTGGAGGAATTCCATGTGAACTGGAATGACCTCCAGGAATTGATGCAGAGTGAAAGGAGCAGAGCCAGAAGAACATTGTACACAGAGACTGATACACTATGGTAAAATTGAACATAAAGGACTTCTCTACTAGCAGCAATGCAATGATCCAGAGCAAGGCTGAGGGACTTATGAGAAAGAAAACTAACCACATTCAGAGGAAGAACTGTGGGAGGAGAAACACGGAAGAAAAACAACTGCTTGAACACATGGGCTGATGGGGATATTATTGGGGATGTAGACACTAAACGATAACTCTAGTCCAACTATCAGTAATATGGAATTAGGCCTTGATCAATGATACATGTAATACCCAGTGGAATTGTGCATCGGCTAAGGGTGGTTAGGAGGGTTTGGAGGAGAGGGAAAGAATATGAAATATGTAACTAGGGGAAAATATTCAAAGTAAAAAATAAAAGAAGTAAGATATGTAAGAAATAAGCAACTGAGGGAAAGCACAGGAATTAAGAGGGATTTGGAAAGGCTTCCTAGAGAAGATGGGATTATGGAAAGGAAGCCTCTTCTGGTAAATTTCCTGCTTCTCTTTGAATACAACAAACTCATCTTCCCACTCTTGCTGCCATGGTCGCTATCTAGTTTCTATAATATTGTAAGGAGGTTGGCTCTCATGTTCTTCATGGTTGGCTGGTTGGTAGCAGGGTACCTGCGCCTTATTGGCTAAGTTTGTTCCATTGTCCTCATGAGGAGTCATGAGGACAGAAAGCCAATGGAACAAACTTAGCCAATAAGGCGCAGGTACCCTGCTACCAACCAGCCATCTGTTGGTACCTATGTTAGCTTAGGCTCATAAGATCATTGATTAAATGAAAAAAAAAGCTAGGAGAAACCCTAGAGGCCATTGAGTCTAATCCTCATTTTACAGATAAAGAAACTGAGGAAAAGTGTCCTTTTCAGGGGTATATAATTAGTAAGTGTTATTAGGATCTGTTAGCAGGATCTGATCCCATTTCTTTCTTACTCCAAAATCAGAGAGCTCTGATGAAAGTATTTTCCCAAGGAGATGTTTGCTTTGGGCTTTATATTAAGTGATTTAGGAGATGGCGTGGGTTTTGGGTTGGGACAGATGCATTGAACAGATATGTCTTCTCCTACCATTCCTGCCTGAGAGAGCAATCAAGCTTGCCAATCCTATTATCTGAAAAGACTGTGTTCTCTCAACTAATCTGGATGAGTTGTTTTGATGGGTTGCTGTGTCTTATTGAGGTATGACTATCAAAGGAACGAGATTGGCTTTTTTAAGCAAACACGCTACAGGAGAACTTATCCAAAATGTGGAAGGCTGTTTACTTATTCCATCTATAATGGTCATATTAATTAACATTTCCATACCAATTAAAGATTTAGAAAGCTCTTTCCTTACAATAATCTAGTTGGTAGGTTGTATAAACAAGTTTAGCTATAAATATACATATTCATATATATAGACACAGTATCTAAGCCACAAGTTCCGAAATTCCAATAGGTGGAACAGGACCACTTCTTGCCTTGCCTTTGCTCTTTTCACTGAAAATGTGGTTAGATATTTGCCACGCTTTTTCCTACAGCATAGGCACTCATTTCCCCGAGAACCTCACTGGCAATATTCACCACTCTGGATATGCAAACTGGCAGGAAGAGCAATGAAATTGCATTTTCCTTAGGGGAGCTGGTTATAATAAATATCTTTATAAGACATGAATGGGGAGGGACAGAGGCATCTGAAGCTGGCACCAGGAGAACTTCAAAGGCAAACAAGAGGGACCTGGGAAGTAGGGATGGATGTTTCACAGAACATTAAAATTATCTTACACGGACTAAAATTTTCCATAGTTGTATGTTCTTAAAGCATAGAATCTTAAGATCACCAACTAACCAAGGTAGGAAAGAGCAAAGACATCATCCATTACCCTTCCTCTAATTAGGAAACTGAGGCAGAGGCGTTGGAAGGGAAGTGACTTGTTCAGAGAAACATGACTAGGCAATATAGTATAGTACTTAAAACGCTAGACTAGAATCAGGAACACATGGGTTCAAATCCTGTGAGACCATGGTTTAGTTACTTTCCTGCTTTTACCCTCATTTTCTTCATCTGTAAAATGAAAGAATTGTAATGTAATGAGAGGGTGGACTTTTAAGATCTCTTCCAGCTCTAAATCTGTGATTCTATTGTATCAGAGTAAGAACTTGAACCCAGTGCTTTTCATTTCAGTGTTCTTGTCATGACACTTTATTGTCTATACTTCATAACCACCTAATGCAGTGGGGTATCCAAGTAAGTATGTTGGGAACATTCATGGCAAAGGTAGCTAGATGGTACAGTGGATAGAGTGCCAGGCCTGTAGTAGGAAGTCTCATCTTTGAGTTCAAATTTGGCCCCAGGTTCTTACTATCTGAGTGACCCTGAGGAAGTCATTTAACCCTGTTTGCCTCAGTTTCCTCATCTGTAAAATGAATCAGAGAAGGAAATGGCAATGATGTTTTGACCCTCAATTTCTTTATATGTAAAATGGGGGAAATATTTGTGCTACCTACCTCTCAAAGTTGCTGTGAATAAAGTCCTTTGTTCCACTCTAGTATCTTTGCCAAGAAAATCTTAAATAGGGTCACAAAGAGTTAGGCACAACTGAGCAACAGCATACATGATACCTGGCACGAAGAAGGAGGGTCTCTAAGGCCAGCTGAGGGATAGGAGCAAGGTCTCAAATATATATTTTGTCATTATAGTATAAGTTGAAAGAAGACTGGGCAGGCGGCCAGGAGATGGAGGTCCTGGTCAGGGGCTAGGCTTCTAACTAACTGTATCAGTCAGGCCACTTTGTTGTTCTTTAGCTTTCTCTTCTGGGTTAACTTTCCTCAGTTTACTACTTTGTATCTCAGCTATTTATGTGCAGTTACCCATCTTACACTCCATAGTAGATTTTAAACTCCTTAAGGACAGGCAGTGTTTTATTTCATCTGTGTATTCTTATGCCCAGTATGGGGTCTTGAACACAGCAGACAATCAATATTCGTTGAATTGAATTGGCTTTTGGAGATTTGTTAAATGTGACAGAGTGATGTCTTTTGGCAGAAAAATGGAGATTAAGCAACAAACGAGAATATTCAGCTTCTCTCTCTTTATCCTCTATTCCCTGCCCACTGACTCCAGGGAGCAGCTTCAATGAAACAACCAAAGCAGGGACATAATGGATTAAGAAGGTCCTGTTGCCACCTGGTCATCTCAGGTCATTGGGCTGTGTAAGCTACTGGCATGTAGATTGGGCAGGATATAATGCAATCATGGCTCTTTATTTTCTGGAGTCCTGGCCAATTTATCCCCTAGATTGAAACCACAAAAAAAGCAGCATTACCCAAATGAGCATCAGGGAGCCAAATGTCATATAATACCTGAATTGGCTGCTGCTGCCTCTTAGACATCTGGCACACTTGGAAAGTCTTTTCTGCAAGGATAGCTTAACACATAGGAGGACTGTGGTCTGAGGGATGCTTGAAGGCCCATAACAAGGGAATCAGGGCATTGTTCAAAGATATTTTATTTTCCCAATTATATGTAATAGCAATTTTCTTTTCTTTTAAAAAAAACAACAACAACTTTACCTTCTGTCTTAGAATCAATACTGTGTATTGGCTCCAAGGCAGAAGAGTGGTAAGGGCTAGGCAATTGGATTAAATGACTTGCCCAGAATCACACAGCTAGGAAGTATCTGAGGTTAGATTTGAATCTAGGACCTCCCATCTCTAGGCCTGGCTCTCTATTTACTGAGCTACCCAGCTGCCTCCTAATAAAAATTTTCAATATACATTTTCCAAAATTATAAGATCCAAATTGTCTCCCTCTTTTCCTTTCTTCCCTCCCTCAGAGGTGGTAAGCAATTTGATCTGGATTATACATGTATTATCATGCAAAACATACTGCAATATCGGTCATGTTGTTAAGAGAAAACTCATATGAAAGCAAAATCCCCAAATAAAACTGTAAATAAACTAACATGAAAGAGAAGTTTGCTTTGATTTGCTTTGGATCAGGGAATAAAAATGAAGCATGTGCTGGATTAATTCTGCATATGACTGGAGGATTTCACCTTTCTTCTCCTGGACTCAGTTTCTTTACTTTTAGGCTGGGGCAGGGGGAGAGGAATGCTTACTGGACGGTCTCTTTTCATAAGTTCTAGCATTCTAGTCAATGGCTCCCTGGGAACCACAGCCTCCAGGAATGGAGACATTTGTAGATATTTTAAAGTATAAGTGGTGGACAGTAGGTCATTCCCTAAAAGTAATTTTGATGGAATGTAAGAAGGAGAGAACAGAGGTCATTAAGCCCTAAATAGGAATGAAGGAGCCATCAAAAGAGAGGAAAAAGACCCAAGAAAAAGAGGATAGATCCCTTGGAGACAGACCCATGATGGGTAGAAAGGGTATTAGAAGGATCACTCTATTGCAAATATTAATAATATGGAAATAGGTTTTGAATAATGATACATGTAAAACCCAGTGGAATTGTGTGTCAGCTATGGGAGGGGGCTGGGAGGAGGGGAAGGAAAGAACATGAATCATGGAACCATGGAAAAACATTCTAAATTAATTAATTAAATTTAAGAATAAAGAGAAAGAGCATTAGATTTGGAGTCAGAGAACCTGAGTTTAAGTCTTCATTCTTCTGCTTACTAAATATGATACTTTAACCCTCAATTTCTTTATCTGTAAAATGGGGATAATATTTGTGCTCCCTATATCACAAAATTGCTATGAAGAAATTATTTTGTGAGTTAAGGCAATATACTAATATGCTGTTGGTAATAACCTCTTTTTCATGAACATCTTGCTTTGATGCCTCCTTGAAGTATGGAGGAAAGACTGGCTTTTAGAAGACTTTGCCAGGTGAATGCAAGCTCTGGAGACTTCTAACAAGCTGGAAAGATTTCATGTACAGTCTCAGAGACAGATTATGCCTATTAACTTGCTAAGTTTGATGAATTTCATCACCAACAGATTGACAGCCAGATGATGAAATCCTGGGCTCTGGTGAACCACGAAACAGATTTTAAAAATGATTGTCAGCCCTACGTGGCTGCCCTCTTATGTTTCTTTAGTGGCTGTTGCAGGGTAGTGGAAAAGAAGGTTTTGGATATTAAGAGAAACAGTATATTGACATGAATTTAATAGTTAGTTAGGTTAAGAGTGGGCTAATGCCAACAATTGTTGATTCGAGTTTTATGTTGGGATGAAATGAGGCCCTCAAAAAAATCATTGGATAGTTAACAAAAGAGGTTTTACTTTATCCTAACAGGACAAGAATATGCAACAAGGAACTTCACTTCTCTGTACTTGGTCCTCTTATCTCCGCATGGAAATTCACCTGGTCAGTAGGGCAGGCTCTGGAACTTATATGAGCCTTCAGAAATTCACCTAATCTAAGGGACCCAACTGCTTGTGGGTAGGGCTTTTCTCTGCCCTCAGATGATTAGGAAGCTGCCAAAAGAATAGGGGTAGGAGGAGCACAATCAAATTCCAGGAACATTTTTGTTGCCTTTTAGGAAAAACAAATCCCAATTTCAAGGAAATGAGGGAATCTTGGTTTTATCCTGAGTTGGCACTCTAAGTCTGACCTTTAACCAGTGTCAACTGAATTGGTATATTGCTAGAGGAATTGAATAACATTAATATTAGTAATTTTTCTATAAATGAGACTAGAGATATAAAATTGTTCTAATCCAACAAATATTAATTAAATCCCTACTTTAGACAAGCCATTGTGCCAGTCAGTAAGGTTAGGGAATGGACCAACGATTTCTTTAGAATAGGAAACTCAGGAAAGAAATTTCTCTCTGCCATTACAAGTAGGCATCTTCTCTGCAACTTAAAGCCTTAAAGTACTGCCTGGTCTCTAGGGAATTGTGTTGTAGTTCCTAGAAGAGAGCCAAGGGATTCATCTGACTTTCAAAGGGGTTTATGAAATATATATATATATATATATATACATATATATATACATATATATTTAAAAAATTAGGTTAAGAATCCCTGACCTGGACCTCCAGACCAGGGAGTCTTTATGAAAGATTTTTGAGAGGACATGGGCAAGAATTGCACAGAATAAGTTCTGGTGAATGGGTTACAATTTGTGGTAGTAGAAAATGAACTCACAATAATAAGATCATGAGTCCATTGAAATATTAAAGTAATAATAACTTATCTTGGGAGTAGAAAGAGTACTAGATCTGGGGTCAGGAAGAACTGAGTTCAAATTTGATCTCAGGCACTTAATAGCTATGTGATCCTGGCCAAATTACTTGCTCCTGTTTACCTCAATTTCCTCATCTGTAAAATGAGCTAGAAAAGGAAATGATAAGCCTCTGCAATATCTTTGCCAAGAAAATCCCAAATGAGATCAGAGTCAGGAATGACTGAAATGCCTGAATGACAACTATCTAAGCTTCAGTTTCTTTCTTTGTAAAATAGATATCATAACACTTGTACTATCTGTCTCACAGAGTTGTGGGAAGAAAGCTTTGTGCAAACCTTAGAGTACTATAGGAATATGAACAACATCAACAATAGCAACAACTTCAGCTCCATGAAGTCAACAAATCATCAGCATCTCCTGTTCCTCAGGCTCTAAGTTAAATGCTGGAGATAAAAAGAAAGACAAAAGAGACTCTTTTCTCTCCCTTCCTCCCTCTCTCCTCCATCCTTCTTTCTTTCCTTCTCCTCCTCCCTTCCTTCCTCTCTCTCTCTCTCTGTCTGTCTTTCCCTCCCTCCCTCCATCCCTCTCTCTCTCCCTCCCTCTGTCCCTCTCTCTCCTTCTCTCTCTTTTCTTCCTTCCTTCCTTCCTTCCTTCCTTCCTTCCTTCCTTCCTTCCTTCCTTCCTTCCTTCCTTCCTTTCTTTCTTTCTTTTCCTAAGACAGGAGGGTAAACAGGGTTAAATGACTCAGGGTTGCACAGCTTTTGTTTTTATATCCCTATAGATTAATCCAATACCTGACATATTAAATGCTTGTTGATAACTTGATCAATTAGGTGAAGAAGGAAAGAAAAAAGGTAAAGTGGGGGGGGGG
>NC_058131.1:304021032-304098890 GCF_016433145.1 Gracilinanus agilis
CCCTTCCGTTCTATCTTAGTATTGCTTCTAAGGCAGAAGTATTGCTTCTAAGGTAAGGATCTGGCAATTGGGATCAAGTGACTTAACCAGGGTCACATAGGTTAGGAAATGTCTGAGTCCATATTTGAATCTAGATCCAGATCCTCTTGACTCCAGGCCTGGTGCTCTATTCACTGAGCTACCTAGCACTAGTCTTTGTTTTCAAGAAGCCCACAGTCTAATATACAAACTGCTATTTACAAACAAAATATATACAGGATAAATGGGAGTCAATCAACAAAAGGAAGGAACTAGATGAAAGAGGATTGGTCAAGGCTTCTTGCCACCTAGCTTCCCTTCTACTGCTATTACATTTGGCAATTTTGCCAAGGTTTGGTCCTATGCATGAGGAAAATTCTGGATATATTACCTCCTGCATGGAAAGCAAGTCTAAAATGCCTTCCTTTAATCTATTGAAGTGATAAATGAAGAAGCTGTTGGTGCACTCTTGTGTGGTTTTTTGACACTGTCTAAAGCTTTTAAACCTGTCTCTTTGATAGGTAAAAAGGGTAGACAGATGAATAAACAAGAAAGGCATCTGCAGTGGGAAGTGATCAGGAAATGACCCTCCAGAGTTTGAACAATTTGTAATAAACACTCGACTTTTTTCCCCCACCAGATGTTTATAGTTAGGACTGAAGGAGGGAAGATCCTGACAGGGACATCAATCCGATAAACATGATTGCACAGCCCTAAAGACGTCCTTACTTATGGAATGAAACTCTTCTGAGCAGATACAAATGGGAGCATTTGATGAAAGGAGAACAGCCGACGATGCAGATTTTTATCCAGATTCTCCAAGTGGTTATAAAGTTTGATTTGGAAAAAAGTTCCTTTTTGGTTTGAGAATAAAACATGGCAGAGGTAAAGAGGAGCTGTTCCCCCAGGGTAGCTATTGCCTGTTTCATTAAACATAACAGTTAGGGCTGGCCTATGTGGGCTAGAGTGATCACCATTTCCTCTTCCTATTCTGATTGGTGCCTGTGGTGTATAACAGATACTTTAGCTTGGACAGAAAATTGAATAGTATTTTGACTAGAACAGGTTCCTGAGAGGTTATGAGATGCCCTAGTTGGCCAATGAAGTAAGAATTGCAATAAATTCCACAACCACTAATTCACACAATTGTGTGTATTTTTTATATGCAGCTATTTGGCATGTCATTTACCCTAAGAATGCCTTGGAGCAACTTTGTAGCATCCTACATTTTACCATCACTTAAAACTGTTTTACCCTCAGACTTTAGAACTCTGAATTGCCCCCTCTGGACTGCAGTCTCTTATCATTTCTTTCTTTTATTTTTTTAAACCCTTACCTTCCATCTTAGAATCAGTACTGTGTATTGGTTCCAAGGCAGAAGAGTGGTAAGGGCTAGGCAAAGGGGGTTAAGTGACTTGCCCAGGGTCACATAGCTAGGAAGTGTCTGAGGTCAGATTTGAACCTAGAACCTCCTGTCTCTGGGCCTGGCTTGCAATCTACAAACTACCCAACTGCCCTTAATCTCTTATCATTTCAATTTCTAACACCCTTGCTCCTCTCCTATCTATCCCTTGCCTCATAGAGACAAAGTATATCCTTCTGGATAGCACTTGGTAATCCTATCTCCAGGGGTACAAAAACATGCCAGGATGAAGTGGCATGAAAGGTATTCTTAAAGCACCTTTTTATTTATTTCTTATTTTTTTTGAAAAAGTTTAATTAATTGATTTATCATATTTTTCAATGGTTCCATGATTCTTTCCCTCCCCTCCTCTACCCCAATCCCCCCCGTAGCCAATGAGCAATTCCACTGGGTTTTACATGTGCCATTGATCAAGACCTATTTCCATAGTATTGATATTTGCACTAGAGTGATCTCTTAGAATCTACATCCCCAATCATATCCCCATTGAAACATGTGATCAAGCAGTTGTTTTTCTTCTGTGTTTCTACTTCCACAGTTCTTCCTCTGAAGGTGGATAGTGTTCTTTCTCATAAGTCCCTTAGAATTGTCCTGGGTCATTGCATTGCTGCTAGTAGAGAAGCCCATTACATTCGATTGTGCCATAATGTATCCGTCTCTGTGGATATGGTTCTCCTGGTTCTTCTCCTTTCATTCTGCCTCAATTCCTGGAGGTCATTCCAGTTCACATGGAATTCCTCCAGTTCTTTATTCCTTTGAGCACAATAGTATTCCATCACTAACAGATATCACAATTTATTCAGCCATTCCCCAATTGAAGGGCACCCCCTCATTTTCCAATTTTTTGCCACCACAAAGAGTGCGGCTATAAATATTTTTGTGCAAGTCTTTTTCCTTATTATCTCTTTGGAGTATAAACCCAGCAGTGGCTGGATCAAAGGGCAGACAGTTTAAAGCACCTTTTTAAAGGAAGATTAAAAATTGATCAGGGGATGGTGGAGAGAGATTTCAGATGGTTAGACCTTAAGACATAAGACCCTGGAGGGGAGGTCTTAGAGACTCTGGGATACCACCTGATGTTGGAAAGACAGAGGCTCAGAGACATCATAAGGTCACTGCTGGAGGGGTTACTTTCTAGGGAAGGGTTACGGGGGGGGCTTTAGAAAGAGCTGGTTTGGTTTTGGCCATTTCAGATGGGAAAAGGATTTGGAAAACATGAAGCTCCTACTTTGACAGCTTTCCATTTTAAGTAATGGCTCTGTCATTTCTATCAGTGGAAATAGTAAGAGAGCCATTAGTACCCTCTAAATTTGGATGCCTTGTAGAAAAGCTGAGTGGCCTATCCTAATTTACAGTATAGGTATCCACATTTTCCTGGTTTGCCTAGTTGATCAGCTCTAAACTGGCCTTGCTTTTGTCACTTCTTAAAGTTTGACCTTACAGGCAGTCCCTTCCAGACTCTCATCTTAGAAAAAAAGGAGAGAAAACCTTTTATATCACCCTAATTTCTGACTATATCCCTCTTCCTTCCCATTTCAAGTGATCCATCTTTTGTAACAACAACAAAAGCAAAGAAAGCAATTTATCAAATGAGATTGACAGCATACACAGTTCTATTTCCTAGATCCTCACCTTTCCTGAAAAGGATGGAAGGCACATGTTCTTAGTTGTTCTCCAGAACCAAGTGTGGTTATTATAACCTATGTTCAGTTTTTTTCTTGTTGTTCTCAACATTTACTCTATCATAGTCATTGTGTAATGGTATCTACTGAAATTTTATTACCTAATCTCAACCGTGCACTCACCATTATATGGCAATCCTCATATTTATTCATTTTGAAAGTGAGGTGGTACAGCAGAAAGAATGCTAGCCCGGGAATCAGGAAGACCTGGGTACAAATCCATCCTTAGACACCTACCAGCTGTGTGACTCTTGGCAAGTTATTTAACCTCTGCTTGTCTCAGTTTCCTCAACTATAAAACCAGGAAAATAATAGCATCCACCTTCCAGGTCTGTTTCAAAGATCAAACTAGATAATATTTCTTAAGTGCTTAGCACAGTGTTTGTAACATTATATATCTGTTTGACTTTCTGTCTGTTCCCTACAGCAATGATTCCAAATCTTTCCTCCTCAAGTTCTCATCTTCCTGGCTCTCAGGAGATGACCTCTTCCCATCCTCTACTGAGAAGATTAAGACCACATGACATGAGATCTTTCAATTCCTCTCCTTCATTTTTCCTAACTAATTGATGTTCTCATCCACATTATCTACCTTCCTTTCATAGGACCATAGATTTAGAGCTGGAAGGGATCTTAGAAGTCATGGAATCCAACTCCTCATAATAGGGAGGAGTAATTTAAGGTCGAAAGAGCATAAGTGATCTGCTTCAGGTCATACAACTCATCAGCATCTGAAACAGTATTTGGACACAGTTCTTTCTGACTCCAAATCCAGAGCTTAATCTGCTATAATACAAGGAGATGAGAGGACCCTTATTTCCTTTATAAAAACTTATTTAGGAGGCAGCTAGGTGGCTCAGTGGCCAGTCCTAGAGGTGGGAGGTCCTGGGTTCAAATCTGACCTCAGACACTTCCTAGCTGTGTTGACCCCCCATTGCCTAACCCTTACTGCTCTTCTGCCTTGGAGCCAATACACAATATTGATTCTAGAACAGAAGGAAAGGGTTTAAAAAAACTTATTTATTTAATAGAATATATATTCATGTATATTTCCCTCCCCTCTGTACATATTATATATGCATGTAGATTGTGTCTTTCATGTTTCTATTTATCAGTTCATCTTTGGAGGTGGATATTCACAAAAAATTATTCAAATATCAATTCTGTAGTGGTATATAATGTTCTCTTGGTTCTGTTCATTTCACTCTTCATTACTTCTATGTAGATTCTTCCAGTTTTTTTTAAATTAACCTGCACATTGTTTCTTATGGTGCATTAATATTCTATCTTAATCATACACCACAATTTGTCCAACCATTCCCTAACTGATAGGCATCCCCTCAGTTTCCAGTTCTTTGCCACCACAAAGAGAGCTGCTATAAATATATTGGAACATATAGGTTCTTTTCCTTTTTCTCTAATCTCCTTGGGAAACAGAACCATCATGGTATCACTGAGTCTAGGGGTATACACAATTTTATAACTCTTTAGACATAATTCAAAATTATTCTCCAAAATGTTTGGGTCAATTTGCAGTTCTATCAACACTGTGTCAGTGTCTCCATTTTTCTGTATCCCCTCCATCACCTATCATTTTGATCTTTTATCATTTGAGTCAATCTGATGGTTGTGATATAATATCTTGGAATTGTTTCGATTTGCATTTCTCTAATCAGTAGTGATTTAGAACATTCTTTTTCATATACCTTTATGACCTTGATTTCTTTATCCAAGAGCTGTCGGTTTGTTATCTTTTGACCATTTATCAATTGGGGGATGGCTCTTATTCTTATAACTTTGAAAAAATTCTCTATTTATTTTAGATATGAGACTTTTATCTGAGAAAATGTTAAAAAAGTTCCCCCCAATATTCTGCTTTCCTTTGAATCTTGGCTACATTAGTTTCATTTATACAAAATCTTTTAAATATAATGTAATCAGAATTGTCCATTTTACATCTCACAACACTTTCCATCTTTTATTTACTCATAAATTCCTCTCCTATTTATAAATCTGATAGCTAGCATGTTTCTACTTATCATATCTCCTTTTATGTCTAGTTCATATACCCATTTTGATCTTATCTTAGCAAACAGTATAAGATATTGGTCTATGCCTAGTCTCTGCCAATCCAAAGATGACTCTTATTTTCAACATTAAACCCAATACTCATAATTTTGATCCTGTTTCCTTTCCTCTCCTTTATGTCCTTGCTCCACTGTCATTTGTTCTCCTTTTATTTATACTCTGCCTTTCTTCTCTCTTCTATCTTTCCCTCCAGAGTACAGACTTGCTCAAGTATCTCATATCCCAAAAAAGAAAAAAAATAAATCACTTGACTCTATTTTTCCCTCAAGCTATTGTTTCATTGCCCTATTCATTTTTGCTCACAAGCTTCTAGAAAGAATAGCCTATGTTTACTGATTCTATTTCCTTGGCACCTATTTACCTCTTAACTCCTTGCAATGCAGTTACTATTTCCACCACTCTGCTAAAATGGCAGAGTCCATGGATGTCCTTTCCTTCCCTAGATTCTCTGACATTCCACTCTTCTATGCTCCTTGCATTTCTTTGACTATCTTTCCTTGTTGGTTCCTTCTTCCACCTCACATACTTAAAAATGAGTATCCCACACATTTTTTTTCTTGACCCTCATTTCTTGGATCTCAATGATCTCTTCCTTCACAACTTCACTTACTATCATAATTTCACATATTTCCTCCATATGGATAACTTTTAAATCTCTGTTTCTCACATTTAAAGTTCTAGTCTCATATTCCCAAATGCTTGTCAGATAGCACTGCTTAAATGACTTGCCATACCTCAAATTCAACATTTCTACTACTAACCTCTGGAAACTTGCTCTTTCTTCCTATTTTTATTGCTAGCATCACCACCCTCTAAGTTCCCTGGGTCAATAACTTCAGAGCTACCTTTGACATGTCTTTTCTCCCTTACCACCCATATTCAATCAGTTGCCAAATACTTTTGATTTTTCCCCTTCTTCACTTTTTCTTGACTGTGTAGATTCCAGGAGAGCAGCTGGGCTATACATTGGTTAGCCTTCAATCTCAGCATTCTACCAGTCCATTTTATGTTTTGAATACTCTTTTCTTGGATTGCATTCTCTACTCTGACTCTTCTTTCTGATTTTCCATTTATGTTTTACCTCATTCATACATGTCTTTTGCTGCCCTCTCAGTGTTGCTCATTTTTGAATGCTTTGTTGACTATAGTTATTCATAAATATTTATTAGGTATTTATTATTATTTGGCATATATTACTATGTCCCAAGTACTGTGATGGTCGTTAAACGTACAAAGAAAAATATACAAAATAGTACCAACCTTCAAAGAGCTTATAATCTAATGGAGATAGTCAAATATGTGTGTGTGTGTGTGTGTGTGTGTGTGTGTGTGTGTGTGTGTGTGTGTGTGTATACAGAATATATATGAAATAGGGACAGCTTAGTAGCATGGAAGAGCCAGGTCTGGAGTAAGGAGGACCTGGGTTCAGTTCTGACCAAACTCAGACATTTCCTAGTTGTGTGACCCTGGGCAAGTCACTTAACCCAGTCACCTAGCCTTTGCTGCTTAGAATTGATACTAACATAGAAGATAAGAAGTTAAAAAAGAAAGAAAATATACAAAATATATGAAGGTAAGTTTATATATAATGCTCCATCTCTTTCCTTTTCTCCTTCTCTCTCTCCCTTTCTCTCTGTATCTCAATCTCTCTCTTGCTACCTCAATAGTAGTTGGAGGATCAAGCAAAGCTTCACATAGAAATTGACAGTTAAGCTGAGCCTTTAAAGAAAAGAGGAATTCTAAGGTAGTGAAACGGTACAATCCAGTAATGGGATGGCATCCAATGCAAAGACAAAGATGAAAAATGAAATGCAGTTGTGAACAACAGTTAAGAAGGCCATCCTCACTGCACTAGTGTGTTAGAAGAGGAGAAATCAGCATTAAAGCTAGAACTATGATTTGGTTGTGAAAGTTTTCTTTTGTTTGTTTAAACCCTACCTTCTGTCTTAGAGTCAATACTGTGTATTGGTTCCAAGGCACAAAAGTGGTAAGGGTAGGCAATGGGGGGTTAAGTGACTTGCCCAGGGTCATACAGCTGGGAAGTGTCTAAGGCTAGATTTGAACCCAGGCTCTCCCGTCTCTAGGCCTGGCTCTCAATCTATTGAGCCACCCAGCTGCCTCCTTGTGAAAGCTTTTTAATGCCAATCAGCAATGTTTATATTTGATCATAGAAGTAATAGGGAGCCAAGGTAGTTTACTGGAGAGGAATGCAGGACGGTTGGTTAGACCTGGGTTTTAGGATAACTACTTTGGCAACTGTGGGGAATGGTTTGGAGCAGGGAGTGACTTGATACAAGGAGACAGTTAGGAGATTCTATTGTTATATTCCAGGTGAGAGTTGGTGAAGATATGAATTAGGGTGTTGGCTATGTCAGTTAAGAAAAGGGATGAATTTTGATACTTTGTGGAGGTGGAAGTGACAATATTTGAAGCTGATTGGGTATGCCATGACTCTCAGCTGGCTTTCAAGAAAATCTTTATGAGAATTATTCACTTCTATCAAGGACATCCTTGATAAAAATGTGATATGGGAATAGATAGGCTTTTGCAAATAATATTCTACAGCAGAGCATATCTTTATGTCACGTGATTGACTGAAAGGTGCAGAGAATATGAGATCCCATTGTTTTTATTGTCCAATGATTACAAAAAAGCATTTGACTCAGCAGGACAAAATACAGCCTTAAAGGCTCTGCTCCAACAAGGTGTTTTCCCTGCATATATTAGCATCATAAAAGATTCCTTGACAAGCACAACAGAGATAACTTTATTCAATGGCCCTCTGAATGTTGATATTAAGTGAGGCATAAAACCAGTCCATGCATGCTTACCAAAGGTGATTTCTATTGTCATGGAGGATGTCTAGAGTACAGTCTAAAAGGAAGATTGATTCCTTTTAGATGGAGAGGTCCTGTGGTCTAGACCCATGACCTCATGCTGACTATTTCAGCTAAAGCAGTTGGGTGGTACAGTGGTTAGAGTGCTTGGGCATGTAGTCAGGGAGACCTAAATTCCCATATGGCCTCAGGTACTAACTAGTTCTATAATCCTGGCTAAATCAGTTAATTCCTGTCTGCCTTAATTTTCTTAATTATAAAATGGGAATAATAATGTGTAGCTCTGTAGATTGTTTTGACAATCCAATGAGATAATTAAGTGTTTGTAAAGTACTTAGCATAGTACATAGAGGTGCTTAATACAGGTTTGTTTCCTTCCTTCCTCCCTCCCTCCCTCCCTTTCTTCTCATTCCTTCCTTCCTTCCTTCCTTTTTTCCTATCAAACTGAGGATCATTTTAGAACCTCCTAAACGAAAACCATAATTACTCAAAATAGTTTAGTTTAAGTAACTACATCATATGACTTCAGATACCTACTAGTTGTGTGACACTAGGTAAGTCACTTCACCCTCTTTGCCTCAGTTTCTTCATATTTAAAATGAGCTGGAGAAGGAAATGGCAAACCACTCGTATCTTTGCCATGAAAACTCCATACAAGGTCACATAAAGAGTTGGAAACTACTGAAATGACTGAACAACAACATGAAAACAAAAAGGTCTTTTGTCTAGACTACCATATTCAGTTGGATGGATAGCTCAAAAAGCTGGTTCTTCAGCACATGTATCTCAGACAGACGTTTTAAGTGAATAATGGAACTCTGCCCCACATTGAATAGGAAGAAAAAAGTGGGCAGGATTGAATTTGGGAAATTGAGTACTTTTTTCCATAGCCTTCAGATTCTTCCTAAAACATTTCTCATTTAAAAAAAATGCTAACATTAAAGCCAACCTCAGAGACAAGAAGACCTAGGTTCAAATCCTACCCTTGACATATAGTTTATATGATTCTGGACAAGTCAATTAATCTCTCAGTGCTTCAGGCAACTCCCTAAGATGATTTCCGCTGAACAGTTGCTGATCTACATTGGTAGAGGGAATTTTTTTCTTGGGAGTTTCCTATGAAAATGAAGTCACAGGTCTTGATCAGAAAAAAAAAAAAGATATAATCAAAGAAATGTATGACTAGACAAAGAAAGGAAAAATGATGAATCCCATTGAATTAAATACTACCAATGAGAACTCAATATGAGAGGAAGTTCAGCATAGTGTAGAGAGAGATGATCTTTGAATCAGAAAGAAGAGTCCAGTTTCTGACTTACACTGGCTAGCTGTTCCTGGACAACCCATTTAAGCCCCTGCACCTCTCTTGGGTTGATTAAAATTGTAGAGTAGTTGCTGATCTGCATTGATAGAGAATTTCCTTAGTGAGATTTCTCAATATAGGTCTGGTTCCAGAACCTCCAAAAATATTCATCCATCTTCCACTTGAACATGTCTAGTCATAGTGATCTCACTCCTTCCAGAGCCAGTCTATTTTCACCTCTAAGGTTGAAAAGTTATTCTTTTTGTTGAGTTGAAATTACCTCCCAGTCAATTTCCTCTAATTCCTCCAAGTCTCACTCTCTAGGCCAAAGGAAAACAAGTCTAATCTCTCTTTCCTATGACATACGTTACACGACAATACGAGATATTTTTGGAAGAAAGTGATTTCGTTCTCTGCTCCCTCTCCTTATCTTTTACAAATCCTTCAACCACTTTCTTATAGACTCTCATTCAGTTCTTACAATAACCCTGGTAGGTAGGCAGAGTGTGTGTAGTTGTTCAGTCCTGTCTGCCTCTTCATGACCCCATTTGCAGTTTTCTTGGCAAACATACTGGAGTGGTCTGCCATTTCCCTCTGCAGAACTGGGGCATACAGTCTTAGTTTTCTCTTTTATCATATAGAGACAGTAGTAATATATTTAATTCATAGGTCTTGCAATCCTTGAGGAACTTTATATTATTATTATTATTATTATTCAACAGAAAGCAGGATCCTGGGAGACTGTAACATGGAAATTTGAATGAGTAGAGATGGAGGGACAGGTTGAAAAAGTAAAGGAAGGAGAGAAAATATCCCTGTTTGGGATACTTGAATGGGTATTTATGGTAGGAAGTCCTAGAGAGCTGAGGAATACTAGGACTCTACATAAGGTGGCCTCTAAGAAGAGAGCAATGACCTCAGGAAGGGAAGGAGGAAGGAGTGAGAGGGATGGACTGGAGAGTCTCTAAGATCCTTTCTAATGATAAAGTTCTTCTTATAGAACTCATATTTTCACCCAGACTTATCCCTTTTTTCAATTCTTCTATTCTGTCCAAAGAATCATCACCATTTTCCCAGTTACCCAGATTTGTCACCTTGGAGTCATGCTTGACTCTGCCCTCCCCTCCCCTCTCATGACCAAACGCTGGCCAAGTCATGTTGATTCTACCTCAGCAACAGCATTTACATCTATCTTTTCTCTGCCTTCACACAGGCACTGACTGCCTCATTACTCCTTAGCTAGAATGTAGCCCTGGTTTCCTGACGGGTGGCCCTGTCTTTAGTCTTTTCTTTCTATCCACATAACTGCCAAATTGGTATTCCTAAAGTAGAAATCTGATCATGTCATCCCATTCCTTAAGGAGCTTCATTGGCTATTGTGCTAAGATGGAATCAAGAAGACTTGAGTTCAAAGTCAGCCTCAGATACTTACTAATTTTTGTATGCCTCAATTTCCTCATTTTTAAAATGAGAATAATAATAACACCTATCCCTCAAGGGCCGTTATGAGGATTAAAGGAGAAAATATTTGTAAAGTGCTAGGCAAAACTTAAAGCACTTACATAAATGATAATAATATTATAATTATCATTAGTTATAAATTGGCCAAACAATTAGATACAATTTTAAAAGAATAAAGGAATTGTCTGATGGTTGAATTAAGAAAAAAATGGCTATATAAATACAGAATAGGAGAGGCCCATCAAGGTAAGAATTTGTGGGGAAAACTGGGAAAGGCATACTTTTTAGTGAATTGCAAGCTCAAGTCTAAGTTTATAGTGTGATCTGCAAGGCAGAAAAAACTAAAGTGATCTTTAGAGACTCCTAGATGGTGAGAGCTGGGCCTAGAATCAGGAAGATCCAAGTTCAAATTAGGCCTCAGACACATACTGAGTGATCCTGGGCAAGTATCCTCTCTGTGTCTCAGTTTTCTCATCTGTAAAATGGGAATAACAATAGCACCTATCTAGCAGAATTGTTTTGAGGACAAAAGGAGAATATTTACAAAGCACATCACATGCTTAAAGTACTATATAGATCAGAGCTATTAACATCTTGAACTGAATTGAGAGGTACTAAGCCAGAAAAATAATAATCTCTCTGTATTCTGCCTTGGTCAGATCACAAAAAGGAGAATTGTTTTCTGTTTCTAGTTGCAATATTTTTAGGACTAGCATTGAAGAACATTCAGCACTGGATGACTAGGATGACAAGGGCTTCAAAATGTCATATAAAGATGGAACAAAGGAATTGGGAACGTTTGTCCCATTGCAGACTTGGGAGAGGAATGTAGTAATTATTTTTAAATTTTTGAATCTATCACAAGGAGACAAAACTAGATTTATTGTGCTTGGCTCCATGGGGAAGAATGAGAAACAACAGATAAAAATTGCAGAGAAGCAACACTTGATTCAATGCGAAGAGAAACTTCCTAACAATTAGAATAGTGTTGGACCAACCAGCCTCCTAAAAAGGAGGCCATGTCAGCTTTTGACCATCCGGGTTTCTAAAGAATTGGACTAATGTTCACTGGCTCACAACCAGTTTATTTACTGTTTATAGCAATGTGGTTTTAAAATGAGCCACATTTTACTTATCACAAATCAGCAAAATGCAAATACTACAAGTTACTACCTAAGGTCTGGCCTGACCCACTGCATGATGGCCACTGGAAGAAGAGGGAACTTTTAACCTAAGTGTCTGTGAGGCCAACAAGCCTGGGAATACCCCTGATTGTTATAGGTACTGAATTAAAATATAGTTGTGCATAGGAGGACGTCAATGTTCCTGAGCTAAGTGCTTGCTAACGACTCGTGGAAAGATCTGAAAACCATTCTGTTTGCTAGTTGTTAGTTTAAAAAAAAATAGACAATTAAAGCTATCCAAAAGCAGGATGGGCTACTTTGGGAGAGGCGATGAGTTTCTCATCTCTGAAGATCTTAGAGCAGAGACTGTTGATGATATTATATTTGGACTGGTCTGGAAGTCCTCTGTGGGTCCTCTCAACTCAAAGATTCTAAAAGATGGCAACCATCAGAGAATATTAAATGAAGCAGAGATCATTTTGTCCAGACCTTTCATTTGAAAAATTGGGGTACAGATTGAGAGAAGTTAAGGAATTTGCCTCATCAGATAGCTGATAAAGAAATGAGTTGTTTTTCAATATAATAAATCTATGGTGTCATAGCTTTAGAATGGATGGAGATCTCAAGGATCATGTAGCCAAATCCCCTCATTTTAGAGACAAAGCAACTGTGGCAAAGTCAGGACTAGAATCCAGGGCTCTCAACTATGCTATCCAGTTTCACATTTTATCTGTCTCTTCTCTATCCTTCTTGGGTCTAAATGCTCCCTTGCCCCCATTTTTGCAAGCTCTGGTATTTCATAGTAACTTAAAAATATCATTCTCTTCTTTCATATCTTTGTATCCTCTTGCATGTTCATTTTAAATTTGTTTCTCTAGAGCCAGCGGCCATGGGTTTGATCTGACCCTACTATCTGCATGACTTTAAGAAAGTCATAAAACTCTTTTGGGCCTCAGTTTTCTCAATGAGGCATCAACCTGGATGACTACCCTCTTTCCAGCTATAAATTTTGTCATTCTAAAAAGGGAGAAAAGCTAGCAAAGCACCTAAAATGTAGGTGTATTCCAGAATCCAATATGGAGAAGTTTGTAAATGCTTCAAAAAAAACTGTGAAGGGGGGCGGCTGGGTAGCTCAGTGGATTGAGAGCCAGTCCTAGAGATGGGGAGATCCTGGGGTCAAATCTGGTCTCAGACACTTGCTAGCTGTGTGACCCTTAGCTCTCATTGCCTAGCCCTTACCACTCTTCTGCTGTGGAATTATTCCAAAGCAGAAGATAGGGATTAAGAAAAAAAATAAAAACCAACCCAAATAACTATGAGGAGGAATTTTCCTTCCTATACTCTTAGTCTTCCTCATTAGGTTGAACTGAATCTCTTTTGCCTTGTGCCTTCCCCTGTTGGAGTCAAACCAATTGGAGTAATTATGTTAAGCAGTGATAAATGTACTGTTTCACAAATTTTCTTCAGGTAAAATTTGACAGAGAGACATCAGCCTGTCCAACTGAGGTACCTAAGGGATTTGTAGTGCTGTCCCTGGAACATTTGGAGGTCATGTGCTTCTTGGTGGGCTTATCTTCTGGGGAAGAGCCAGAGTCATAATTTCAGGGCAGGGAGCCCAGGCTGGGAAAGCAGCTCTCCCTTTGGTTCCTGGGTGTTTAACTGGCAGCCTTACTCTTGAAGTATTAGACAATAAGGGAAGGGAAACAGTCACTGGCTCACAAATGAATTCTAATTCGTCCCTGTCCTGGGAAAGGGAAGCTAAGCCTGATTTTTTCCCCTTAGAACTAAACCTGCTAAGTATTTATTAAATACCAAGCTTTGTACTAGGTGTAGGAGTCTAAGACCAAAAACAACAAAAAAATATTTTCTCTCAAGAAACTTATGCTCTCTCTTTAAAGAATTATTTTTATTTTTTAAACCTTCTTTTTGTATCTTAGAACTGATACTAACTATCAGTTTCAAGGCAGAAGAGCAATGAGGGCTAGGCAATTGGGATTAAGTGACTTGTCCAGGGTCACGCAGCTAGGAAGTATCTGAGATCAAATTTGAATCCAGGACTTACTGTTTCCAGCCCTGGCTCTCTATCCACTAAGCCACCTAGCTGCTCCTTTAAAATTTTTTTTTAAACCCTTTCCTTCTGTCTTAGAATCAATACTAAGTAAGGGAACTTAAGTTCTCTTGAGGGAAACAACATATACAGAAATCAACTAAATGGCACAGGAAATAGAATGGTAAACCTGGAGTTGAAGACCTGACTTCAAGCCTCAGATGCTTGCTAGCTATATGACCCTGCACAAGTCACTTAATTTCTTCTTTATAGTTATTCAATTAATCCAGTGGTTTTTTTTTTTTTTTTTGTCAATCAAAAACATTTATTGAGCTTTGGCTGAGGAGTATTTATTGGTTCTTAGGATTGCCATATAGCCTCTGAATGTGATCACATGGAAATTTTCTTCTTTTTTTTCTTCTTCATCCATTTTTTTAATCGATCCATTTATTTATTTATTTATTTAGATTATTATTTTTTTTTTTACCCATGGTTACATGATTCATGTTAATCCAGTGATCTTAATGAACGAAGGTAACAATAATGAGGGCAGGTAGGTGGTGCAGTGGATAAAGTTGACTTGGAATCAGGAAGACTTATCTTTATGAGTATAAATCTGATCTCACACACTAGCTGTCTGACTCTGGGCGAGTCATGCCACCCTGTTTGACTCAGTTTCTTCATTTGTAAAATGAGTTAGAGAAGGAAATGGCAAGCTAATTCAGTATCTTTGCCAAGAAAACCTCATCTTGAAGAAGTCATGACTGAAACAACTAAAGACAAAAAAAGGATAATGTTTTAAAGCAATGAGATTGAAAACAAATTTGCATGATTGGGTTATTGACTCAATAAATAAATAATTGAAAACAAATGTACCAGTTTCCTCTTCTGTAAAAGGAGAACAGTAATAACTCTTCTCTATCTCCAACCTCTTGGCATAAGGATAAAATGAGTTATACTATAATTGTTTTGTCCCCCTTCCAGATGCTCCCAAATTGCCCCATATTCTACAAATAGCAGGCGCTTAATAAATGTTAGTTGAATGCATGAACACAAGTACTAGAGAAGCTGCTATTTAAAGGATCCTTTTTCATGAAGCCATTTCAAAAGTGTTGTCAGAGTTGATCAGGGGTGCAGGTGCTCCTGGCAAAAGGCTATATATTAAGGATAAGAAATTTCCCTCAAGGAATGGAATTGCGCCTCCTTGTAGATGTCCCATGGAGACTGGACGGAGTTTGTCCTTTCTACATGCAGAAAAAGCAAACATTTATTAATCAGATAAAGGAAAGTAAAGGGGTAGCTAGGTAGCTCAGTGAATAGAGTTCTTTCTGAGTCATATCTGGCCTCAGATACGTACTAGTCGCTTGATCTTGGGAAAGTCACTTAACCCTGTTTGTCTCATTTTCCCCATCAGGAAATGGTAAACTGCTCTAGCAACACTGATGAGAAAATCCCTAATGGAGTCATGAAGAATCAGATATTGCTGAAACCACAGAATGATAAAAACAACAAAAATCAATTAAAGGAAAGTAGAGACAAAGTAGTTATAAAAAAAGCACAAAAATAACTCAGTGCCACCCCCAGCCCCCACTTCTAGGGCTCAGAGAATAATGGCTAGCATTTCTAAACCACCTTAAGGTGTGCAAAGCACTTCTCCCACCACAATCATGTAAGGGAGAGAGTGAAAGTGCCAGCATCCCTCCTTTACAGGGGAGGAATCTAATAATCAGAGGGACAATGTTACTTGGCAAAGGTTATACAACCAGTCAGTGGCGTAGTACAGTGATGGTGAACCTTTTAGAGACCAAGTGCTCAAACTGCAACCCTCACTCTGAGCCATCCGCCTTACCCCAGACAGGGGAGGGAGGAAGCACTCCCATTGGGCTGCTGGGCAGAGGGGCAGGTAATGTGAGAAATGTCCTCAGATGTACATGGAGAGGGGCAAGGGAGCAATCCTCTCTGGTACACGTGCCTTAGGTTCGCCAACCTGGGCATAGCAGATCACCTGAGTCTAAGCTCAGAATTCTCTACACAATATTATCAATCCAATCATCTGTGAAATAAAAATAATATGATGACAAAAAATAACAACAATATTAGCTCCTATTAATATAATGCATTACAGTTTGCAAAATGCTTTATATGCCTTATTTCTTTTGGGCCTCAGAACAACTCTGTGAGGCAGGTGTTTTAATTATCCCCATTTTACAAATGAGGAAGATGAAGTTCAGAAAGTCAGGGGACTTGCCTAAGGTCATAGAACTAGTATTTTTTTTAAAGCAAAATTTGAATCCAGACCCAAAATTTTAGAAAACAAATGTTAAAAAAAATTTTTTTTACACTTAATTGGGAGAAAAATATCAATAGATTAAAAAATCCTGATTTATATCAGGATCTTGCTGATTCCTAGTTGAGCACATTATCCCTACACTGTGCTTGCTTATTCTCTATACAGGGCACAAATTCACTCTCCCAGGAAAACCAAGCCCAGGATCCCCAGGAATTTGCCATCAAGGATGTCTTCCCTAGAAGAGAAGGAGTGGGTTTCATTTTGTTCATTGTAGCTGGGGAGGGTGATAGCTGTTGCCTTCCCTTGTGGTTGTGATAAAATGCTGCCCTTCCCCAGACCCTGGTACTCCTGGATTTCTGCCTTCTAGTTATTCAATTACTCCAATGCTTTTAATGAACTGAGGTGACAGTAATGGATGATTTTTTTTTAAACAATGAAATTGAAAGCAAATTTGGATGAGCAGGCTATTAGCTTAATAAATAAATAAGCTTTTTGCATAGAGTCTTTCAGCTGACTTGGGCACATGTTCATAATTAAAGAGAAATTTGCAGGAGAAATTAATAGCCCCTATGTTTGGAGGAAGGAGGAACTTGAGGTATAAATAGTTCGTGGACTTCTAAGACCCTTTTCTACCTTCATCTCTCTCACCATTCTTTCCATTTACTGTTCATTCAATCAGAGATTTAGGACTGGAAGAGAATTTAGAAGTCATCTAGTCTATCTTCCCAATTTTATAAATGAAGAATTTGAAGTTAAGTTAACTTGTCCAACATCACATAATATGTATCAAGAAATTTAAATATTTGAACTCAGAATATTTGAATTCTGACTCTGGAGCCAGTGCGCTTTCTATTGTAGCATACTGCCTCAGCTCCTGCTAGCTATGAGTCCCTGGGCAAGTCACTTAACCCTATCTGCCTCAATTCTCCTCTGTTAAACAGGAATACTATTAGCACCTTCCTTTCATGGGCCCTGAAATGGACCTAACATTTTTTATTTAATGTGCATACTAAAATGTGTGCATATATATGTACATGCATACATATATACACATATTATCTGTATGTATATGAATGTATACATACATATATAAGTATATATGCATGTAAGAAGGGGAAGCTAGATGGCATAATCCTGGAGTCAGGAAGACTCATCTTTTTAGTAGCTGTGTGACCCTGGACAAGTCACTTAACCCTGTTTACATCAGTTTTCTCATCTATAAAATGAGCTGAAGAAGGAAATAGCAAACCTGTCCAGGATCTTTCCCAAGAAAATCCCAAATGAGATTGCAAAGAGTCAGACACAACTGAAAAGTACTGAATAACAACGAAATATATAATGGAACCACTTCATAATGCAATTTAAAGAATAAATATGAAAATATAATGGATCTACTTCATAATGTAATTTAAAAATAAATATGAAAATGAAACTCGCGCCTTCTGTTCTTAGGAAGATAACCCAAGTGGCAAACTCCTGGGTATTCAGGGCTGTATTTGCCTAGGAAAGTGAATTTGTGTTTTGTGCAGAGTGACCAAGGTGTAGGGAATAGAATGCTAAACTGGGAATGAGGAAGACATAGCTACAGATCTTGCCTCAACATTTCCTAGTTCTATGACCTTGGACAAGCTGTTGTGGGAATAAAATGAGATAATAATTGTAACTTTTTTTGCAAATCTTAAAATGTTATATAAATGTTAGATGGTTGTGGCATTGTTAGTTACTACTATTACTGCCACCAGATGCCATTTTATGCTTGGAATACCCTCCTCTCCAACCTCCATGTTTATCTGGTGAATTTTTATCCATCCTTCAAGGTCTGTTTCATATGCTACATGCTTATTGAGCCCTTCCTTGATCATTACATTCAGAAATGATCTTTTCTTCCTCTGATTTCACATAAACTTGATATTTTTTTTTTATGTACTTGGCTTTTTCTATTGTATAGAAGACTTATTTTTTGTATGTATCTTCTCTCCCTTTAGACACCAAGCTTCAGGACAGGGTCTGTGCCTTATTGATCTTTGAGTCTCTTCCAGTAGCTAGTTCAGGGTTTGGTACAAAGAAGTTATTTCATCAATTTTTGAATGTTATTGATTTTTAAAAATTTCTTCCTATCATCTGCTTTCAACCTGACTTTATACTCATCCATTTCTCATCTAACTCAGTATCATTTATACATTCATAGAATTTGAAACTGGAAATAACCCATTCAGGTGCAGATGGAAAACTGAACCCTGGAGAGAGGAAGTGGTTTGTGTAAAGTTACATAGCAGTTGGGATCAGAACCCTGGGCTCTTGTTTCAGTAGTCTTTTCATTACACTGTATCTCCAATCTACTGTGAATCAAATCATATTTTTGCTGCTATCTCCCATCACATTGTTTTATGGAGTAGCCTGAGAGAAAGTAGACTATAATAAAGGCATGTTATTTATTCTCTGGCCATTGCATTATGAAGTGGTTCCACTATATTTATCCATTTTAGTATATGTATTAAATAAAAGTATTAGGTCTATTTTAGAATACACACAAGGGTAATTCTTTCTTTTTTTTTTTAACTCTTACCTTCCATCTTAGGATCAATTCAGTGTATTAGTTCCAAGGCAGAAGAGTAGTAAGGACTAGAGTAATGGGGATTAAGTGACTTGCCTAGGGTCACACAGCTAGGACATGTCTGAGGCCTAATTTGAATCCAGGACCTTTTGTCTCTAGGCTGGAGGAAGTCACCTCAATGCCCCAAGGATAGTTTCTTTACCAAGATTTTTAGATTTCACTTGACCTACTGCATAGGAACAAGGGGAGAAAGTTAAAAAGAGACAATTTAGGATTAGTTTGAATAAAAGCTTCTGAAACATTAGTGTCCAGAAGTAGAATGGGCTCTTTCCCTGGAGTGGTCAAGCAAAGTCTAAATGACCTCTGGACAAATGGAGGGAAGCTTTATTCAGGAGGAGATCTGGTGGTATCTGAGGTCACTCAATTCTCTGAGTTTGTGAAATAACAGTATAATATTTTGTATCCTATGGCTACAACAAAACTATTTATTGATGATGATGATGGAGTGTTTCCCACTTTATATTCCAATATGTTTACAAATTTGTGATCTTACAGCCATGCATTGTTCTCTTCAATGATGCAGATTGAAATTCTTATATGGTTTGCCATCCTGTGTGATTCTTACCCATTCTTCTACAGGTCAATAGCAGGAAGTTCACCCAACAGACTGGGGCTTATTCTTGAATTCCCTTGAGATCTTAAAGACTCAAGGAGACCATCAAGTTTGTCCATCAGTGATCCACTCTTGCTATGGGCATGATCAGCCCATCTTCACCCCCCCCCAAAGAACATGATGATAACCATGAAAAATCTGGTTATTTTCTTATGTGGGAGAGATTTATATTTATTTGGACTTTCAGGATTTTGGTTCAAAACTTAGTTCTTCTCATTTATTTTCTGTATAACCTTGGGTAAGAGCCTTCAATTCTTTCGGCCTCCATTTCCTCACATATAGAATGGAGGGGATGGACTAGACACTAGATAGTTTCTAGATAGTATAAATCCTATTACTGACACAGAGATGTGGTATGAAGGGATTCCCTAAGCATTGCAAAGAAGCCCATCTCTCTAGGTAGTTTATTTTTCTAACCATTCGGCCATGAAAAAGTAGTAGCTATTTGGCTTTCTCCTAGGCACTGCCTTGCCTCTAGCCTGTGACTAAGTCAAATCATCATTCTTTAAACAGATTATAAACATTTGCCAGGGAATTAAGTTGATGGATAACACTGGATTGGTTTGGATGCTATGCAATTCAAAAACATGCGATGCTGACACTTTTAGCCTTGCAATCTCTGCTCATATATAGCTTTACAAGGTAAGCCGGTTAAAAGAAGATCAAATAAAATGTAGGCTTATTGATTTAACTGACTGCAATAAGCTAAGGCAGGCTTTCTGAAAGTCACTTAAGGAAAAGGCCATTCTCCCTCCCCCAGATTCTGGGGAATGAGTAAGGAAAATGTGCAGCCTCCTCTTTTCTATTCTCTCAGAAGTTTGCATTTTCCAAGCTGGTTCCTACCAGTAAGCCTGTGATTGTGTGTTAACTTGAGTCATTCTTAGGCTGGCTGCCATTTGAGGAGAGTTTTCTCTTATACTGCAAATGGCTGAGAACTGGAGACACTACTCTTTCTGACAAATGGCATGTCACAGCTGACAAGTGGAGCTGTTGACATGCCTGGTGCTAAGGATGGATCAGGGAAAGTGAGATGAATGATGTTAGGGTTAATGAAGGGCAAGTCACAAAACTCTAGGGCTTTCCAACCTTCCCACTTGCTTATATGTTGATGTCTTCTTTCTAGGACATGAGTGTGGGTACCCTGATCTGAAATGCCAACTCAATAACAGAGCCCTAAGAAAATCTGAGAAAACTGTTGCATCTTTGCTAGACCGAGTGCTACTGTGAGGGGATTTGGGTTCCAGTTTGGGCTCTACTGCCTGCTATCTGTATGACTTTTGGCAAGTTATTGAATATCTCCAGACTTTAAACTTAGATGGTTAGAGAGCACCTAGGTGGTTCAGTGGACAGAGAGCCAAGCCTAGAGATAGGAGGTCCTGGGTTCAAATATGACCTCAGATAAGTCCTAGCTACATGATTCTGGGCAAGTCACTTAATCCCCATTGCCTAGCCCTTACTGCTCTTCTGCTTTGGAACCAATACACAATATTGATTCCAAAATGGAAGGTAAGGCTTTAAAAAAACTAAATTAAATTAAAAGTTTAAGCTAAATAACCTCTGATATCCTTTTCAGCTCTAGAACTATGATTCTATTTTTATAATGTTTTTTTATCTCATTATTCATTTGAAAATGCTGCCTTCAAAGTTACCAATGGTCTCTTAATATCTAAATCTAATTATATCTTTCCAATATTCATCCTTAACTACTCTGTAGCATTTAACTCTGTTGGTTACCCTTTCTTCTCAAATAGTCTCTTTTCTCTAGGTTTTTGTGTTACTTCTTTCTTACAGTTCTTTTCCTACCTATTTGACCACTCTGTCTCACTGTCTTTACTGGTTCTTGGTTCTTGTCATGCTCAATAATCATGGTTATCCCTAAGACTCTGCCAAGGGCTCTCTTCTTCTTCTACTTTTTTTTTTTTTTTTGCTGACCTCAATTCCCACTGTATTAACTTGTCTCTGTGCATATGGTCCCCAGATATGTATAAATATGTCTAGTCTTTTCTTCTGAGTTATAATCTCTCCTATGTGTGCATGTGTGGCCTGGAATGTGTGTGAGGCCTGGAAATCAGGAAGACTTATCTTGCTGTGTTCAAATCTGGCCTCAGATACTTACTAGCTGTGTGACTCCAGGAAAGTCACTTAATCCTGTTTGCCTCAGTTTCCTTACCTCTAAAAGGAGCTGGAGAAGGAAAAAGCAAACCACTCCAGTATCTTTGCCAAGAAAAATCCAAGGGGGGTCATGAAGAGTAGGACACAACTGGACCACAACCACCAACATAATCACCTACCACCTATTGAATTGAAATGTCCTGTAGGTATCTGAAATTTTACATCCTCCTTGGTGGCACAGTAGATAGAGCATTGAATTTGGAGACAGGAATAATGAATCTGGTCTCAGACACTAATTATGTGACCCTGTATAAATCACTTATATCTCTGTCTGCTTCAGTTTCCTCATCTGTAAAATAGGGATGATGATGATAATAGCACTGCTCTTCCAGAGTTGTGAGGATAAAATGACAGTAGGATTGTAAAGTGCTTAACAAAGTGCCTGGCACATTATAAGTGCTATATAAATGTTAGCTATTATTGTTATTATTAATAATAGTATTCTCCCCTAAAACCTTCCAACTTTTTAATTTCCCCACTACTTATGAGGGCACTACAATTCTCTCCTATTTTCCAAGTCAACCAAGATTTCAATTTAGTTGTCATCCTTAACTTCTAACTTCATATATCTAATGTGCTGCCACATCTTGTCATTTTTACCTTAACAACATTTCTCATGTGTCCCCTTCTCTCTACCCACATAACTACTACCATAGTGTAGCCTATCATCAACTCTTACTCAGACTATTTCAATAAATTTCTAATTTAGTCTCCCTGCCTTAATCCTCTCTCAACTCTAATCCATCATCCATTCAGAGACCAAAGTGATTTTTCTAAAGCATATGTCTGATCATGTCACCCCTTACTTAACACATTTTAGTCACTATTTATTATTTTAGAGTAAAATGTTAAATCTTTTCTTTGGCATTTACATCTCTTCATACCTTGGACCTTTCCTACATTTCTAGTCTTCTTAAACTTTGCCCCTTTTAACACACTTACTGATCCAGTCTCATTGCTCTATTTGCCATTCCTGGTTTTTTTTTTTTTTTTAAACCCTTACCTTCCTTCTTAGAATCAATACTGCGTATTGTTTCCATGGCAGAAGAGCAGTAAGGTTTAGGAATTGGTGTTAAGAGACTTTGCCCAGGGTCACACAGCTAGGAAGGGTCTGAGGCTAAGTTTGAACCCAGGACTTCCCGTCTCCAGGTCAGGGTCTCTATCCATATCTACTAAGCCATGTGAACTGGAATGATCTCCAGGAATTGATGCAGAATGAAAGGAGCAGAACCAGGAGAACATTGTACACAGAGACTGATACACTGTGGTAAAATCGAATGTAATGGACTTCTGTACTAGCAGCAATGCAATGACCCAGGACAGCTCTGAGGGACTTATGAGAAAGAACTCTATTTACATTCAGAGGAAGAACTACAGGAGTGGAAACACAGAAGAAAAACAACTGCTTGAACACATGGGTTCTGTGTGTGGGGGAGGAGAGTGTCCTGTTGGTACCTAGCTCAGGCCAGTCCATCAGCTTCCCAACATCTCTGTTATTACAAACATAACAGTTTTGGCGAGCCAGCTAGGAGATGAACCTAGAATCTTCTGATGTAGACATGATTGGGATGTAGACTCTTAATGACCACCCTAGAACAATTATCAATAATATGGAAATAGGTCTTGATCGATGACACATAAAGAAACCAGTGGAAATGCACATTGGCTACTGGGGGGGGTGAGGGGTTGGGGGGAAGAGAACAAGAACATGAATCATATAACCATGGAAAAAATTTTTTTAAAAAATATAAAAAAAAATAAATAAATGTTTCTCCTGACCCCATGATGGTAACTGGCTGTCTTCTCATATCTGGAATGCTCACCCTCTTTATATTTAACTCTTAGTTTCTCTGACTTCTTTAAAACTCACCTCAAATCCCACTTTCTACATGAAGCCTTTCTCATTCTCCACTCTTCCCAACTGCTAGTGCCTTCCTTTGAGACTCTCTTCCATCTAATCTGTATATATCTTGTATGTTCTAATTATTTACCTGCTATCTCCCCCAGTAGAATATAAACTCCTTGAGGGCAGAGACTATTAAAACTTTTTAACATATATTTTCAGCTAAATAGCATTTCTTTCCTTTCTCTCTCCCCTCTATCCTCCATTCAGAAAAGAAAAAAGAAAGAAAAAAAACCACACACTTGTAGAAAATACGCAGTTAAGCGAAACATTCCCACAGCGACAATGTCTGAACATGTGTGTCTCATTGGCAGGGACTGGTTTTGTCTTTCTTTGTAATCCTAGCACTTAGTACAGTGCTTGACACCTAGTGAGATCTTAATAAATGCTCGTTGACTGATTGATTGGCAGAGCATGATCCTATGAATACTCACTTGGACAACAGTCACCCTGCAATTAAACTTCTGAGTGAAGCTTCTCTACTGAAGATTTTGAATACGGTTCTACCCAGCAGCAGGAAGGGCTTGATGGTCTCTTTTCAGCCCTAGACTTCACTGTATTAAAAAAGGCAAGTGATAAACAACACATGCTTCTTTTGGTTCGCAAAACCAAAAGCAGAGGACTAGCCAAAAAGGGGGAAAAAAAAAAAAGCTTCTGCTCCAAACGGAAGTCATTTCATGTTGTGGCTGCTGCCAGACACTATACATCAGAGCTCCGCTTTGCTGGAAGCCCAGGAACTCCAAGAAGGAGAGAGATTTGTTGCCTAAGGGCCATCGGGCAGGCGTGTTTACATGAAAAGCTGGACAAAGGATGAGAAACACACAAGGTATTTCTCACAGGGGTCCCTGTAGCATTTCTGAAGACAACTCCCCGAATTAGCCTTCCAGGGAAAGAGAGATGCCCGCCACAGCCTGGTTTAGAGCAGTTTGTTGTTCTTCTTGATGCAGGCCCATTTTGGAGCTGTTGTTGCTGCCATCGCCGCTGTCAGGCTTCAGGGCTGCTAGTCGTCTTGGTGAAATGGAAAGTTTTTATTCAAACACTCAAGCTCCTTGGTCACAGATATGAAATTCCTTGTTCATTTTCTTGCCCCGAACAAGCCACTGCTTCCTCAGTCCTGCAGCAGAATTGATAACATCCAGTAATCAAACGGAGCTATTGACTTCTGCCGCCACGGTGCCGCCGCCGCACCAGTCACATTGGGAAATTACAGATGGCACCCATTACGGCGGAATTGTGATAAAAAATGATTAAGGACATTTGTTGCTCCGAGCATTTTTAGTTAGCTGTGACGAATGGCTCCATCGGCCCTTTTCAGTAATGACAGTATGCATGAGAAAGTAAAGGCATTTTAAGATCACTTATGGTGAATTATATAAGTGATGGCTATTGAACCATTAATCACGTTGGAAATGTTAGGAGCCAATGAAGCAATATCTCTAGGATGGTGTTCTGTCGCCTACTGTTTTTATGTGTGTGGTGAAAAATGGGATTTTTGTAACCATGATGGATGGGTCTCGTTCAGTTTTGGTTATGAGAGGCACTGGTTTTCCCTCCTGTTCAGGTGAGCCACCTGAGTGGATTTCCCCAGCAGAGGCCACTGTGCCTCTGCCATTAGCCTGGCTGACTTTTATTTTGCCAAAGCACCGATGGGGAATGAATCGGCACAGATATGATTTCGTACTTGGTATTCTGCATGGACACCATGACTGACATGGCAATTATAGGTTTTTGCATTGTTTATGCCTCTCTAAAAGCAGAGTAGAGTGCTCTGAACCATTGGTTGAAAGGATCTTTGGTAGGGTTCATTACAATGTATAATTGTATTTACCCTTTAAGGCTCCGGGAGTATTTGTGCGTTTCACCGCACTCACAATTTTCACTTTGCTGGTAATTAAATCACTGATTGAATAAAAAAAAAATCCAAAACATCAAATCATTTTTCTAGAGTGATCTAACATGGCTCAGAAGTACTTACATAAGCGTTCCCAATTCTCTGTCCCTTTCCATTTCCCCAGCTCTGATCAAGGGCAACCAACATGTTGATTTTGTGCCTGGTTTAGAGAAAAGGTGTTTGAATCCATGTTGTACTCTGTCCCTGCCCAGCATTGACCATCTGCTCTTTGGGGTGCTACAGTGAGAGAGCAAAGATTCACACTAGCACTCCCTTAGGGTGTCCCCGCAGTGGTAGTGGCACTTGGAAAGTGATTGGGAATAGAACCAAATAGGGCTCATTACTTGGTTTTTCTCCCCCATAATTTCTGTGCATACAGTAGATACTTGACTGTCTTATTACATCTTTGGGTGGAATAGTACTTGATATAGTCACTCACTATAGTGACCTGTGTAGGGAAGCGATTATTTCCCAGCCACACTTTCCCAAGAAGCTTTGGAAAGCAACTGGGGTAGTCTTGCACCCCTCTCCTGTATTGGGAAGTCATTATAGGGAAAGCCAAAATTAAGAATTCAGGAACCCAGGGTAAATTTAGTTGGGAAGGAGATAGGGTTCATAGAATGATCCACCTTGATTATGTACAGTCGTGCTGGGTAACCCACAGGAAAGGGTATATGTGGAGGAGATGGGAGGATGACAATTTTGGGGGGTCAGGGAGGAGATAGAATGCAGGTTGAGAGAGAAAGAGAGAGAGAGAGAGAGAGAGAGATCACACTAGTTCTATGTGGCTAGCATGAAATTTGGAGGCATAGGACAAGGGTGCATGCTTTTTTTAGATGTCGATGCCCTGGGAAGAAACTTGGGTTATATGTCTTTCATAATGTCTCTAAGGCCACAGATTGATAAATGGTCAAAGGATATGAGTAGGCAGTTTTCATAGGAAGAAATCTAAGCTATCAATGTGAAAAAATTATCAAAATCATGGATAATTAGAAGAACTCAAGTTAAATATCTCTGAGGTTCTACTTTATACCCATTAGACTTGCAAATTTGACAAAAAAAGAAGTTGACCCTTTTCAATACTTGATATTATCAGGGCCTCAGCTCCTGAAAGGGAGAAAGGCTGACACAGGGAAAGGAAAGGGACTCAGTTTCTTTGGAGACCAATGACAAAATTTTACTAACTTGCTGTTTTTTGGAGAACCAAAACCCTGGGGAGTGAGAGAAGAGAGATAGGTGGAGGCTTAGGTATGTTATTTTCTGGCAAATTCAAGTGTATCAAACCTTAAATTCATTTATTTTTATCATAAACAGCATTAGGAATTGAGGCAACTACAGCCTGGAAAAACTTGGTTGAAAATTAAACATTGTTATCTCACTGTTTGAATAGAAGTATATAGCTATTATCATTTTTCTTTGGTAGTAGGATGGAATTCTAAACATCAAAACCATTTTTATATATCCATACTTTTTCTAACATAAAATGGGTGATGAAGAATGAAATATCTGTTTGCTTTAACAATTAGACAAACATTTCTTAAAAGCCTCCTAAGTACTGGCTGATGCTAGCACTGTGTGGGGTGCAGAAGGTACACCCCACTGCCCTGCTCTTAGGGAGTTTATAATCTAATGGGAGTGGTATGGGTAGCAGGAAGTCTCCCAAGAACACAAATAAGGATGATTCAAGGATGACTGAAGTCCAAGCAAGGAAGCTATGAGAAATGAGATTTCCTTCACATGTACCTTGACTGCATTTTAATTGTTATGTGGAAGAGACAGTATAAGATAATGTAAAATCCAAGCTTGGAGTCAGGAATATCTAGCCTCAAGTCTCCCTCTGATATGTACTGGCTTTGTGTACCTGGGCAAATCTTTTATCCTCTTGGTATCATCGACAACTCTTACATTTTATACATTGCAGAATAGTTGCTTTTCTGTGAAGTTCTCTACTCCATAAGACTCATGGATTCAGGCCCCCTGTGCTTCCACCCGATCATAAAAGAAATTAAATAATAAATAGATGGAAAGATGAAGGGGACATCAGATGTCCCCTAGTCCGTGCCCTCATTTTATTGACAGGTTCTAAGAGCCAGAAAAGGGAAGTGATTTGCTAAAAGGTCACAGGTAATTGATGGTAGAGCCAGGATTTGGACCCAAGTCCAACATTTCCAAAGTCAGTCCACGATTAAGACAAATTGCTTTCTCTAGTTAAGAACACTGAGTTATGGTGCCTAAAAAATTGGAAATGGAATAGATGTGCTTTTAGAGGAATCAGAGATATTCAGTGCTGCTGATTTCAGAGGGTTGCATGGAAACTGGAGGAAAGATTTGGCCCAATGTTGGTTTGTCTGATTTGGTCAAGCGTCTTGAGAAGGATGCTAATGGAAAGCTAATGATGTGCTGGCAGAGAGGGCTTCACATTGAAGGTAAGGTAATACCTTTAAAATCCATAAAATGTAATTATGTAGAGATCATGGCCCATTATATGATGCCATCTCATGACACCGTGCTGGATTGTCACTCAAGTGGAAAAGGACCTTTGTAGTGAATCTCCTCGGAGAGACAGCCTCTCTCCATTATTTCCAATAAAGTGAATCTTTACTATAGAGCACTTAAGTTAATAGTACCTTATGACACTGTCTGAATCTTTCAATGAAATAAAAATGATTATAAATTAAGTGGAACTGCCTGTACCCTTACAGGGAATATATATACACACTTGATGTGCTTGTTAGATCAGTTGTTCCAAGCTAGTCAGGCTTTAAGTGAAGAGTGAGTACAGAGAGATTAAATTTGTTGAGACACAGAGATGAATACTGAAGACCCTGATAATCTAGTCTTTCCTCTATTACTCTGAATACCTTCTTCTATCCTGCCTCTCCTCTACTCCATTAAAAAATTTGAGGAGGTCCCCAAACTATCTTCCTAGGATTTCAGCTGTGTGTGGGAACTCCTAGTGTGGATTCTCCCTTCCCTGATACAAATTGGTATCTCAACTGTGATTTAGATGAAGCAGTGGACAGAAAGCTAGTCTCCTTAAATTTGAATCTGGCTTCACATTGGGTGACTGTGGGCAAGTCATTTAACTTTTATCTGCCTTGGTTTTCTCAACTATATAACAGAGATAACTATGACACCTACATCCCAGGGTTGTTGTTATCTTGTTTGATCAAATAAGATAAGATTTGTAAAATGTTTAGCACAGAACCTGGCATACATTGGGCACTTAATAAATACCTTTCCCCACCTTACATTTATATTGTTAGAGCTTTGCTCCAGGGGAGGAGAGCCCTGAGAGGTTAAGTGACTAGTACACCATCACAAAGCTGCTATGGAATAAATACCTTTGCTCAAACACTGGCTTTTAGAAAGAAACTAGAACTTCTTCTGACAGGTAATTGAAGACTGACTTAACCACAAAATTGCCTGTGGAATTAAGTGTGATGTTAGTAAGTCACAGTAAGAAAGCTATTATTTGGATTTCTCTTAGAGAACATTTTTTCTTCCCTTAGTCAGATGTGCAAGTTTAGATTTAAATGCCAGAGAACCTTGGGCATTTTATTCTTCACTCAGCACAGAAGCTGAAATAGTGGACAGAGTTTTAAGGAGATAGCACTGGATAGTAGGAAAGGCACTGGACAAGGGATAAGGAGCCTTAGGTTCTGGTGGCAAATGGCAAGCATCCGTGCCTATTAGCTATTAAGCTCTCTGCATGGGGGGAAAGGAATGTGCCTGCCCTCATGGGGCTTAACTTTATCAGGGAAGATGTAGGGATGCTATAAGACTCAATTCATTTAAAGCATATTGCAAACTTTAAAACACTAAGTAAAGACAGTTATTCTTATTGATGAGGCCAGCAATACCAAAATGACCATGTGGTGGCCCATTTGGCTGAATATAAACCTGAACTGGGGTTCCTGGGTAGCACAGTGGATAGAGTTCCAGGACTAGAGTCAGAAAGACCAGAGTTCAAATTTGACCTCAGATATTTAGTAGGTGTATGATCCTGGGCAATTAACTCCACCCTACATAAAAAGTGTGTGTGTGTGGGGGTAGGAAATGTCAAATCATTTCAGTATCTTTGTTAAGAAAACCCCATGGTTGGGTGGTCCATAAGGTCATGAAGAATCAGACATGACTAAACAATAACAACAAGAGCTGCACTAGATAAAGATTCTTTTATTGTGACATTTTTATTTCTTCTGCCTCTTCTTGTTCTGCTACTGCTGCTGCTGCTGCTGCTGCTGCTGCTACTACTACTACTACTACTACTACTACTACTACTACTACTACTACTACTACTACTACTACTACTGCTACTGCTATTAGCTAATATTTATATTAGTTAATACTAATATTTATATAGTACTTACTATATACCAGGCACAATGTTAAGCACTTTATTGTTATTATCTCATTTGATCCTCACAACAACCCTGGGAGGTTGGTGCTATTATTATCTGATTTTTACAGATGAGGAAATTGAGGCAAACAAAGGTTAAGTGACTTTTCTGGGGGACACAAAGCTAGAAAGTGTCAGAGGTTGAATTTGAAATCAAGTCTTCCTGATGTCTGATTTTCAGCTTCCATAAATTTCATTCTTTATGCAGATGATTTCAGAACTACATATCTAGCCCTCATTTCTCTCTTGAAATTCCATCATGCGTCTACACGTTGATTTTTTAAATTTGATATTCCATGGATATTTCAATCTCGACATGTTCAAAATAGAACTTATCAGATTCCCCTTTCCCAAACTCAACCCACTGAACTTCTCTACCTCTGTTGAGATGACCCACATTCTTCCAGTCACTCATGTTTTCAACCTTGATATTTTCTCCTACTCCTTACTCTTCCTCACCAGAATCTTGTCATTTTCACACTCACACCTTTATGGTCTATCTCCTCTTCAGTCTTACAACTACTTCTCTCCTTAGCTCAGCCTGTCATCACTGCTTCTCTTAGGTCTCCCTACCTCAAGTCTTTCCTTACTCCAATCCATCCTTTACATAATGGCTAAAGGGATTTTTCTAAAGCCCAGGTCTGACCATGTCACGATTCTACCCAACAAAAACTCAAATGACTACCTGTTTTCTTTAGTGGAATATAAATACATTTATTTGGCTTTTAAAGAAAGCTCTGTATAATCTGATCCCAACCTAGTTTTCAAAACTTATACATTGCTCCCTTTTCCATAGTCCGATGTCTGACCATAAAGCCCTTCTTGCTGTTCCATGTGTGAACATGACACCCCATTTCTTACTTCCGTGTCTTTGCACTGACTGACTTCCATGCCTGGAATGTATTTTTCATCTCCAATTTTTATTCTCTTGTCTATCACAATACTCAGCTCACTTGTCATCCCCTACATGAAGCTTTTTTCCTGATCTTTCCAACTCTTAAGGGCTTTTCCCATTGAAATAACCCTTTATATTCCTTATATGTACTGATGTACATTCATGTTATCCCTGAGTAGAACATAAGCTCCTCGAGGGGAGAGACCACTTCATTTTTGTCTTTGGATCTCTAGTACCTAGCATAGTTGCAGTCACACAGCACACAAATGCTAGTCAGTGTTTTTGTTTTTGTTTGTTTGTTGTTACTGTTTTTATTGCTACCCTGTCATAGGTTTTGGATCTTTTGGATTAAAAATCCGGTCCCTTAAAAGTTTCATTTCTCCTGCCACAGTATCATGTTTTGCCCTAAAATCTTCATACTGCATTATTTTTAGTGGAGAGCTAGGGACTGAAGGAAGCCCAGATATAAGGTCAGACACACTGGATAGCTTTGAAAGCTGCTGGTCAGTCTTATATATTTCTAAGAAAAAGTAGACTACATATGGTAGAAACTTAATTTCATATACTATATTCTTTTTCTGCTAATATAGATATATATACACATATTTACAAACACACATAAGTAAATATCTATTCTACTTGTTGTTTGTCCAGAATAGAAATAAAAATGTAGGGTTGGTTTTTTTTTTCCTATTAGATGAAGTCTATTTACCTTTTAGATTCTCTTTTTTCCCCTGTATGCATTTAAAAAATGATCCTCTCCCTCTATGGTTCTCTTGGCCTTCTTTTTTTGAATTTCTTCCTCTCTTCCTTTCTCCTAGTGATTAAAGTGAAGCTAGCAATTAGTAACTAGGAGAATTAACTCTGTTCTGCATCCTTTAAAGGCTAGCCTGATGCTTTTCAGGCTTACCCCTGTATTAATGCATTTATAAAAGTTGGAGATGAAAAATACAATGATGAATTGTGTCAGCCAAGCCACTTTTTTTCTGAAGCTTTGGTTTCCTACTATCATTCCTGTGAATTCTGTCATAAAAGCACATTCAACAACCTGTGGTGGGGGTGGTAACACAAGAAATGCTTTGCTTGGTGGCTTATCACAGCATGGAGAACTGAAGGGACTCTTTTGGCCCTAGATATTCTCTTTAAACCACATGACAAACCCTTAGCCCAAACTCTACTCTAAAAGCTGGACTATTTGAAAGCTCATTATAGCTATATGCAATTTTGCAAATCTGGCTTTGCATTTTTCAACCTTGATTTGTCTATTATTTATTTAAATTTAACAGCCATTGGGGGCACAATACTTTAAAAGCAGCATTGACAAAGCAGAGGAAGTATGTTTTTGGGGAACCTATAGAAAAATAAAGGATTTAGACCTCATGTATGGTCCATATGTAGTAAAAGAGAAAGAACACTTTACTTAGAGTGACAGGACCTGGAATCAAAACCTCTCTCTGACACTTAGTGTATGATAACTTCTCTGAATCTCAGTTTCTTCGTTTGTAAGATGAAAGTATTAATGCTTACCTTACCTGCCTCACAGGGTAGTTGTGAGGATCAAAGGAGAAAATCAATATTTCACTTTCCAACCATAAAGCTCTATAGAAACACAAAAATCAATTTTAAGGACGTAGAAATGTTTAGCTTAGAGAAGAGAAAACGTAGGCTGCATGTGATCACCATTTTCAAGTCTTTAAAGGCTTTTGTGAGGAGGGAGTATGCTTTATCTGTGTGGCCATGGAAGACTGAACTAGAAGAAAAGGTGGGGAAACTACAGGGAGGCAGATTTCAGGTTAGTATAAGGAATACTATTCTAACAATGAGAATCATTCCAAGATGGCCAAGGCTGCTTTGAAAGCGAATGAATTCCAAAAAGAGATTGGTGAAGATGGCAGGGGAATAGAAAGAAGAACAGAGCCATGTCCTCCCCTATATCTCTTCCAAAACAATCTAGGAAATACACAGAATGAGCTGTAATCAATAAATATAAACATAAAATCACGAGTCATTTTACCCCCAACTCAAGTAGGCAAAGAGACACAGATAGAGAAGTCTGTGGACATTGTGAATGAGATCTTGTTGGGATCAGCCTTGCAGAGCATTCTAGCACAGGGGTGGAAAGAGCACCAAGACTGTGTGCATCAGGGTAAAAAGAGGTGTCAGATCCAAATAGAGAGGCTTGAACTTGGCAGGAGGAAGGAACAAGTATCAATTGACTAGTCTGTCTCTTACTACTCAATTTCAAGACATACATCCAGTGGGCTGAAGAGAGTTCCTATACCTAAGGAGTAGCATTCTAGGGTTAAGGAACTGTTGTAGGCTTTAGGTTATGTACTCAGCAAGACCAAGTACATGAAAGTAACTATGTGGATCTGACTCTGGAAATGAAGGGGCACTCAGTTCTAATCCCTAGCCTAATCAGAAGCCTGCAGGGAAATGACTAGGGCAGGAAAGAGGAACCTGTAGTACTATCCCTCTTAGATAGCAGAGGTGGCAGACACTGACTGAGTCCAGCTGCATTTTATTGAAACTCTAATCAGAGCCAAGACTACAGATATATTACTCAAATCCAACCCAGGACATGAGACTGTCAGAGCTCAAATAGGAGAATAGTGGTCAGACTGTCCATGATCAGACCACTTTGGGAACACTGAAAGTTTATAAATTCTAACACTGGACTGTTTCTGAGATCATGGAATCATCAATACTCAATATCCTAAGAAAGCAGCAGCAGGGTCCAAGAGGATACAAACTCAACTTTGAAATACCCTTCAAAAGTTCAGAAAGTAGATTAGAAGGATGAGCAAAAAGAAAAAGGTAGGGGGAAGCCCATTATAAAGAGCTATTATAATGAATGATAGGAATGCTCAAGATGCAAACAAAGAGAATGACTCTAAGACATCTCTAAGAAAGCCCAGAGAATAAATATATTGGGAAGGAAAGGGTCTACCAGTACCAGATTTCATATACCTCACAATAATCATTAAAACAATTTAGTACTGGCTAAGAGATAGAGAAGTGTTGATCAGAGGAACAGATTAGATACAAGATACAAAAGCAAAAGTCCAGTTTTTAAGAATCCCAAAGATCATAGCTATTGGAGTAAGAAATCACCGTTCAATAAAATCTGGAAATCAGACTGGCAAAAACTAGGAATAGACTAATATCTCAAATACAACGGGTGACATTTTAAACAAGTTGAAAGAGCAAGGAAAAAATTATATGTCAGATCTATGAATAGTGTAATGTGACAGAACAAAGGAGAGAAAGTAAAATCTTTACAGAAATGGAAAATTTTATTTATAAAATTTTTAGAAATTGTACAAACAAAACTAATGTACCTAAAGTTCGAAAGAGAAGAGGGTTAACTTGAAAAAAAAATCTTTGCAGTAATTTTTTTCAATAAAGGTCTCATTTGGGAAGATGGCAGCTTAGGTGGAGCAAATCTTAAAACCTCCACCCCATTTCCACACAGAGATAGAAAACAATGTGCTTTGAGAAGAAAGAGGACCAAATCTAACAACAGGACAGAAGTAAAGGTCTCATTTGGGAAGATGGCAGCTTAGATGGAGCAAATCTTAAAAACTCCACACTGTTTCCACACAGAGATAGAAAACAATGTGCTTCGAGAAGAAAGAGGACCAAATCTAACAAAAGGACAGAGCAGGGGGATCCTACTGCTGGACAGCTCGAGAGGTACACCAAGAAAAAGGCTTGAATTCTTGAACTGTCAGGTCTGAGGGTATAGAAGGGGAATCCCAGGACCCCTTTCCCACATGCTGTGCAGAGTCTCCAGTGGCCCCTGAAATCTCCCAGTGGGCAGGTGCACCAGCCTGGAGAGAGGGCCTTGCTGGTGCCGGACTTGGACTTGGGGAGTTGAACACAGACACTGGGGAGATGGCTAGAGGAGAAAGCCAGAAAAACACAGCAAAAAGGCTGGGAAGATGGCATCTTAGATGGAGCCAAACCTCAGACCACCTGGCTTTACCACACGGAGATAGAGAACAAAGGGCTTCAAGAGGAAAAAAACCAAAACAGGTCAAACAGCAGGACAGAGCAGGACAGCTGAGTGAAAACACTCCATCTTGTCCCCCCACTTCTTTTTTTTTTTTTTCCTCTCAAGGTTTTAGCCTCAGGGCACAATAAACAATACAGACTAATCCAGTCCAGGCTTAATGCCATCAACTGGACTGACAAGAAGTCTTCATAGGGCTGGGAAACTCTAACACCCCTCCCCCATAGACTGCAGAGAATGTAACTACAAACCTCCATTGCCAGCTGAGGGAAGATCTTTCATCAAAGCTCATTAAATCCATCTGATTAAACTAGCAGAACAGAGAAGGAAAAAATATGAGTAAACAACAGAAAAAGAGAAAAGAAATGACAATTGACAGCTTCTTTCCAGGAAGTGAAAAGAGAGCAAATGAAAGAAGAGGAGGAAGCTCCAGCGAATTGGACACAGGCTTTGGAAGATCTCAAAATTCAATTAACTCAAGAACTTCAGAAATTCAATGAAGGTCTCATTTCTGAGGTATATTAAGGAACTAATTCAAATTTATAAGAATAAGAACCATTGCCCAGTTGGTAAATTATCAAAGGGTATGAAGTACTTTTCAGAGGAAGAAATCTAATCAATTAATTACCATATAAAATATTATCCAACTAATTAAAAATTGGTGAAATGAAATAAAAATAACTGTTAAATTCTACCTCATATCCATCAGATTGATAAAATTTATTTAAAAAAAGGAAAATGATAAATGCTGTAGGAAAACAAGTTCATTCTTGTATTATTGGCAGAGTTGTCAACTTGCTCTGCCATTTGTGGAAAGCAAATTTGAACTATGACCAAAGAGTTATTATTCTCTACATATACCCTTTGACCCAGTGATTATGCTACTAGATATCTATGACAAAGAGATCTAGGAAAGAGGGAAAGGACTCATATGTATAAAAAGAGTTATAGTAACTCTTTTTATGGTGGCAAAGAATTGGAAAATGATGAGATGCCAATCAGTTGAGGAATAACTGAATGAATTCTGGTATATTAATGTAACAGAATATTATCATGCTATAAGAAATGATGAAGGGGATGGTTTCAGAAGAGTTGGAAGACTTGTTTTAACTGATACAAAGTGAACTGAGGTGAGCCAAGATAATTTATAAAATAACTACCATATTGCAAAGACAATCAACTTTGAAAGATTTAGAGATTGATCTGATTAAATATAATTCCTAAATGCTCATAATGAAGCATGTAACACCTCCTAACTGAGAGGTGATTTCCTTAGGTTTCAGATTGAGATATAGATGTCTTTTTGGAGATGGTCAATTTGGGAATTTGTTTACATGTCTGTGACAGGAGTTTTCTTTCTTTCTTTTTTTTCCTCCTCATTGCAGAGGAAAGGAAGTAGAAAAAAGAGGGGGCAGATTCTCACTGACTGAAAAAAATTAATTAAAAAAGATGAAAGAAAATAAGTTTCCTATAAAGGGAAATATATATATAAGTAAAGGGTAAATGGTCATCTGTCAGCACTGTTAGAGAAGCAAGTCTTCTTTTAGGTAGGGTTTATACTACCTGTGGTCTCTTTTGATTTTGATAGTGATATTTGATCATGATTTTCCATGGTTTTGTATCATGGAATGATAAAACATGACCTGGAGGAAAAATATCTTTTCAGATTTTTTCTGGTGACTCTCTCTATATTTATTTAGCTTTACTGTATAAAACTTGAAATTGTTTACTGGATTTTCGTTTATTGAACTCATCCTTCAAGCACCCTAACGACTCAGTTCCTCAATCATTTTACTTTCCATGATCTCCTCACAGATTGTTATATTCTTCATCTTGCCATCCCTCACAAGAACAGTACCTATATATTAAAAAAAAAAAACAAGCAAACCTCAAATCTGTTTTTTTGAGTATAATCTGTCTACTTTCTACCTCTCCCTCTGTCCTCCTTTACCAAATCCTATTCTTTGTCCATAGCATGATCTCTAATCTCCTAACTCCTCATTTCCCCCCTAGGTCATCTCTCCTGTGCTAACTATTCTTTCTTTTTTCCTTCATTTAGACCCCCATGAATTGGTTCAATTCTACACTCTCTTCTTTTGAGGCCCTGTCCTCTTCATCATATCACTGATTATGACCTGCCAATTTCAGTCAGCCATTAAGCAAAATGGATAATTCTCACCATTTTCTGCCTTTGCTCCTATATAGGTATGAGTAAATGTAGGTGCAGAAAACCTCAAGAGGACCCTCATATCCTCTAGAGTCTAGGCAATCCTTCTACACCTCCATTATCAACTCACTATCTCACTCTATAGCATCTCTTCTAAACCTTTATTCCTCTTCAAAACTTCCATGCTCCTCCTCCCCCACTCACTCAGCTGAGAATTTTCCCCAAGTGAACTCCATAAATATTAAAAATGATAAAGGCTGGTATAAATATATATATTAGTATTTTAATTAAAGCCATGCTGATAGATAAAATCATTAGACCACACGCTTGTAAGCATTCAAAACTGCCGCCTCCATTACTGTCTCCTGTTTCCTGGAAGTGCCTACTCACAAAAGAGGCCACTCCCTCCTAACCCAGGAGATTTAAGCTCTCCCCTGCGTCAAGACGTCGGAAACAGAAACCAGTTGGACCATGTTGGATCACGGGAAATGTAGTTTTGATACATTTCCCTTGTCCATAGAAATATATACACTTTTAGATGGCTTTTCCCAATTTTCACTTTTACAACTCCCTCTTTTCTCCTTTTCCTCATCTCTTGTCATTCAAGTGCCTTCTGACATTAACTCCTCCTTCTCCTTAGTCTCACACAAAGGAATAGGTCTTTCTATTTTTCAAGGTCCACACTTCCACCTGCAAAAGCAACCTCATCATTTCTTATCTACTTCAATAGATTACCTCTGTCATTCAGATCTTGAAACTCACTGTTTACTGGCTTCTTTCCCTACTGCCTATAAACATGCCCGTGTCTCCCTCATTCTCAAAAAAATCACTCATTTCATCCTTCCATCCTCAATAATTATCAACATATGTCTTTTTTGCCCTGTGTGATTAAACTCCTTGAAAAGGTCATTTATCCTAGGTGCCTCTATTTTCTCTCCTCTAATTTACTCCTTAATCCCTTCTGGTCAAATAATCCCACTGAAACTGTTTTCTCAAAAACCATAGCCATAAGCCCCCATCAGTGTATTTGATTTCGCCAGCCAGCCTGAGGACACTATTAGTTCAAAGTAAAGGCATTTAATGACATAAACAAATGAATGAATGATTTAAAAAAATTATTAAGTCCTAACTATGCTTTCAGGCACCATGCTAATCCCTGAGGATACAAATTCAAGCAAAGAAGGTACTATCTGCCCTCAAGGAACCTGTATTCTAGTAAAAGACAACTCATAAAGGAGAGGTAGATTGGGAGCAGCTGGGTTGCTCAGTGGATGGAGAGCCAGGTCTAGAGATGGGAAATTCAAATATGGTTTCAGATCTTTCCTAGCTATGTGGCCCTGGGCAAGTCACTCAATCCCCAATGTCTAGCCCTTACCACTCTTCTGCCTTGGAAACGACACATAGTATTGATTCTAAGACAGAAGGTAAGATTAAAAAATAAAAATAAAATAAAAATAAAAAATAAAATAGAGGCAGCTGGGTAGCTCAGTGGATTGAGAGCCAGGCCTAGAGATGGGAGGTCCTAGATTCAAATTTGGCCTCAAACACTTCCCAGCTGTGTGACCCTGGGCAAGTCACTTGACAATTACACTGTATTGACTCCAAGATGGAAAGTAAGGGTTAAAAAAAATAAAATAAAGGAGAGGTAGAAAGAAAGATAAAAGGGATTTATATGGGAGGCATGCAGTGTACTACATGTGTTTGAAAAGATCTGGGCAACATAATTGAACAAACAGTAAAATATGAAGCTCAATCATTTTACTTTTACAGCATTCAATTTCGTGTTTGTTGTTCATGCTTTTTTGTCATTCAATGCAAATATCCATTGACATCGCTTTTTAAAAATACATTTTATTCCTATCTTTTATATATCGTCCACATTTCCAACTGTATCCTTTCCTCCACTCTTCCAGAAAGCCATCCCTTTTAGCAAAGAGGAAAAAAAAATCAGAATTTAGCAAAACTAATCAATATATTATAAAATTCTGACCCATGCAGTATTTCACCTCTTTATTATCACCTCCTTAAAGTCATGGAAGTGCCATCTCCCACCTCTTCTTTGTGGATGAGATACAATTTCACAGAATTCTGTTTGGATTGTTTGTTTGTTTTTTTTTTTAATTTATATTCTTTCCATTTATTTGGTTGTGGGGTGTGTGTGTGTGTGTGTGTGTGTGTGTGTGTGTGTGTGTACTTTTTTGGGTAGGAAAGAGGCCTGCTTACCTTTCTTTACTTTGTACCACTTCATATTTTCCTGTATTTTAACAATATTTTCAACAAGGGTTAACACAAAAGTGATTTTCAGATGAGTCCCTAGTGAACCAGAAAATTCATTTAATCAGAACATCTTGAGTTAAGAGGTTTTTAGCATTTACTATTATTTGTATAAATTCCCCAAAGCAGGAGAGAATGCCATTCATTAATGCAATTAATTGAATATTCTAAAGGTAGCAGAAAAAAGATTGAAAGGAGATGGCCAAATGCAAGGTTCTGTCAAAGGAAATTAGTGACACTTCAGGATGATCAGATTGCTGTACTTTTTCACATTAGAGCTGTCAACATGGAATCTAGAGTTCCCAAACTTGTAGCTTAGGGAGGTATGATGAACCCCAAGTTTAGAAATAGTTTGTAGGTTGAAGACCCCCAAAGCTTGTGCTTGTTCCCTGTTCCAGTGGGAATCCACCCTGGAGGGAATCTAAGGCTAGCAGTTGTAGACTGAATAATGGACCCCCAGGGTAAATGCTAAATACCCTTTTGTCCTAGGTAGTCTTCCCCATTGTATCAAAGACCTTTCCCAGGAAGACTACCTGGGCAGGGACCATTCCTTTAGTATCCATTGTGTAAGCAGCCCCTTCCCCTAGACCCTAGCCTCTAGCTATGATCCCTTTCTCTAGCTTGATTGTATCCTGTCAGTATAATGTCAATCATCTCTCCTGGCCCCTAGATCTTCCCAAAGGGTATATAAGTTCCCCAATTTCCTTTGTCCCTAGGAGTGGTCATCTAGCGCGGTGTCACTCCCAGGGGGATCAGGGAGCAGAGCGAAGCTGTGTTCCTTTAGACTCTGCACAAGGCGCAGCTCTGCATAAGAGGCCAAGTAGCCCTCATCCCCCTTTCCCTTGATTAAAGAGTGGTTTTATGACTATTTAATAGTCCCGCGTTTTTTCTAAGTTAACAGAGCAATCTGGCATAGAGGAAAGAGCTCTGGACTAGAGTTCAAAGTTCAACTCTGCCACTTACTACTAGGGTGATATTGAACATAGCACTAAACATTTTTGTTGTCAGTTGATTTATATGAACTCTCAAATTCCTTCACATTCTGGACTGATTCGCTTATGTAGATACCTCAAAGAATATCTTTGAGGAATTTAGCAAACATTTATTAAATGCCTTCTATATACAAAGCCCTGCACTAGTTCCTGGCAGATGCTGAAGTTGATAAGAGTAAGTTAGGGTTGGATTTGGGAAGAGAATAGCTCCAAGGAAAAGCTCACAGGCAGACTGTTAAAAAATCCTGGACTACTTGGCAAGAAGGAATGAAAAAGGGTTGATTAAGCCCTTATTGAGTGTCAAGAAACTGGAGATAAAGGTTAATGCACTCCCTGGCCTCAAGGATTTTATATTCTAATGGAAAAGACCAGACTTTGGGGATTGGTGTCTGGGGAGGAAAGCTTTTGTCCAGAAGATTTCAGGGATAATGAGTGGGGTGATGGGGGGGGGGCGGTAGCTTGACCGAAATGACAGAACTGATTAGAACATTGCTCATGATTCCAGAGGGCAGAAGTTGTAAAAGGATAACTTTAGGCATCATATATAGAAGAAAAAAAAAACATTCTTCAACAATTAAAACTGTTGTGAAGTGGAATGGTATGTATCAGGATGTATTAAATCCCCCCCTTTCTGCCTTCTACAGGGAAGCAAAGAATGAATGAATTAAAAAAAATTGGTTAAACTCTTACTTTATGCAAAGTATTATGCTTAGAAAAGCTAGACAATCCATGTTGATGATGTGGAGGTTCATTTGTTGGAAACACTTTATAGAGGATTCTTTTTTTAAAACTCTTATCTCTTATCTTAGAATAGATACTAAATATATGGGTTTCAAGGCAGGAGAATGGTAAGGGATAGGCATTGGAGTTAAGTGACTTGTCCAGAGTATTTACTGACTATATGACTTTGGGCAAACCACTTAATACTTCTTCCACTCAGTTTACTCATGAGAGGGAACTGGATTAGATGACTTTTGAGGTTCCTTCCAGCACTAAAACTATGATCTAATGATTCCAGGCACTCAATAAATACTTGTTAAAAAATTGAGGAAGAAGCAATTAAGTGACTTAGTGGATAGAGAGCAGCAGGCCTTGGAGATTTGAGAAGTCCTCGATTCAAATCTGGACCCCCACACTGCCTAGCTGTGTGACCCTGGGCAAGTCACTTACTCCCAGTTGCCTAGGCTTTGGAACTGCCTTAGTATACTTGATATGGAATCTAAGACAAAAGGTAAGGGTTAAAAAAAAAAAAAAGAATCCAAGTTTCCTAACTCCATGTAGTTCTTTATACCACTCTTTCCATAAAACTCTTTAATCAATAGATTTTGAGCTGGAAGGGGCCTTGGATGGTATAGTCCAGTTCCTTCATTTTTAAAGATGGAGAACAAAAAATGAAAGTCCAAAGTTACACAAGTAATAAGTAGAAAAACTCATAACCTCATATACAAATCCAGGTCTTCTGACTCCAAATCTGTACTCATTTCCCCCCTAGCCACACTGCCCACCAGCATGTTTTATTCCCCTAAGCTGGCTTTAGAAAATGCTTATGTTTCTTTTCAGACTTTCATCCCCGACAAATTCCCATAAACCCAAGTTAATACAAAGAGAATATTAGGGAAGGTCTCTGGGGTGACTGAATGTCCAGTAAGGCAGAAGGGAGCTCCCAGCTCATGAACTACATGGACCTCAAGGGAAGCTTCTTTTCAGTGAGGCATGGCTTTGAAAGAGTTGGCAAAATACATCCCCAAGTGGATTCGGGGGGGGGGGATATTGAGGAGGGAAGGGACGTCTGCCGCCATCCCAAGTTATCGTAAACACTGCAACTATAAGACTCAGGAAAATTACCTTATCCTAGGTTTGGGGAACAGAAATGATTATACTTATTGAAATTTAATTTAAGGTTTTCCCATGGAGTCAGGCTTGGATTTCTTTTACTCAATGACTTGCTTCTTTCCACTATAGGAAATTCTTAATATTCTATTATTCTACCAAGGGGTTTAGTTCCTCAGGTAGCCAGGAAGCTGCCTTTCAGTCAGTTTTCCTACATGATGATGGAAGTGTTTCTGTTGAATTAGTCTTCTTTTCTAGTTGAGGCAAATGGCAATGCTATAGCATCTCTAATGATTTCTGTCTATAAGGGGTGTTTTCCCTCTTCTTGAAAATGGTAGGTAGTGGATAGGGTAGTGGAAATAGAGTCAGAAAGACCTGAGTTCAAATCCTGCCTCAGACATTTATGAGTTGTATGACTCTGGGCAGGTCATCTGACCTCTGCTTATCTCAGTTTCTTCATCTTTAAAATGGAAATAGTAATAATACCTACCTCCCAAGGTTGCTATGAGACTCAAATGAGATAATATTATAAATCATCTTGCAAATCTTGAAGCACATTATGATTATAAGTTTTGTAAATATTCCTTTTCTATATGTCCCTTTCTCTCCTTTCCCACTCTCTCTGATTTCTGAATAGTTAACCTGATTGGTTAGTTAACAGTTTTTATTGACATTGGCAAGTAGAGTATTAACAGCTTACCAATTGTACAAGTCTGCCACTACAGTTCGCCATCCGCTGTGCTCAACTAAGATATAATACTTCTGGACACAATGGATGGGCTCTCCCTCCCATTACATTCCATAATTTAGGCATTATTTCCTCCTCTTTGAAAAAAAATGTAGATGGCTAGGCTGATCTTGAAAGATGGCTATAGATCTCATAGAAGATGTCCTGTAGGATTTCAGGTAATGGTGCATTCAGCATAATATCATCTGCAGGAAGGAACATCTGGAAGACTTCTTCATTGATAGAGAATTTCTTTTGGACTTTGTGCAGGCTATCCTGTATAGAGTGGCAAGTATTTTTTGGTGAGGAAATGTTCTCCCTATTGATAACCATTGACAATCATAGAATTTAGAAAGGGTAAAAGCCTTAATTAATACTAGTCCAATTTCCTCTTTTTGCAGATGGGGAAGTTGAAGCCTAGAAATGGGAACAGTCTTGTCAAAAGTCAAGCAATATGTTGTATGCAGAACACGGATCAGGCTCAGCTCTCCTTACTCCCAGCCCAGTGCTCTTCCTAACACAACATGCCCCTTCATTAATTCCTTTTCACTGAATTTTTGTGGCTCAGTTATGAGGGAGAGAGATATAGCTGCTTGGGGATTTTCCTCCCAGCCAATCATCTCTGAGTAATGACTGTACATCCCTGCATGCTGCCCTGCAATTGTGGAAGAAGGCTGAGGGTTGGGTAACCTACAAGAAGCAGTTAAAATTCTCATCCCCAAGGAGTGCCCCAGGTCACTGGTATTTTGACTTCTCTGTAGTCTCCATTTCAAAACCATCTGGAAGAATCTAATAAACTTCACATTTGTGAGTTCAAATAAGGACCTGGGATATATGCCTCGTGAGGACGCTCCATTTCTGATGGTGCAGAAACTCTGGCTGGGTTCATTGTCATTGTCAGAAGCAGTAAATGTAATGTAAGTTATAAGTACTTGGAGATTCATGGTCTTAGAGCCTCCAGCAACATGTCAGCACTATCTATAGTTTAAAAAAAAAAGATTATAAACAGTGCCGGCAGTTTGCTAGGATTGGTTCTCCCTATGGCTGAGAGATCGGAGCAGAATCTGGACTGAGTACAAGGGACTCGGATGTGAGTATAGTAATGAAGGGTGAAGGAGACAGAATACAGACAGATTATATACCTTTTTAGGGTTACGATTTGGAAAGTAAGAGTCAGGGATTTCTGTTTTGTGACATACATTTTGATCATTGGATTTAAAGCTAAAAGTAAGCGTGGAGGTCATCTAATCTAAACACTTCATTTTACAGATGAGGATATGCAGTTCTTGAGAGGTTTATGTGACTTAGCCAAGGACACACAGGTAGCAAGAAACCAGGTCTCTCATTCCTAGACTCTTTCTTCTTTACAAAGGTGCAAGTCTCTTTTTAACATGGTCTGAAGAAAAAAGGAAAAGGACTATGTGTACGCAAATATTTCTAGCAGCTCTTTTTTGTGGTGGCAAAGAATTGGAAATTGAGGTAATGGCCATTATTTGGGGAATAGTTGAGTAAGTTGTCTCATGTAATTGTGATGAAAAAATATCGTCCTGCATTAATGCATTGCTGGTGGAGTTGCGAATTGATCCAACCATTCTGGAGGGCAATTTGGAACTATGTCCAAAGGGTGTTAAAAGACTGCCTGCCCTTTGAATCAGCCATACCACTGCTGGGTTTATACCCCAAAGAGATAATGAGGAAAAAAAAAATGTGTACAAAAATATTTATAGCCGTGTTCTTTGTGGTGGCAAAAAATTGGAAAATGAGATGATGCCCTTTGATTGGGGAATGGCTGAACAGATTGTGGTATCTTTTGGTGATGGAACACTATTGAGCTAAAAGGAATAATGAACTGGAGGAATTTCATGTGAACTGGAACAACCTCCAGGATTTGATGCAGAGTGAAAGAAGCAGAACCAGGAGAACATAATACACAGAGATAGATACACTGTGGCACAATAGACTACATCCCCAATTATATCCCCATCAAACCATGTGATCAAGCTGTTGTTCTTCTTCTGTGTTTCTACTCCCATAGTTCTTTCTCATAAGTCCCTCAGAATTGTCCTGGATCATTGCGACATTGCAGGTAGAGAAGTCTATTGTATTCTATTGTGAAGTGACATATATTTTGATTTATCAATTTGCATTTGGTAAATATTCAGCAGACATTGGGCAGCTAGGTGACTCAGTGGATAAGTGCCAGGTCTGGAGTCAGAAATACTTATTTTGCTGAGTTCAAATATGGCTTCAGACATGTCTAGCGCTGTGTTTCTGGGCAAGTCACTTAACTCTATTTGTCTCAGTTTCCTCATCTGTAAAAATAATCTGAAGAAGGAAATGCAAACTATCCTAGTATCTTTGCCAAGAAGACCCCAAATAGGGTTACGAAGAATCAGATATAACTGAAAAACAACCAACTAATAAGAAGAAACATTGTAAAAACCTGGGAAGACCTTTATAAACTGATGCAAAGTGAAATGAGCAGAACCAGATCATTGTACATATTAACAGCAATATTGTAATGTTAATCAACTTTTAAAGACTCAGCTACTTTGATCAATACAATGACAAAAGTGAATTCAAAGGATTCATGATGGAAAATTCTATCTGCCTCCAGAGGAAGAACTGATGAATTCTGAATGCAGATTGAAATAAAATTTTTCACTTTATTTTCTCACCTTTCTTTTTTTTTGCAATATGGCTAAGATGGAAATGGGTTTTGTATGATTTCACATGTATAATGGGTATCATATTGTTTGTCTTCTCAATGTCTGGGGAAGAGGCTAGAGAGAGGGAGAGAATTTGGAATCCAAATAAAAAATGAATATTAAAAATAAATAATAATTTTAAAATTATCTAAGAGAGTGAATATGAGTGAGACCTTAGAGAAAAGACCTTAACTATCTTTCAGGAAATCTAAGCCTACCCATTTCCAGTGGGTTTTCAACTTTTTCCCATCGCTCTTTCCTTTTTCTCATGAGATAATACCATAATTTACCAAACTTGTGCCCTTATGAAGCTGAGAGGGCTTACCAGCATGTAGGATACATGAATTTATAACCCCAAATTTCTTGACAGCCTGGCTTATGGACCCAACCAAATATGATGAAATTCAGTAGAGATAATTGAAAAATCCAGTTCTTAGAGATTAAGAAAAATTCATATATGCAGAAAAGAGAAGTCATTTAATAATTTATGTGAAGATACAGTGAACTGGCAGCTCAGTATTCGACAACAGTATGAAAAGCTAATGGAAGCTTAAGGCTGAATCAGTAGGATTACAGAGAGGTTAGTCTTGTAGTATCTGGCCTCAAAAGTCCACATATGGATTAGTCTGTCCAGATCTGACTGCCCCATTTTAAGAAGGACATTCATAAACTGGTATAATGGATAGAGTATTGGATTTGGAATCAGAAAGATTCATCTTTATGGGTTCAAATATATCTTCAAACACTAACTGTATAACACTGGAGAAATCACTTAACCCATCTTGCCTCAGTTTCCATATCTATAAAATGAGCTGGAGAAAGAAATGGCAAACCACTCTAATATCTTTGCCAAGGAAATCTCAAAATGGGGTCACTAAGAGTGGGACATGGCTGAAATGACTCAACAATTCATAAATCAGAGCAGGTTAAGAAGAAGATGACCAGAATAATGAAATAGTTCAAAACTGTGTTATATGAAGAACATTTGAAGGAATGGAGGATATTTTACCTGATGAAAAGAAGACCGAGAGGAGGCATATTCTCTCCCTTCAAATTTTGGAAGAAATTTTCCTCTAGAAGTGGGGTTCATCAGGAAGGCAACATATTTTGTGTAGGTTGAGGGCAGCACTAGGGAACCAAAAGGTAGAAATTCTAGGGAGGCACTTTGCTATTCAATATAAGGAAGAATTTCCTGATAATAAAAGCTTTCTAATAATACCTCACTTGATGTCTTGTGAGGAAGGAGGTATGTCTATCACCAGAAGATCTAGTAAGTCCCCTATCTCTGGAAATGTACCATGGGAAGAAGATGGTGTACAATGAGGGAAACTGCAGAGGGAATTTCTAGGTGAGGCATGGAGTTAAACTTAATGACTTCCTAATCAAGTTGAATCAAGATGTAGGGTTGTGTGATGGTACTCATTGTCCCTGTCCCTTGGTAGATGTGGATTCAATTCTATCTCACAAGTATACATTAACCATTTCTAAGACTTTAATACGAAGTATCCAGTTTTCTCAGGTAAGTTTATTGTATCCTGCTTCCATCTTCATCTTGGATGACAAAGAATGACACACATGCCAGAAACAGGAAGCAATATTACATGAGGTTTGCTCCCATTTCTTTGCTAACACATTGGAGCATACAAGTTTTAGGGGATGATAATAGACAAGGAAAGGTGAAAATATCCCTGGTTTTGAAGTCAAGAGATCTGTGTTGAGTTCTGAACTAAATCAAACTCATGTAGAAAGAAAAAGGTGTTTTTAATTGAGAATTTAAGAGGTTCACACCAACCTCAGGTACAGCTATGCACCATAGTACATGGGCTTCTAGTGGAGAAAACTGATAGAAAGTATGGACTCAGAAGGAAAAAGGAAGTCATATGGGGAGTAAGGATTGCTCACGAGGGTCTAGCCACCTATTACCATCTAAGAAAACTGGATTATTCTGGTCAGTTTCACCTTTATTATCTAATATGGCCCCAAACTTAACAAAAACACAAGTGCACTCTAGTCACTTTTGGTAGCCTAGACTAGCCCAAATCAGTTCTGTTTTTAGGGTAAACAATTCAAATTTCCAGCATGGAGCCCAACCTCATTAAGAGCAAAAGTGCCTTAAGACTGGAAGGTAAGGACTTTACTAGAACTATCTAGGAATGGGGGAGTGAGAGGTTTATATTGTCAAGATATCCTTTTAACAGAAAAGGCAATATTATGAACTGATATTAATACAATATTACAATTAATTCTTCTCACCTGAGTTTATTGTGTATTTGAATCCTGGCTTTGTTACTTAACAGTTGTGTGACATTAGTTCAGGGCTTCAGTTCCTGTATGTATCAAATAAAAGAATTGGACTAGATTATTTCTAAAGTCTCTTTCAATTCTAAAATCTCATGATCCTCAATATGTAGGCTGCATGGATAAGACTATTTGGATTTTATTTATAATATGTATTAGCTCCATATCAAAACACGAATAATTCCCTAAAAATAAAGAGATAGAAAGTAAATTTTTTTTTTCTGGTGAGACCTATAAAGGCAAGAACAGCACAGAAAAGACTCATTTTGAAATCCTATGCTCTCTCCTCCTCCCCATACCCACACCCCCAAAGTGTTTTGTGCTTCCTGAGAACTAATTGTTCCACTGAGGTTCCTTTGTTTTTATTTCATTTGGAAACACGGAAGAGCAAAAGAGCAGGCCCTGTCTAAAGAGAGAGTTAAGTATAGTGCAGATACTTCTAGCTTAATGATGTCCCTATATTTGCAGAAATAAAATCTATCCAATGGGGCTTTTTCCTTTTGGGATAGCTCCTGCTTAGGGGATATGAACTCCCCATGAGGAAATATACTGCTCATTGCTCAATGAACATGCCTTTTTGGTTAACACAGTAATGAAAGGGATCAATTAATGTGACCTAGTGATGGGATTTGAATATAAGGAAAAATCAGTCTGTTGCCTTGATCATCTTTAGCGTCTCTTCACTCTGTTTAATTCTAGAAGTCTAGGGATAGATATCTTGATATTTTTAATCTATTGGGGGAAATTCTGACTAAATCAAAGTTCCAGGAACTTAGTGCAGCTCAAAAGAGAGAAGGACTAAGATGGAGATAATATTTAAAGATGGAAGACAACTTAAGAGATTTGAGCACTTCTTCCTCTTTGTATTTGACAGATGAGACAACTGAGCACCCAAGAAAGGAAGTGTTACCCAGTTGAATTGGGCAAGCATTTCTTTAAAAAAAATTTTCCCCTCAATTACATGGCAAACAATGTTTTTAACCTTCCATATTTTTAGTTTTTGGAATTCGATCCAAATTCTCATCTTCCTTCCTTCCTTACCTTACCCCCTCCCTGAGATGGTAAGGTAATCTGATAAAGATTTTACATGTGTAACTGTGTAAAATGTCTTTCCATATTAGTCATTTTGTGAAAGAGAACTTGAATAAACAAGAAAGTGAAGAAATGAAGTGAAATATAGTATGTGTAGGTCTGTATTCAGATTCCTATCAGTTTTTCTCTGGAGGCAGATGGTGTTTTTCATCACGAACCTTAGTGGATTGTCTTGGATCACTGTTTTGCTAAGGATAACTAAATAATTCATAAATATTCATCACATAATATTGCTGTTACTGTATGTTCTGGTTCTGCACATTTCTTTTTGTATCAGTTCATGGAGGTCTTTCTGAAATCATTCTCATCATTTCTTATAGCACAAGAGTATTGCATCCATTCATATACCACAACTTATTCAACCATCCTCTAATTAATGGACATCCTCTCAGTTTTCAATTCTTTGCCACCACAAAAAACTGCTACGAATATTTTTATACACACAGATCCTTTCTTCTTTTTAAAAATCTTTGGGATAGAGGCCTAGTAGTAGTATTGTTGGACGAAAGAGTATGTACAATTTTAAAGTCCTTTGGGTATAGTTATAATAGATCTCCAGAATAGTCGAATCAATTCATAATTCCACCAAAAAATACATGGGTCCCAATTTTCCTGTATCTCTTCTAGCATTAATTATTTTCCTTTTCTGTCATATTAGCCAATCTGATAGGTGTGCAGTGGTACCTTAGAGTTGTTTATAATTTTCATTTCTCTAATTAAGAGCCATTTAGGGCATTTTTCATATGATTATATATAGCCTTGATTTCTTTATCTGAAAACTGCATATTCATGTTATTTGACCATTTAACCATTTATCAGTTGGGGAATGCTTTGTATTCTTATAAACTTGATTCAGTTCTCTCTATATTTCAGAAATAAGAACTTTATTAGAGATACTTGTTGAAAAAAATTTCCCCAGCATTCTCCCTTTCTCCTAGTTTTAATTTCATTGGTTTTGTTTCTGCAAAAAATGTTTTAGTTTAATAAAATAAAAGTCATACATTTTACAACCTATAATGCTATTTCTTGTTTGGTCATAAATTCTAGGCAAGCATTTCTTAAGGGCTGTTGTATGCAAGGCACTGTACTAGGCTCTGGTGATACAAAGACAAAACCAAAACATCCATGGGATCATAGGGCTGATAGGTTTCAGGCTAAAAGAGAAAACTTAAAGGTAGCATTTAGTGGGTGGAAAATTCATCTTCCTGAGTTCAAAGATAGCCTCAGATATGTCTTACTTGTATGACCCTGGGCAAGTCATTTCACCTTATTTGCTTCAGTTTTCTCATCTATAAAATGAGCTTGGAGAAGGAAANCCTTCCTTCCTTCCTTCCTTCCTTCCTTCCTTCCTTCCTTCCTTCCTCCCTCCCTCCCTCCCTCCTTTCCTTCCCTCCTTCCTTCTTTCCTAGGGTTTAGGTGACTTGTCCAAGGTTGCACAGCTAGGAACTGTTTAAGGCCACATTTGAAGCTAGGACCTCCCATTTCTGGGTTTGAGTCTCAATCCACTGAGCCACTTAGTTGCTCCCTCCACCCTTAAACTCTTTTTTAATAAGTTTCACTTTTATAGACTTCATTTTCCTCATGTGTAAAACAAGGATGGTAATAGTTGCAATGTCTGTATGACTGTGTTTTTGATAGGAAAGTACTTTGTCAGTTTTTAACCATTATGGAAATGAATAAAAGTAAGGCCTATTCCAATCCAATCCAACCAACATTTATTAAACTCCTACTGTGCTAAACACTGAGAATAGAATTAATAATAATAAAAAAGTCAGTTCCTACCCTCCTGGAGCTTAATATCTATGGTGGGAAACAACACATAAATAAATGGAGGCTGGAAAATGGGGGATAGAATGGGGAGAGGAAAATCAGGGAAACTGCACTGTTGAAACCATTCAGGCTATGTGATATAGAGTAGAGAGCTTATTTCTCCTAGAGGAGCTCTGTTTCTCCAAAGAGGAACAATGGATGGAGCCTCTGTGCAACAGTCCAAGATATACTAGGAAGGTCCCTTGTTCTCAAATATCTGCCGTATTGCTGATTGAAAATCAACCATTAGTGATTCATTTCTTTGGGAAATCCACTACCTTCTCTCACATCCTTTAAATTTTTTTTTTTATTTTTGTAACCTTTACCTTCCTTTTTAGAATCAATACTGTGTATTGGTTCCAAGACAGAAGATCAGTAAGGGCTAGGCAAAAGGGGTTAAGTGACTTGTCCAGGGTCACACAGCTAAGAAGTATCTGAGGGCCAGACTTGAACCTACAACCTTCCATCTCTAGTCCTAGCTCTCAATCCTCCTCATATTCTTTAAAAATTGCAAATATTAGATAGCATAGTGGGTCACTAACCCTCTTAATGCAAATTATTCTAGACTGTCCAAAGCTTTCAATTTACAGGTGAGGAAAATGAGGCCCCAGAGATGAAATAATTTGCCCCAAATAAAACACCTAGAAAGTAGCAAATTTGAGATTTGAAACTTGGTCTTTTGCTTTCAGAACAAGGGCTTTATTTTCATAGTACCTATTAAGTCAATAGCATCTTTGTGTGCATTTGTATAAATTGATGGTTTTCAAAATGTTGCCCCAACCCTTTTAGGTACCTGAGACCCTTTCTGGGGATCCTTGGAGTCAAAACTATATTCATAGTAATACTGAAATGTCATTTGCCTATTAGGATATTCTTCCCTTTCCAAATACGTATGTGTGAGGCCAGATTTTCTTCATAGATTTGACCAAAACAATAGATTGAGTGCAAAAGCAGATATGAGAATCCAGCTGTCCTCTATTAAGCCAGACATTAAAGAGATTTGCAAAAATATGTAAATCAGTAATTCATTCCTTTGAGTTATCCATTCCTGCCTCTCATTTCCTTTTAAAACACTTGGTTTTAAAAGGATATAAACCACTCTTCTCACTAAAATTTTTTTGGAAAATATAGTTATTTTTCAAAAATTCCATAATTGATGTTAACTTGTAATGGGTTTATTAACATTATTTTTAAAAGTGTAAATACATATTTTTTAAAAAATGGTCAATTTAAACTCCTAATGTGGTAAATATTGATAGTTCTAACTCACATAAACAAAGACTCTTTAGAGTCCTTAATAATCTCTAAGTGTAGAAGAGTTCCTGAAACTAAAAGTTTGAGACTATAGAATATCAGATTAAAATCATCTAGTTCAAACCTTTAATTTTATAGATGAGGAAACAGAGACCCAGAGGGCTTAACTGACTTGCCTAAAGTCTTGTTGTTCAGTTGTGTTAGACTCTTTGTGACCCTATTTGGAATTTTCTTGGCAAAGATATTGGAGTGGTTTGCCATTTCTTTCTCTAGATCATTTTATAGATGAGGAAACTGAGGCAAACGGGGGAAGTGACTTGCCCAAGGTCACATAGGTAGCAAATATCTGCAACTAGATTTGAACTCAGGTCTTTAGACTACAGGCCCAGTGCTTTATCTATTATACTGCCTAGATGCCTGAGATAAATGAATAAGAGCTTGCATATTGCTTGATTTTAGGATTAAGGACCTAGAACTTGAAGGGAACTCAGATGAGAAAACTGAGGCCTACAGAAGTTAAGTGACTTGCACATGGTCACATAGATTGTTAGCATCAAGTCAGAGATTCCATAGTCAGAAAAGTATTCAATATTAATTGAACTGAATTAATTTGAATCGATTTTAGATTATAAATCTAGTATAATCAAAATCTCAGTAGTCTTTTTTTTTTTCTCCTGGATCCATAGAAGGTAGTTTACCTTAAAAAAAAAAACAAACAAAATTAAAATCCCTATAAACATTTCATTTGGATCCTTGTAGGACAAATGGTATCCATATCTCAGTAGAGAGAGAGAAGGGGAGAGAAAGGAGGATACACTTCAGCAATCACATTTTTCCTTCCACAACCTGGATCAGTCTGCACTGCCCAGAATAGACTGATTTGTAGGATATTCTCCAAGGTTTAGATTCTGGTCTGACTCTAGCTGTAGCAATATTACAGCAACAGAAAAATTGCAGGAACTGAAAGAATTGCCCAGTCTGATTCAGTGTGGCTCATTAATATGTCAATATTTCAAGGATCTATGATTGCGGCAGTGTGGGTATGCTTTCCTTGACTTAGTAGATGGTCTTCTTGAGTTACCATAGTATCCTCCTCCCTCCCAAAAATTATCACCCAGGGACAGATCTTTTGGTGATGAACCTTCACACACTCAGCTGTGCTGGTAGGACCTTGAACAAGAAATATGCCATCCCTCACCAGACCTCTACTTGAAGCCTTTCCAAATTAGCAGTACCTGTAAGAGCCTGGGCTCCAGTGGTATTGCCTTGGAGATCCCTGGGTTCATTAATAACAAAAGTGAATCATGGATGTAATAATGCCTCAAATGCATAGAGGGCCTTTAACTTCTTCAAATGCTTTTAAGCTATTATTTCATTAAAATGGATTGAGGAGAATGACTAGTTCTGTACTTCTGCCTCTTGAAGCACTGGAGGAGATGGGCTGCTCTGAAAATGAGCCACCAGATATTGGGGTCGTTAACCTGATCTGAACTATGACCATATGGACATGGCTTTTGCCTTTTCTTGGTTTGAGCTTATCTGCTGAAATCTTCACCCTAGGCTAAGCACCGATTGTATGCAATGCACTCTATTGGGTACTAAGGATACAGAGACAAAACCAATTTTTGCCTTGCTGGTCATTACTTAAGTTACTTTGAGTAAGTGCCTGAACCGTTATGGGCTTTGATTTCCTTGTCAGTAGAATAGGAGGTTGAACTAGAGGACTTCTGAAGGTCCCTTCCATGTTCAGATTTATGACCTTCTGGCCATATGCTTTGTGAAAGTATGGCTAAAGCTCCTCAAGGAATTTATGAAGGGTGGGTGGAGAGAACGTATACATTGATAATGGAAAAATAGCATAATTTGGGTAGAGAAAAATTGGTAATAACTTTGGGAGGGGAATCAGGAGATGGTATTGTAAATTAGTTAACTCTTGAAGAAAACTAAGGATTCTAAGAGGCAAAGATGAAGAGAGAAGGAGTATATTCCAGATGTAGGGAACAGTCTGGGCAAAAGTATGGAGATGGGAATTAGAACACTGAGTTTCGAGAATAGTAAGTAGGTCAGATGAGAAGAAATGAAATTTGTGCATGATGGGAAAAAACCTGGAAAGGAAGGTTTGAGCTAGTTTATTAAATGTTAGGGGGAGGAGAAGTGAGGTAGCATTTTATAATAAGAAGTTAGATTCATATCAGGAAATCTAAGAACCAGAATTGGTCGAACAAGGTGGAAAACGTTTGAGTGGAAATCAATGGATAGAGAAGGAAAAGTAGCGTTGTTATAAAAATGTGCTACAGGTATCTGAACAAAAAAGAGGAATAGAAGCAGAGAGCAGGAAACAGATTGTAAGCCAGATGCAAAGATGTGACATAGTAGTGAAAGGATACTTCAGCTATCTGGATGTCCATTGGATTCTCTTTATCAGCTAAAATTGGAGCTTCTGAGCTTCCCTTAATATTTCATCCTTCAAGAAGTTTAGGAATCAATAAAGGAGAATTCTGTTTTTGATTTGCTTCTCACTAAAAGGATGAACTAGTTGCTTAGGGGGAAATCATGGAAATATTGGGGGGAAGTGACCACTCCCTCCTAGATTTTTGTATTTGAGGAGGAGAAAAGTGACAAGTATAATCTGAAATACACCCTGGATTCAAGAGAAGATTAGAAAAGGTTTAGAGGAAGGACAGGGAGAATTCTATGGGCTAAAATTCAATAGAGGAAGTCAGTTCAGGTGGTCTGGGAAAGTGAAGAATGAAATTCCAAAGATTCAGTGAGAAACAATATCATGGAGAAGGAAAAATGGGGTTTATATGAAGAGATGAATATAGAAGCACAAGGAATTCAATAACCAACTTTGATTTTTTTTTTAAACTCTCACCTTCTGTCTTAGAATCAATACTATGTATTGGTTCTAAGGCAAAAGAGCGGTAACAGCTAGGTAATGTAGGTTAAGTGACTTGTTCAGGGTCACATAGCTAGGAAATATTTGTGGCCAGATTGAAGCCAGGACCTTTTGTCTCTGAGCCTGGCACTCAATCCACTGAGCCATTTAGCAGCTCCCTGAACTTTGATTTTTAAAAGATATGCACAGAAGAGGTGAAGCAAGGTCAAGTGGGAATAAGTGAATGCATGAGAGCATGAAGCAATCCTTTAAAAAAAAAATAGCATCAAGAATGCCAAAGTTCAGAAAGACCCTCTGTCCACTCAGAAAAAATCAGACCCCATCAGCAGCAACAAACATTTCTTAAGCATTTATTATATGCTGGGCAATGTGCCAAGGAGTGGGGAATACAAATCAAAACCAAAAATAATCCCTGCCCTCAAGGAGCTTATGTTCTAATGAGGGAGACAACATGTAGATAAATAGGCATGTAAAAGATTCAGACAGAGCAGATGAAAGGTAGCCTTAGAGGGGCAAACACCAGCAGCAAATGGGGAGGAGAGGAAGAAGGCAGAGCAAGAATTTATGAGGCACATATTATGTGCCAGACTGTTGGAAGCACAACTCTAACACAAGCATTCTCCTATTTCAGGTTTTGTTGTTGGAACAGAATGAAGCACTAGCACAAGACCTTGAATGCTTTTTCTAAACCCTTACCTTCTCTCTTAGAGTCAATACTAAATTATAAATCAATACTAATTATAAAAAACAAATGATAAAAAGCATAAGGGCTAGGCAATGGGGGTTAAGTAACTTACCCAGGATCATACAGCTAGGAAGTGTCTGAGGCCAGATTCAAACCCAAGAACTCTTGTCTTTGAGCCTGGAACTAAATCCACTGAGCCACCTGTCTGCCCTAATATTGAATTTTTTACAAAGTTTAGTTTGCCCTAACACAGCAAAAATATACAATGAAGATAGAGTAGCACTTAGCTTTCCTGACTGAGAAAATCTCATCTCCCTGAAGAAACACAATTGGTCATAGGTCTTTAAGCAAGTCAGTGGTCTTAGGCATTCATCAACTTGTTGAAGAGATCCAAGTACATATAACTGGGATTTTTAATTCTGTAAGGAGACCAGGAACTTGGTCAAGGATGGGAGAGTCAATCAGTTCCCAGGGCCAGCTTCGACCTATTACTAGCCACTGTGCTGTGCTAAGTGCTTACAAATATTTCATTTTAGTCCCTTGAGGAATATTGGAAAGACTCCTGGTAGTAGGTGATGATTGGTCAGAATTAGAGTTGGAATTAAGCTTAGTTAAGTCTTAGGAAGCTAGGAATTCTAAGAGATGGTGATGAAGTAAGTTCCCTTTAAATCTCACCTTCATTCAACTTCCTCTGAATGTTTAGTCGTTTAGTTGTGTTTGACTCTATGTGACCCATTGGAATTCTATCCATGGGATTTTCTTGGCAAAGATACTGGAATGGTTTGCCATTTCCTTTTCCAGTGTCCTTATTTTACAGATGAAGAACTGAGGCAGGTGGGGTCAAGTGACTTTTCCAGGGTCACATAGCTAGTAAGTGTCTGAGGCTAGATTTGAATTCAGATTTTCCTGACTTAAGATCCAGAACTCTATCCACTGTATTACCTAGTGACCCTTGGCAAAAATTGATCAGTTTCTCAGCCTGATTGACCATAGCTCTTATTATATATGTCATAGATTTTTGTGTCCAGGAGTCATAGACTCATAGAATCTTAGAACTGGATGGTACCCAGGATCTCCTCTAGATTAATTTCACATCCAGTGCTAACGAATTCTACTTATTCTAAAATTCAAATTCTACTAAAAGATGAATTCTACTACTCTAAAAAGTAGTAAGCTAGCTTCTCTTAAATGCTTCCTGCGATGGGCAGCTCTCTATCTAAAAATGTTCTTTTTCATAGTTAGACCATCCTAAGTTTTATATTTGGTCTAGCAGCATTGAATAAAAAAAGGATACATGACCCAAATATTAAAGATCAAGCCTTAAAAAATTAATAGGAAAACATACTATTTACCTTTCACAGCTATGGGTAAGAAATATATTGTTAATCAAAGAAGGGATAGAGTGCAAGTCCATTTTTTTCCCCCTTTAGTCTCAATTTTGCCATCTAAAAATGAGTAGTCTATACATGATGGTATCCTTTGCATCCTATGATTCCCTAAAGCTTGATGGGAAAATCAGAGCCCAGGAGAGGCCTGATTTATACAAGCACTCATTTCACCTTTGTTGTAATTGTTCTAATGATAAGGTAACAAGGAGCAGATGGCCCCATTTATAGGAGCCCTCTGGAAACCATATGGTCCAACATCTGAAACAACAAGAGACCTTGTTGGGAAGACAAGTTCTAATGAAGTGGACCGCCATGGGTTTTGACCTTTATTGAACTCTTGTTTTCATAAATCCAAGTAGTGGCACAGTGAGCATCTGCGTAGAGACGACTGACTGTGGTGGCATTTGGTCAGCAGGGTCACCCAAAGTGTCGTTATTAACTGTATAGCATGCAGATTGGCTTCCCCTCTGTCAGATTCTTTAGGTTTGTCAGGTCCTCGTGTCAATTGTTAGCCAGACGGTATAATTACTTACTTATGCTTGTAGGAATCCATGCTTGTCATGGGCGCCCCTTTCTAGCTCTTCCTTCTTTCCAGATATTACAGAAATATGTAGAATTTCATACTCAGGGGAAAATCTACTTGAAGTATTAAAATCACTTTTAGCTTTGGGGAAGAGTATCAGAAAAAGGTAGTAATAGGGTGATAGGGTTTAGTGTAGGGAGGGACCATAGGAATCATCTAGTTATCTAGCCCCTTCTTTTTTGAGTTGGGGAAACTGAGGTCAAGAATAATGATATGGCTCTCCCAGTGTCACACAGTAAACAGCAGAAGTGGATTTGGAATCTGTGTCCTCTGTCTCCAAATCCCATGTTCTTTTCATCGCAATACTCTGCTCAGGGAAAGTACAGAAAATTAAATACATAGGAGAGTGGTTCACAAAGTGGGTCCCCAAGGGGACCCTTGAGCCCCATTCAGGGAGTTCATAAGGTCAAAACTATTTTCATGAGACATTTTAGCTTCAAAAATGACAAATATGGATAGATATAACCCTAAGCAAAAGCTTTTGGAAGGGATCCTCAATAATTTTTTATTAAAATTTTTGTTAAATTTTTAAACTTAAAGTGTCCTGAAACCAAAAGTTTTGAGGACCTCTGGTCTAGGGACATAATGCAGGTGTGGTAAAATAACATTTTCTGAAATGAGATATTTCTAGAGTTGCTTCAATTTTATGTTTCCATTTTCTTTAAAATCCTATTCAAAATCCCCTCATCCAAGAAGTCTTCTCTGATTACTCTCATCTCACTTTGATTTCTCTTTTAGCATACTTCTCATGGAAACGGATATGTATTATTGTGAGACAGCATTGTGTAGGGGAAAATCACATTGCATGAGGAGACCAGGGCTTGTGCATCCTACTTCTGATAATATTTGGTAGCTGTGTGATTTTTATCATTTCGCCATTTAAAACCTCAGCCTTTTCCTTAGTAATATGGGAATAATGACATTCATGCTGCCAACTCTGTAGGAAAATGATTTGAAAACATCAAAATGCCATGTAAAAGTGAGCTATGATAAATCTACAATTGTTGTTTTTACTAGACTGCTCAGTCTTTGAAAGACTGGCAGTTGGGCCTGGAGTCAGGAAGACTCTTCTTCCTGAGTTCAAATCTGGCTTACACTTACTAACTGTGTGAGCCTGAGCAAGTCACTTCACTCTGTTTACTTCAGTTTCCTCATCTGTAAAATGAGCTGAAGAAGGAAATTGCAAACTACTCCAATGTGTTTGCCAAGAAAATCCCAATTAGGGCATAAAGAATTGAAAATGATTGAAAATGACTGAACAACTACAATGTATAACCAAATGTATTAACTGCAACAATTAATTTTTTAAAAAATATCAAATTGGGACAATTATATAATTATGTATTTGATATAATAATATCAAAATTAAGACAATTATATATAATAATTCCCCTCAAGTAGGAGTTGAATTAGAAAACTTGGCAAAACAAAAAAATGTCCACCAAGAATTCTTAATTTTGCTAAAGGGCCCAATGTCAAATTACTTGTAAGTAGCAGGCCAGAGATGGGGCGCTAGGTCTTCTGCCTCTAAGCATCCTTTTGCCCCTATTACACAGACTCCTTCTATTGAGTTTACTTGAAGTCAAGTTGTATAGTTCATATTTAAAGTTTCATTTGAGTTCCTCCATCTTATCCTAGAGTATAGGCTTAGATCAATGCTCTTCCTTCTCAACTCTGGCAGTACTTGGCACCTTTAGATATTATGACCTCTAACAACATCCCTAGAAGATTGACTCTAGTCATTTATATTTGGTCTCTAAGTATCTCTTGCAAAATGAAAAATGGCACTAAAATGATGCTGAAATTAATGACTACTTGATTTTGATAATGATAATAATGATGACAGTTGACAATTTTATAGCATTTTAAGGCTAGCAAAGTGCTTAGTGCACATTATCTCATTTAATTCTATCAACCCCACAATTGATCTCCATTTTACAGATGAGAAAACTGAGGCCAAGAAGTTAAAAAAATTGCTATGGTTAATAACTAAAAGTCAGAAGTGAGATCCGAATTCAGCTCATTTAATTCTTAGTCCCTTCTACTATATCGCTACTAATGTGTAAAAAGGTCTTTAAAGAGTACATATGCATATACACACATACACAGACCTAAGCTGTATTTATTGAAACCTTTCTAGGCAGTAACAAACCTGGTGTCACTCTTCTTCGAAAGACTTAACTCTAGCTAATGTTTCCACAGTGGGGAAGAAAAATTAGGATTTTAAGTAATTTAAGCTTAGAAAGAGCTCTCACTCAACTTAGTGTCACTAAAAAATATTCTCTACACGTACAATTAGGTAAATTGCAAGTAAAATGTCAAGCTACCACTGAGAGAATGGAAAACTACCATCTTCTGGTATTAAATTGCCTTTTAGTAATAAAATGAATTATTCATTACATTGTACTAGGCAAGTCTTGTTTTAGAGAACACAATCTTTATACATTCTGGTGTTTGTGGACAGGATTTCAGTGGCAGCTAGTGGGAATGGTTTTGCTGGTGTTGTTCATAGTCATTATTTTGGTGAGACAACATGCTGAGCATACATACCCACAGCACCGTCATGATCCTTTGGGATATGACATTTTGGGACAGCATGACATGTCACACATGTAATGCACACATTCTTATCATAGACCAAACACCAGCTAATGTCCACAGCAAACTGTTGCTTCTTTTCTGTAATACTTTTAAGTCTTTTGCCTTTATTAAATCCTTTAATGACTAATTACAATGTTTGAGTTTCTTATGTGTTTGAACATATTTTTTCCCAATGAGAACCCAAGTTCAATGAACTCTTCTATCCCTTTGTTCCTTCATTCCTTCATACCTTTGTTCCTTCCTTCCTTCTTTCCATCCTTCCTTCCTATCAAGATGCTAGGTAAATTTAAATCAGGCAAAGATAAAATTAAGCCTTAAGAATCATTTTAACCCTTGAGATTTGTCACTGGAAAGTTCTGTAATGCTTCAGGGAATGGAGTTCTTAACTTTTTTGTGGCATGAACCTCTTTTGAAGTCTGGTGAAATGTATTTATATATACAGAGAAAAATATATAGGTTTACACAGGAAACCAATTATATTGAAATTCATTAATCAAAATTTTAAAAAGTTCATGGATTCCAGGTTAAGAAAACTTGTGAAAGATTAAAAAACTTGAAATTATCCTATATATCAGTGGTTGGCAAACTACTGCCCACAGGCAGATGTGGCCCCCTGAAATGTTCTATCCTGCCCTGTGACATTATTCCTAATCTGACGAATACAATGAGTAGGATACAATACAACGAAACTTTTAAAGTTGCCTTAGAAACAGACTGACAGATGAGAGAATTTCCTTTCCTTTGGCCCCCTCTTTAAAAAGTTTGCCCATCACTGCTATATATGATTAAATGTACTATTGAAAAAGAATCCCTATAAACAACAAAGTTATTTTTCTATTAATAAAAGAAAAGAAAACTGCAATTATTTAGCTTAAAGTATTTTTTCTTGAACTTGTGAGGAAAGTTTTCCATTTTGCTATCTCTAGTTCTTCAGTCCTATCAGCTGATTAAGGCTTTTTTGGTGAATAATTGGAGGAATTCCATTGTTACTATGAGAAGTTCAGGACCAAGAAATTCATGTGTTAGGAAATGGAAATAAAACCTTTGAAGAAGAAATAAAAAGCCTGTGCCAGAGGCCCAGGCAAGTGGATCCAAGATAGAAATTATAATTTGGTTAAGAGAAGGGGGCTAATTTAGTAGAGGAAGTTTTAAGTATATTCTGAATTCTGAATTGTTCAGGAGCCTTCCAGGAGGAGGAAGGCTTTGAAGGGAATCTAAATCACAGAATAACAGAATTTTAGAGCTGGGATAGTCCTCAATAGTTTTCTAGTCTAACCCATATACTCAACAAAATCCATCCAGCATCACAGATGACAAGTGGTCTTTGTGGAAATCTACTACCTCCCCAGGCAGCCTTGTCTACCTATAACTGTTAAAAAGGTTTTCCTCACATCAACCTTATAGTTACCTCTTTAAAGCTTTTAGCTATTGTGGCTTATTCTGCCCTCTGGGGCTAAGCAGAACAAGTTTAATCTCTCTAATATATGACAACCCTTCAAATATTTGAAGGCAGTTATTATGTCCCCTTAAGTCTACTCTTTTTCAGAATAATAATCTTCAGTTCTTTTATGAGATTTTCATAAGGCAAAATTGGGAACTCTTCATGCTCTTGGACACCCTCTTCTGAGTGCTCTCCAGTTTTTCATGTGATTCCCAGAATGCAACATTGTATTCTAGATGTATTTTGATCAGAGCAAAGTTGAAGGATCTAGTTTGATGGATGAAGGAAGGGAGACTGTTATACAGACAGACAGACAGACAGACAGACAGACAGACAGACACACACACACACACACACACACACACACACATACACATATGTACCCAGAGGGCTCTAGTGTTTTTGTCAGTCCCAACTGGCAATTCTTTCTGAGGCAAAAATTTCAAAGTTCATTACTTTGGTAATTTTCAAACTCATCATGGAGGCTCTGGTCGATGGTGGTTGTCATGAGTTTAAAAAAAAATGCAGCTCCTTAATTAGCTCCTGGATAGAAACTGCTTCCATCGTTGAACCGAGATCCATTCATTGTACACACTGGGCACCAACATTAAAATGAGTGGTAATTGGCTAACATCGGAAAGAGATAAATTTAGTTTAGGTATCTAGGAACAAAACTGCTTTGTAAGATAAATCAGGCAGTGGAACAGTCTGATTAATGATCATGAAACAATCATTAGAAGCCTCAAAGAGAATATGGGATAAATTGGTGGAATGAGTAGAATAAAGACTCAGAGAAAAGGTCTGGATAAAAATTGCCTCCATTTTGTGTTCAGTCTCTGAAAATAATGATGATTTACATATAATCAAACTCTGATTATTGATACTAATAGGGCAGAGGAGTGGCATAGAGAAATTGTAATGTATATAATCCAGAAATCACTTATCCTTGGCATCTTCTACCTCATCTCCCTTTTAGAGTAGAAAGGGAAACGGGTTCAAATCCCGATAATCTTACTTGCTACTTGTGTGACAATGACTAAGTCTTTTTACTTTTCTGAACCTTAAATTTCTTGTGTGTAAAATGAGGATAGCAATACCTATAATACAAAGTAAGTTGATTTGTTGCAAGGCTCAAATGAGATGAAGTACATAGAGTGCTATATAAAGGTAGCTGTAATCATTCCTGCCACTGCAACTAGGACAAATGCAGGTCTTGGATCTATTGACTTCCAGGATGTTTTGCCTACTTTCCTAGTGGGTTCAGTGCTTGACTCACAAGCTCTCTTTCTGCCACAGATCTAGGTCTCATGCTAGTATGCTTCAACATGTATGTTGATGGGTACCTTAACATATATATGAATATACCTTCAAATATCTTAATTTCTTAGTTCTTTAAACTACTCAACTCTGATTTATCTATTCATTTTTAGCTAGGATATATAAGCATGGTTCTAGCCTTGATCTTTCCATTGCCCTGAAGCATTTCACTTCCATGTTTGATAACTCTAAAATTCCTTTATCTATTTCTGATCTTTTATTATTTTTTTCTTCCTATGTTTCATGCTTCCTAAACTCTTCTTTGTCTTTCCTGCTATAACCCCTACCTTGGCTCTCCTTCCTTCCCAATTTTGACCCCTTGTTGCATTAATTAAATCTACATTTTCCTCTACTTTTGAATTCCTTGTCTCCTTGTCTTATTACTGACCATATATTACCAAACCCCAACCCTGTATAGCCTCTATTATCTACAAGTATTCTGAATCCTACCCATTTCAATTCTTCTCCAGCAGCTTGCCCTGCCATCCCCCAACAATCTTCAGTTTATATCTACTAATTCTTTCTTCCCCATTCTTAAAATAACCTTATTATATCCTACCATCCCCACCAGCTATCATTCTATATCTTTCCCTATCTCAGCCAGTCTCCTTGAAAAAGCCATATAAACTCAATGCTTGCACTTCTTTTTCCATTCTCTTCTAAACCCTGTCATCCAGTTTCTGAACTTATTTAGCTGAAACTGTTCTTTCCAAAAGTATCAAGGATCAATTAATTGTAAAATTCAATGGCCTTTTCTCAGTCTTCCTTCTTAGTGAATTCTCTGCAATTTTTGACACTGCTGATTCAGTATTAATCACTATTGATCAAATTAGATAGTGTAAAAATTATTAATATAGAAATAGATATTGAGTGATAATACATGTATAACCCAGTGAAATTGCTGATCAGTTCTGGGAGGAGGAAAGGAAAAGGGGAGAGAAAGTACATGAATCATGTAACCATGGAAAAATGCTTAAATAAAAATTTTATAAAAATCAACAAATTACATAGTGTAAGTCATTTAGTCATTTTTTAAGTCATGTCCAACTCTCTATGACCCCATTTGGAGTTTTCTTGGCAAAGGTATTGCTTTGGTTTTGCCATTTCCTTCTCTAGCTCATTTAACAAATGAGGAAACTGAGGCAAACAGGATTAAATGACTTTTATGATATCACATAACTTGTAAGTGCCTGAGCCTGAATTTGAACTCGGGTCCTCCAGACTCTAGCCCCAGAACTCTATCCACTGTATCACCTTACTGCCTTTAATAAATATAGAACAAAAGCCAGAATCCCACAATTTGTTATCTACCAGAAACACATTTAAAGCAAGGAGAGACATACCACAAAAGTTAGGGGCTGGAGTAGAATATTCTCTGCTTCAAGTAAAGTAACAAAAAGCAAGGGTAGCAATCATGATCTCAGACAAAGCCAAAGTAAAAATTTATCTAGTCAAGAGAGGTAAGGAAGGAAATTAAATCTTAATAAAAGGCACCATAGATGATGAAACAATACCAATACTAAGCATATTTACACCAAATGGCATAGCTTCCAAATTCTTGACAGAGAAGTTACAGGAGTTACAGGAGGAAATAGATAATAAAACATTACTAGTGGAGGACCTTAACCTTCCCCTCTTAGAAGTAGATAAGTAGAAGTAAGAAATAAACAAGAAAGAAGTTAAGGGGGTAAATAGAACTTTGGAAATGTTTGATATGATAGATTTCTCGAGAAAACTGAATGGAAGTAGAAAGGAATATACCTTTTTCTCAATAGTACATGGCTCCTGCACAAAAACTGACCACATAATAGTGCATAAAAACTTCACAACCAAATATAGAAAAGCAGAATATTAAATATATCATTTTCATATCACAATGCAATGACAATTACATTCAACAAAGAGCAACAGAAAAACTAAAACTTTTTGGAAACTAAATAATTTTATCCTAAAGAATGAATGGATCAGAGAACAAATCATAGAAATCAACAATTTCATGAAAGAAAATGGCAATGAAGAGACTACATATCAAAATTTGTGGGAGGAAGCTGGGTAGCTCAGTGGATTGAGAGTCAGGCCTAGAAACAGGAGGTCCTAGGTTCAAATCTGGCCTCAGACACTTCTTGGCTGTGTGACCCTGGGCAAGTCACTTGACCCTCATTTCCTTCCCTTACCACTCTTCTGACTGGGAGCCAATATACAGAAATTAAGGGTTTAAAAAATTTTTGCGGAATGCAGCCAAAGCTGTACCTAGGAGGAAATTTAAATATCTAAAGGCTTACCTTAATTTTAAATAAAATACTTGCAACAAGATTATAGAATTACATCAAAAGTATCATACACCATAACCAGGTGGATTTTATACCAGAAATGCAGAGCTAGTTCAATATTAGAAAAACTATCAGCATAATTGACCATATCAATAGCAAAACCAACAGAAACCATATGATTAACTTAATAGATGCATGAATAGCTTTTGACAAAATACGACACCTGTTCCTGGGAAACATAGAAACAAATGGAGATTTTCTGAAAGCGGCAAATAGCATCTATCTAAAACCATTGGCAGAGATAGGACTTGAACTCAGGTTCTCTTACCAAGTCAACAGTCCTCATTTACATCACAGTCTCTCACACAACATATGTTAAGTTTTGAAAACTATTTTATTTTTTAACTTATTTGCATTTGTTTTTAAGTTTTTAAAAAATTTGAGTTCCAAATTCTCTTCCTCCCTCATTGAGAAAGCAAGCAATCTGATATGGGTTATACATGTGCAGTCATGCAGAATTTATTTCAATAGCAGTCATGATATGAAAGAAAAAACAGACAAAAAAATAACCTCTCAATAAAAATAAAGTTTAAAAAAGCTTTGATTTGCATCTACACTACACTAGTTCTTTCTCTGAAAGGGGATAGTCTTTTTTCATCACAGCTCCTTCAGAATTATCTTATTCTTTGCCACCACAAAGAGTTGTTATAAATATTTTTGTACATATTGGTCCCTTTCCTTTTTAGAAGAGAAATCTCTTTGTGATACAGACCTTGTGGTGCTATTTCTTGGTCAAAGGTATACAATTTTATAGACTTTTGAGCATGGATCTAAATTGCTCTCCAGGATGGTTGAATCATTCATAACTCCACCAGCAGTACATTAGTGCCCCAATTTTCCCATGTCCCCCTCCAACATTTGTCATTTTCCTTTTCTATCATATTAGACAATTTGATAGGTATGAGGTGGTACCTCAGAGTAGTTTTAATCTGCATTTTATGATTAATAGTGATTTAGAACATTTTTTCATAAGACTATAGATAGCTTTGATTTCTACATCTGAAAACTGCCTATTCATATCCTTTGAGCATTTATCAATTGGAAAATAATTTAGATTCTTATAAATTTGATTCAGGTCTCTCTCTCTCTCTCTCTCTCTCTCTCTCTCTCTCTATATATATATATATATGTATATATATATATATATATATATATATATTTAAGGAATGAGATCTTTATCAGTGAAAATGGCCATAAATTATTTACATGCCCACCATAGTTCTCTGCTTTTCTTCTAATCTTGGCAACAAAGGTTTTGTTTGTGTAAAAGCTTTTTAATTGAATGCAATCAGAACTATCCATTTTAATATTCTCTGTCTCTTTTTTCATCATAAATTCTTCCCTTATCCATATAATATAACAGATGAACAATTCCATACTCCTTTAATTTACTTATACTATCACCCTTTATGTCTAAGGTCATGTAATCCATTTTGCCATCCCTTTCCACTTTATCCTCTTTCCTCTTCTGTTATACTTTTCTCTGTCTCTCTCTGTCTCTGTCTCTTTCTGTTTTGCTATTGACAATTGCTTCCCACAATTTGCTTTCCCTTCCATAAGATCCCCCTTTTATCTTTCTCCTTCTCACTTCACTATAGGATAAGATAGATTTCTATGTCTGAGTGTGTATATTTATTCTCTCTGATTTAATTCTGATGAGAGTAAATTTCAAACATTGCCCAGCACACCTGCCACTCACCATCTCCTTTCCTGTAAAAGCTTTTCTTGCACCTCTTTTATGTGAGATAATTTACCACATTTTACTTCTTCTCTTAGTATATTCCTCTTTCTCAACCCTTATTTATTTTTTTGAATATCACACCATTTTAGTCAACTCACATCTGTGAACTCTGTTTAATTCTTCTATCTGTCCTAATAATTACAAAGTTTTTAGGAGTTTCAAATATAATCTTCCAATGAGGAATGTAAACAGTTTAATCTTGTTGCATTTCTTATTATTTCTCTTAGGATCTTGTTTACTTTTTTATGTTTCTCTTGAGTCTCACATTTGAAAGTCAAATATTCTATTCAGCTCTGGTCTTTTCATCTAATTCTTTTGGCTTCCAGAATATCATAATTCAAGCTCTTCTTCCTATTCTTCAATGTAGATGTTGCTAAATTTTGTGTTATCCTGACTAGGGCTTTACAATGTTTTAATTGTTATTTTCTAGATGCTTGCAATATTTTCTCCTTGACCTATGGACTCTGGAATTTGATTATAATATTCCCAGGAGTTTTCATTTTGTAGTATCTTCCAGGGGATAATCAATGGATTCTTTTAGTTTCTATTTTACTTCTGATTCCAGGGTATAAGAGCAGTTTTTGTTTATAATTTCTTCAATGATGATGTCTAGGCTCTTTTTTTAAAAAAACACCATGACTTTCAAGTAATTTAGTAATTCTTAGATTATCTCTTCTAGGTGTAGTTTCCACACCAGTTGTTTTTTAAGTGAAATAGTTCATATTTTCATCTATTATTTTCATTCTTTTGATTTTTTTTGTTTGTTTTGTGAGGTCTCATTGGAGTAATGAGTTTCTACTTGCCCAATTCTAATTATTAAGGAATGATTTTCTTCGTTGAGCTTTTGTCTTCTCTTTTACATTTAGAAAATTCTGGTTTTTAAAAAAATTTTTTCTCTTCAGTAAATTTTTGTATATCTTTTTTCATTTGGCTCATTTTGTTTTTTATGAAGTTCTTTTCTTTAGTGGTTTTTTGGGTCTCTTTTACTAGTTGTCCTATTCTGTTTTTAAGATGTTATTTTCGTCCACAGTGTTTGTGCCTCCTTTACCAAGCTATTGACTCTTTTTTAGTGATATTCTTGCATATTCTCATTGACTTACAAAAATCCTTGTTGAGGTCTTCTAAGAATTCTTTTTGGTCCTGAGGGCAATTTATATTTTTCTTTAATGTAGGTATTTTGATTTGATTTACTTATGAGTTTTTGTTTTGATGTTTCCTGTTACCATAGCAACTTTATGTGGTCAGGTTATTTTTTTGCTTATTTACCCCTGTCTATTTCTTCTCTTTTAACTTTATATTAAAATTGGGCTCTGTTCCTGGGGTGCAGGAGGTATTTCCTCAAGCCTCAGTTATTATTATTATTTTTTATGTCACTGTTTTCAGTGCTAGTTATAGAGGTTTTAAGTTTTCCATTTTTCCAAAATGCTATGATTTCAGAAAAGCTATGATCACTGCTCTTCTGGACTGTGTTCTGGTCTGTGAGTGATCACAAGCATTCTTTTTAAACCTGGAATGTTGTCTAGGGTCCCTGTTCTTGTTAGTACTCCTTCTTGTTGCAACCTGGAATCATAATTGGCCAATGCAAAAGAATTATATTTTAGTGCCAGCAAAGAGTTCCCTGTAATTTCCTTCTGACCCATTGTCTGACTCCCTTACAATGGTGGGTTGAGATCTCTGGTTGCTGCAGACACTGATTTAGTCTCCCCAAAGGCCTGTTGCTAGTTTGCTAGGCATGACCTCCACTTGTGGGGCCTGAGGTAGGCTGCACTCTACTCTTATACCAATGAGATAGACTTTTCCTGCCAACCTTCTAAGTTGTCTTGGACTGGGAAATTGTTCCACCTTATCCTTTTGTTGATTCTGCTGTTTAAAAATATATTTTGAAGCATTATTTTAATGTTGCTTGGAGGGCAATTTTGGAGAGCTTAGACAAGTCCCTGCCTTTACCATCTCCTAAAGTTTTTTGCAACAATAATATTACTAGTAACATACCTATCATATATGCTATAAAATATTATTGATGGAAAATCCATAGGGAGTGGGCATAATTATTTTATATAGATTTAGCATAAAGTTTTAAAAAAAGAGTAGTTTTATTCTTCATGAGCAGGAATCACAAGATTAGAGATTTAGAATTGAAAGGAACCTTAAAGTTAAACTAAGTTATTCCATTTTTTAGATAGGGAAACTAAGACAGAGAAAGGCTAACATCACGTAAGTCATACATAACAGACCTGGCATTTGAACCTGGGTCAATACTTCTGAGTTCAAAGATTCGAGTTGAGAGCTTCTCTACTAATACTTTGACTTACATTTCAAGTGGTCTGCAAAATATTTATTGTATAATTTGTGATACACATGTAGTTGAGGCATTTCTACTTGACCAGGTTATTGCAAGTCACAATTGGTACCTGAAAAATTCTTTGAAGATTTCAAAATGCTCTCAGTAAATAGTAAATGTGATTGTTTAAATGAGATCAGTAAATGTGATTGTTTAAATGAGATCCTGACTTTGAAAAGTCTATTGCAGATATAGTACTCTGTCATTGGCAAGGTATAGACTTCAGTGCTTATCTTTGTAACCTAATTACTTATGAATTTCCTTCATGCACTCTAAGATTCAGCCAACTGAGCCTTTGTACTGTTCCTTGAACTGACACTCTATCACCCTTGTCTACATCTTTGTACTAGCTGTTATCCATGCCTGAAAGAACATTTCATCTTTACCTCTGCCTTTTAGAATCATGTATTTCCTTTTAGGCTGAGTTTGAGCACTATCTTCTACATGATATTTTTATTATCCCCACAGTTACTAATTATTATTATTATACATAGGTATATGAATAATAATTAGAGTATATATACACATATGTATGTATGAATATTGTCTCTTCTCATAAAACATTAGCTTTTTGAGGTTTGTGATTTTAGGTCATCTTTGTATTCCCAAACCCTAAAACATTGCCAGGCACATAGTAGGTACTTTTAAATATTTATTAATTTACTGATTATGTGATTTAATTAGTGAGAGTCCTCCTTCCACCAATGATGATCAATCTTCTATGCATACTTATTTTTTTAAACCCTTACCTTCCATCTTAGAATCAATACAGTGTATTGGCTCCAAAACAGAAGAGCAGTAAGGGCTAGGCAATGAGGGTTAAGTGACTTGCCCAGGGTCACACAACCAGAGATCATGAAGAAGAGGACATGACTGAAAGTGATTCAACAATATCAAGTTATAGTTCCAGTTATTAGAAATTTGATTTGAAACCTCATAAGATTGAGACTGAGAACCAAGGGGTCAGGATTTCTGATGTGTAGCAAAAAATGCTCATTATCTTGTCTTCTTCTAGCTAGACCAAGGCAAGAATGTAGTTGCCAAGTAGTTTTCTGTGGGCACAAAGTGTTACATAACCTCCTAGGTTCTAGGTGTAATTAAGAATTTTAGATAGTCTGGGAAACAGAATGGTATCAGATTGATATGGCCAAATTAATTCTTCTGAATTAAAAGTAAACCAAGAAGATCAGAGTTGTTCATAAATATAGAAATGAGTGAATTGACTTAACATGCAGAATTGTAGGACTATCAAATAAGAATCAAAACCTTTAAAAAAACACTTAAGAACTAACAGGATAATACCCCAAAATAAAGAGGACCCATTAGGCTCACAGAATAAATAATTACTTTCTTTATTAATAATAAATCACTTTCTTTATTAATTAATCTTGCCTTCAATATAGTGAGCAACAATATAGCGTCTGAAAGTAATACCTGCTATCTGGGGATGAGGGCTTTCCAAGAGTGAAACCTGGAAGGGAGAGACTAAGTGGAAAAGTAGAAACTAATGAAAATACTCTATATGAGAGGGTAAAAGCTACTCTCCAGCAAATTCCCTGCCTCTATCAGCTTTGTTGACCTCAGCTGATAGGCCATTAGAAAGAGTTGCCTAGAAGACAGTTAATTCTGTCCCTCTCTAATATTGCCCAGAATTCTCTGAGCTTCCTGGAATTTCTATTTAGAATTCCAGATCACCCATCTATCATGTTATGCCTCAACCACATTTGCTAACAATGGCATTTTCCGTATAGCATTAGTCTTGGCAGTGACTGTGGTTTGAAAGTTGCAGCTATGATACGCACAACACCAAAACATCTGGTCAATTTATTAAAAAAAAAATCAGCCAAAGAAATGTTATCTCTACCATAGAACACTTGGATGATTAATTGACTGGCATTTGGAATGAATTGACCAGATGGCTTGGCATCGGGAAGCTTTATCACCGATTTTATAAAGATTCAATTTCACATATATAACTGAGGCAACAAAAACTATTAGTTCAGCAAAACTTGTTTTTATTTTAATAAAAATCAAAACACAGCAATATCAAATTAGGCTCTGTGAAAGCCTCCTGGTTGCGATTTTGGCTTTTTGAATTACTTGTTTAATTTTCAATGATAAACCCATAGGGAGGGAAGAGAAGAGGGAAACATAATTCTCCCCAAAATCTAATTTTAGTCTTTGTAAATTCTTCAGGACTCGTCGTGACCTATTTTCCATAGATCAGTAATGATTCGGTGCTTACATTTCATAAAAAAATTCCTCCGTAATGAAGATGAAAACATATGTTACTCTCCATGCATGTGTTCCATTTGGTAGATATTTTATGAAAGTGTCAGGCAGATAAGTAAAATATCCTCATCCATATTCAAATTTACCAGGAGAAGTAATTCAGAAATGGCTTCCAGTAATTTAAAGTAACTTACATACTGTAAGCAAAAGCCTTTTCTTCATTTGTTTTTCTAAGTGAGCGAAATGTAACCAAAATATTTCATTAAGTGCCCTTTAAGAAGCTTCCAGATTCCTTCTTGAATATCAGTCTATCAGGGGAATCTGGCCTAAGTCTTGGTGGTTACGATAAATATGATTTATGGCTTATGAAAATTATAATTTTAGGAGTATAGTGTACAATTTAGCTGGGTGAACAAAGGATTTTCTCCAGAGATTTAAGCAAGCTGAGTCCAGAGGGCAGAGCCAGGTATGATGGCTGGAAATTTAAGAGAGGCAGATTTGGGTTTGATATAGGGAAGATATAAGAAGGAGGGAAACCTTCTTAACCAAAAAATTATCCCCAAAATGAAATGTAGTAAGCTCCACATTAGTAGGTATCTTCACTCAGAAGTTAGATGCCCACTTGTTGAGAGTGTTGTAGAGAAAACTGTTGGAGAACTTGGAAGGTCACTACCAGCTCTGAGACTCTTGTAATTCTGAGATTGGCAAAGGGCTCAATTTCAAGGTCTTATGAGTTCAAATATTATTTGAACACTCTCTTCTTGGCAGATTAATTTAATCAGAATCCTTAAATATATATTCTTTTGCATGGGATCAACAACATACAATCTCATAGAATCCAGTTACTTTCTTAATATGACCCTCTTCACACTTGTACTGGGTACCTCTCAGTTGGAGATAATAATCTCTACCTTGTCAACTGCAGGGCTAGACTTCCTTGCCTTTGCCTGAACAAATTAATGCGATCTTCCTACTTGCCTAGTTCTGAACACACCTACATCAGGGAAGTCTGAATCCATGTTCAGGAAGGAAAGAAGCTGAACTGGAAAGAAGTTGATCTGTGAAACATTATGAAGATAACAATGAATATGAAGTCTTTTCTGATCTTCCCCTATTTGTGCCACCCCTGTCCACGTTATCTTGAATATATATAGATATACGTGTGTGTGTATTTATTTTTGTACCTATTACTCCCAGTAGAATGTAAGTTCCTTGAAGGCAGGAGTTATTCTATTTTTCTTTTCATTTCTAGCTCCTAGCACAGTGCCTGTTATATAGTAGATGTTTGTTGATTAAGTAGTATTATTAATTATTAAATGCTTGTTGATTAGCTAGTAGATAGATATAAAATTGAAGTAATTTTACTTAGTAAATTGAATGTGAGCCTTTAAAAAGAATTTTATATGAACATTTAGCTAGAAGCTTTGAAACCAGTGGAGAAGTCCTGGTGATTTCAAAGGGATCTCTGGGTGTGTATTGGTCTCCATAGAATATAGAATAGCATGGGAAATAAATCCAGAAGACATAGATTTAGAGACTTCTTCACCCTATGGCTTCTCTTCTCTCTCTTTTTTTTTTAAACTTTGTTTGCAAAGTTGTGCAGAGAAAACATTTTGACCACCAATCATGTGGGCAAGATTAATTTTGGTCCACATTCAAATCCATTCCAGTGACGACAAATTTAGCTTTAGTTTAAGTGTTTGGTGAATAAAATGAATTGCATCAACCAAATAAAATGCATTCTGTCGGATACATATAGATGTTCTGTCAACAAGATAAATGGACTCGCCAGCATAAGTATCTGTGTGGACGAAATGCATAATAACGTAATTACTTTGCCAACAAAATGCTAACTTGCTTTAATCATTCTGTTCACAGCATAATGTAAAGTGATTTAGTGGGTAAAATGAATCCACTTACAAATTGTTTTATGGTCATAATGCAGCTCTTTGGTAGAATGTGAATTGATGATAATAATTTTATGGGCAAATGATTTTTCAATTAAAATGTCTTTTCACAGACAAAATGGGAATGTTACAAATGGTTCCCAATAACCACATGCCAAGGGAAAAGCATAAAGGGTTGTCACCTACATTAACTAAAACTTCAATAGGAAAAAAAAAACAAAAACAAAAACAAAACTCCAGAACTCAAAAGGTGATTTATTTTAGTCAAATTTATAATTTTATTTCATCCCATCTGAGGAATGTTTGCTTCCTGGTCCTACTGATCCAATAACAAAAATTAGATCACCCAGTGAACCAACCAATAGCCAAGTGCCACAATTCTCTTCCTTAATTGACTAAGCCTTATTGTTCATTAATAAGCACTTAGACTGGGGTAATTATTTTCTGCTATCTAGCATAGACCCCATTATCTTTATTACAATAATTACAATTCCCATGAAAACTGAAATAAATCATTATAACATAGTAATCTTTAATTTGAAAATTATGATAGAAAAGAAAGAAGAGTGCCATCTGGGATAATTGTCATAATTCCCTTTCAGCACACTGGGATCTACTCTGATCATTTGCCATGATGCTTAGTGGGCATGGTAGAAGGCACTTTTCCAAATAAATAAGACTTCATCCATCCATCTGTCCATCTGGGAGATGGTTCTTGTTCATGAGCAAGGTGCTTAGCTGGTCCTTTTGTTCTCACCACAAGTGATGAATCATCCCATTCAGCCTGATGGCAGGAACTATGCATCGCTTTCTCTCAGAGCCATGTTTAGCACAGTCCTTTTAACAAGATGATTACAAACCCATTATCCAAACACTCCATGGGAGCTTTTTCATTTCATACACAGTACAGTGAAAAAGCTCCATTTGCAGGGTCTGCAGCTCTTCTCCTTGGCCCCTGAAGATGGAGTTTCAAGAGGACCCTTGTTCAGGGATCTCTCTCCCCTCACGGTTCTGAGTTTCCTCCTTCCCTCCCCACTTCACCTGTCCCAGGGTTTAGGGGAAGGGACTCAACTTTCAGGTAGGGGTTCAATGCCCTCTAGCTCTGTACACCTTAGGACCACAGAGAAGAAAACAAACCAGCTAGTATAGATTACTACAACAACAACAAAAAGCACTTCTTGGGCACTTTGTGCCAGAAATACAAACAGATACATTTAGGAATCAGTCTTGGTGGTTGGACAGTCACTGCTGTATAATGGCTGTTATTCAGTCATTTTTAGGTATGTCCAACTTTTCTTGACCCCATTTGGGATTTTCTTGGCAAAGATACTGGACTGGTTTGCCATTACTTTCTCCAGCTCATTTTACAAATAAGGCTAACAAGGTTAAGTGACTTGCCCAGGGGCATTTAGATGGTATGTGTCTGAGACCAAATTTGAACTCAGAATGATGTGTTTTCTTGACTGCAATCATGGCACTTTATCCACAGCTCTACCTAGCTAGCCTACATCACCTCTGTTTCTTGAAAGAGCATCCAGGGGACTGGGGTTCTAATTTTGGTGTTGCTACTTAAGATTTGTGTGACCTTTTTTTTTTTTTTTTTTTTTTTTTTTTTTAAACCCTTACCCTCCATCTTAGAGTCAATACTGTGTATTGGTTCCAAGGCAGAAGAGTGGTAAGGGTAGGCAATGGGGGTGAAGTGACTTGCCCAGGGTCACACAGCTGGGAAGTGTCTGAGGCCAAATTTGAACCTAGGACCTGCCCCCTTGTGTGACATTTTGCAAGTTACTTAACTTTCAGGTGGTACAGTAAATAGAATGCTGAGCCTTTGAGTCAGGAGGAGCCGAGTTTAAATCTTTCTTTAGACCTTTACTAGCTGTGGGACTCTGGTCAAGTCACTTAACTTCTGTCCCAGTTTCCTCATCTGTAAAATCTTGATATAGGTGGCAACTAGGTGGCTCAGTGGATTGAGAGCCAGGCCTAGAGATGGGATTTCCTAGGTTCAAATCTGGCCTCAGACACTTCCCACCTGCCTCTGATAGGATAATTGTGAAGACAAGATCAAATAATATTTATAAAATGTTTTGCAAACTTTAAAGCATTATGCTGTTATTATTATATGGGTCTCAGTTTCCTTGTCTGCAAAATGATGAGGTTGGATTAAATGGCTTATAAGGTCTCTTCCCTTTTTATGCCTATCATTCTATAGTCTAGCAAACTGGAAGGGTCCATAGTTTTCACTGAAGAGAGAATCTCTAGTGTCCGCTTAGAAATAAGTTGCACTTTGATTTAAATTCAATTTAATGAAATTCAACAAAGATAATATAAGTGCCTTCTCTGTACAGAGAGCACCTGTTAAGACACAAAGGAAAATAGAACAATGAAATAAAACACGTTCCCTGCCCTTGTAGAGCTTATTGGCTAGCAGGAAGATAGTGCTTTGTGACTTTGGGTAGGCCATTTTACTCCTTTGAGCATCAGTTTTCTCATCTGTAAAGTGGAAATGATAATAATAGTACTACCTCTCTGAAAGGGCTGTTGTAAGGATCTAAGGAGATAATATAGCCAAAGAACTTCCCACCTGAAAGATCTACATTGAAGTGTCGTCATGGTATAGGTAATAGCAGTACCATCATAATGATAATAATTCATTTCTGTAGGCTTTTTAAGTTTGCAGAAAGTCCTTTCTTCAGACTATCCTTAAGTATATGGAGTTGCCAGTTTTCCTGGTTATTCTTAAGATTACAAAGTCTGCAAGTCTTGGAGGGAAGGAAATTTTCTGTTAGGTTTTGTTTTGTTGTTTTTGACGTGTGATTTCATTGGCTTGGAAATTCCTTCCATCAGTGAAGGAAGATAATTTACTCATCATCTTTGAGAGCTGCCTGAGATCCTGAAAGCTGAAGTTACTTACTTAGTTAGTATGTGCCAGGGGCAGACTTAAACTCATATTTTTCTGATGCCAAAGTCAGTGGTTGGTGTATTGGATCTGGAGTCAGGAAGACCTAATTTTAAATCTAGCCTCAGCCACTTACTAGCTCTGTGACTCAGGGCAAATTACTTAAGCTCTGTGTGCCTCAGTTTCCTCACCTGTAAAATAGATAATAATAAGACTTGTCTCCTAGGGTTTTGTGAGAATCAAATGAGATAAGCTTTGTAAGGAGCTCAGCACAATGCTTGACACAGAGTAAGTGCTATATAAACATTAGCTATTATTATTTTTATTGTTTATTTATTATCATTAATTATTATTATATATTATATATTATAATATAGCATATTATGTGCTATATAATATATGATGATGATGATGATGATGATGATGATGATGATGATGCAGTCATGATCTGCTGCCTCTTGGATAGAAGGAGTATTTGGAAAAAAGTCCTGAGAAGGTAGGTTGGTGAAATGAACAATGAGTCAGGATGATCTGACTCTTATGAGCTAAGTGACTTTGGGTAAGTCAGAGGAGGATTTAGAGTTAGAAGGTCCTCAATCTCTGAATTATATTTTCTTCATTTGTAAAATGTGGTTAATAATATCTATAGTGTCTACTCCACATAAGGCTTAAACGAGAAAAAGCTGTAAAGCACTCTCAAAACATAAATAACTAAAGTATCAGATCATTTAAAATACAGAAAATTTTGAAATGGACATATCGTGTCCTATACTCACAGGGCCTAGTTGTAGAAAGAAGGTGAATCTTGTACTCAAAATCATCTTGTTCCTAGTGTATAATGTTTGTGTGGCCCTAGACAAGTCACTTAACTGCTGAGTGTCCTAGCTGATTCTCTTTTGATAAATTTCAAAACTGATGCCAATCTACAATTGGTAAAGGAGATTTTTCTCATCCTGATTCCTTATACTGAAGAAATCATAGTCAGGGGAAAAAAAGCTCTGATGCTTAACATAGTACTGTTTCCATTTTCAAAGCACTTTCATACACAAAATTTCTTCTTTGTTTTGAGGTTGATTCTATCTTCGTGCCACCTGTCCTCTTCTCTCTACTCACTGCCCTAATTTGGTCCTTCTTTGCCCCTCACCTAGATAATTGCAGAAGTCTCCTTATAGGTCTCCTGCCTCAAGCCTGACTCTACTCCAATCCATCTCCTCCTCTCAAAGATTCAAATGGATCTGCCATCTCACCAATTTCGGATCTCCTTAAAATGATACAAATTGAATTCCATCCAGACCTTCCCATCCTAGATAACTCTTATCTAGGTTGTCAAAAAAGTTTACCCTAGGGATTCAAGTAATGTACTGCAGGTTTTCCTCTCTATCTCTCATCACCTAGATGGTACCAGTGCATCACTCCAGCCATCTACATATCATCCCTTGTTTTTGCCTATTGTCCACCAAAGCTGCCAAAGTGATTTTCTTTCTTTCTTTTTTTTTTTTTTTTGATTTAAATTTTTTTTAAGAAAAATTTTCCATGGTTACATGATTCATGTTTTTACTTTCTCCTTC